>NW_020954598.1:9678390-9796287 GCF_900497805.2 Vombatus ursinus
AAGGAAGGAAGGAAGGAAGGAAGGAAGGAAGGAAGGAAGGAAGGAAGAAAGGAAGAAAGGAAAGGAAGAAAGAAAGAAAGAAAGAAAGAAAGAAAGAAAGAAAGAAAGAAAGAAAGAAAGAAAGAAAGAAAGAATGAAAGAAAGAAAGAAAGAAAAGAAAAGAAAGATAAATACATTTCTTATATAATATAAATAAAATATAATAAATATAAATAATATAAATAAGACAGTTCCTTTCCTCTAACACCTTATATTCTATTGGGGTAAAACATTCAATGTAATTGAATAAATATTTATTAAGAAATTGTGCTAAGTACTGAGGACACAAGACAGTCCCTGCCCTCAAGTAGTTTAAAATCTAACAAGGGAGACATCATGCAAACATATATAGACAAAGCAAGCTATAAATAGGAAATAATTAAATGAAGGAAAGCACTGAAATTAAGGAGGCTTAGGGTAGGCTTCCTATAGAAGCTGGAATTTTACTTGAGATGTAAAGGAAGCCAGGGATGTCAATAGTAAGAGGAGAAAAGGGAAAATGTTCCAGGCAAAGGAAAAGCCTGAGAAAATTCCAGGAGCCAAAAAAAAGGGCTGTCTTTTTCATGAACAACCAAGAGACCAATGTCACTTTATCAGAGAATACATCTCTGGGAATAAAGTGTAAGAAGTCAGGGAGTAAGGTATAAGAAGACTGGAAAGGTAGGAGGGGGTTGGGTTATGAAGGACTTTGAATGCCAAACAGAGCATTTTGTATTTGTTCCTGGAGGTGATGGGAAGCCACTGGAGGCCCCTTTTGCAGGGGCATGACATACATTTTAGGAAAATCGCTTTTAGTGGATGAATGGATTAGTGTGGGGAGAGACTTGAGGCAGGGAGATCCAGCAGCAGGTTACTGCAGTAACCATGGTGTGAGGTGATGAAAGTTGCCCCTAAATTGGTGGTAATGTCAAAGGCGAGGAGGGATCATATTTAAGAGATGTTGCAAAAGTGAAATCTACAGGCCTTGGCAAAAGGTTGGATCGGGGGCAGTGAGAGATAGTGGGGAATCCTAGATGACTCCTCCATTGTGATTGTGAGCCTGAGGGACGGGCAAGATGATGTTGCCTTCTACAGGAATAAGGAAGTGCTGGTGGGAGTGGGGAGAGTGTAGGAGGAAAAATAATGAATGCTGTTCAGGACCTATCAGGTTTAAGATGTGTTAGAGATTCACGCTTGGAGATCAGCAAAGAAATTGAGGCACAAAAAGTATATCTGAGAATCATCAGCAGAGAGATGGTAGTTAAATCATGGGAGCTGCTAATATCACCTAGCAAAGCAGTATAGAGGAAGAGTAGATCAGCCAGGATAACACCCTAAAGGTCACTGATAGTTGAATGGCATGATCTGGAGAACAAACTGGAAAAGGAGTCAGAGAAGGAATATTCAGATAGCTAAGAAGAAAACTAGTAGAAACCGGTGTCCTGAAATCCTAGAGAGAAAAAGTATAAAGAAGCAGGGAGTGATCAACAGTGTTAAAGGTTACAGAGAAATCAAGGAGAATGAGGACTGAGAAAAAACCTTTGGGTTTGGTACCTAAGAAATCATTAGTAACTTTGGAGGGAACAGACAACAGGGGAATGGAGATAGAAAGAGAATGGGGGAGGGGAACCACACAAGAGCAAAGCAGCCGATGTGTAAGCAGGACAAACCAGAGAGGGTACCAGGAGGGAGGTGAGCAACGTGGTTGAAATTTCTGATGACGTATTAGATGCAGGTAAGCATGCATTCACCCATCAAATTATCCTGAACCATCCTCAGGAGGCATATATAATATTTAATCTTTACATAGCACTTTTTAAGTTTGCCAAGTGCATTATATATGTTATATGATCCCACAACAACCTTCTGAGCTAGGGAGGGAACTGAGGCTAAAGTAAAGAGACTTGCCCAGGATCACACAACTACTAAGTGATCAAGGCAAAATTTGAATTCAAGACTTCTGACTCCAGATCCAGCAGAGAGGGTACCCACAAATCCTAAAAGACTCTTTACCTTTCTGCATAGATTTAACTGTAGATTCCATCTTATTTCCACAATATGGCTTAGGTTAGTACAGTAAAATTTAGCAGAGGTATGCCAATTAAAAAAAAAAGATGAAAGGGGGTATTTCTTCATTAGTTCTATTTACAAGAATAAAAGAAAGATATCATTGTTAGACTATAATAGCTGAGTATATAGGATTTTGTTCCTATATGGGCTATTCTAAAGCAAAAAATGTCAATAGGTATTTATAAATATGTACTATGCATCTTGCATTGTAATAGCTGCTATGTGGTTATGCCTTAAGTTTCTTACTTTTTTTTTTTTGGCCCACTATGAGCTTAACCTACTATAATGCCTTGCATGGTCTGGCATAGCAGATATGCTTTGCTTTGCTGAGTGAACCCAAAATGCCCCCTTTCTATGTCAGCAACTACCAGGCCAGATGAAGCTGACCAGGAGCATTCTTCTGTTTATGACTACCAAAAGCAAGGTACCTTGAACCAAACACTATCTTGAGTAACGGGACTTTTCTTATTTTGGCATTTTATGGACATATGTTATGCTATACATACACACACATACACACACACAGACATACACACACACACACACACACACACACATATATATATAGTCATGTTAATGATAAAAGAAACACAGACATCCTGGATCTATAATTCCAATTGACACCTTACCACTTATACTATTGTATTTGTAATCTATCCTATTAAGAAATTCCTTTATCATATTATGGTTAACACATAAGGAGACTATAATTTTGGTTGACACAGGTATCCTGAGTTGAGGTTGCTCTGAGTCTATAAAGGATCTCTTTCAGTTTGTTTACTCTGAGTTCAGAATTATTTTCTTCTTCCATCATGCATGACTCTTTGGCTTAATCAGAATAAATAAGCACAAATAAGCACCTTGTAGCACATGCACACACAGCCCGATTTTGTTTGTTCCTCATTCAAACCTTTGGTAAGGTGATCCCCATTCTGTTTGTTCTCGAGCAAACCTTCGGTTAAAGGGGACACCATTCTGTTTGTTCTTAGGAAAAATCTTCGCTTAAGGAGGAACCGGTTCCTGTTTGTTTCTTTGAACCAAAACTTTGGTAAATGGTTCACAGTTTAAACACAGTGGCTGACATGATGCCTAAAACAGAGTATAAAAAGGTTTCTTGAATATCTGGTTGAAAAAGTGTAATATAGAAATATAACCTAACAAAGAAACAATTTTCAAAATATGTGGCAGAACCTAGAAATGTCATAGGAATCCAGTTAGTCAGTGTATCAGTCAGCAAACATTTGGTAGGTTCTTATTATGTGGCAGACAGTGTGCTAAGCACTGAGGAGACAGAGGAAAAACAGTTACTGTCCTCAAGTAGCTTATATAACATATAAAGATAGAGAGAAAGACAGACAGATAAATGGATAGATAGATGTATCCCTTACATAGTATGTCTCTGTACGCATATAGACAAGATAAATAAATGATAGATTGTGTATATGGAGAGAGAGAGAGAGAGAGAGAGAGAGAGAGAGAGTCAACATAAGGTAATATTAGAAGAGAAGACATTCCCATCCTAGGGGAGACTGTGAAAGGCCTCTGCAGAAAGTCATCCAGGGAAGCTAAGATGAGACAGTGAGCATCTCAGACATAGGGCCAAGTTGGTGCAAAGGTACAGAGATAGAGATTAAATTTCATGTGTGGGAAAGAACAAGTAGACCAGTTTAGCTGGATCACAGAGTGCATGAAGGGAGTACAAGAAAGTCAGGTGCTATGGTAGTTAAAAAAGACTTCCCAGAAAGCCAAATCTGAGGAATTTTTTTTTTTTTTTTGCTTTTTGGTGAGGCAATTGGGGTTAAGTGACTTGCCCAGGGTTACACAGCTAGTAAGTGTCAAGTATCTGAGGCTAGATTTGAACTCAGGTTCTCCTGACTCCAAGGCCTTAGCTCTATGCACTGTGCCACCTAGCTGCCCCAAAATCTTGGCCTGATAGTGAACCAGTTCAATTTTACATGGTCTTTTACCCTTGAATCTCCTATCCACTTTTTTTTTTAATTTTTTAGGCAATTGGGGTTAAGTGGCTTGCCCAAGGTCACACAACTATTAAGATGTCAAGTGTTTGGTCTGAGGCCGAATTTGAACTCAGGTCCTACTGACTTCAGCAACTTCAGTTGCTCTATCTACTGCACCACCTAGCTGCCCCCCAAGTAGATTTTGAAGGACCTATAGGAGTTGGATTGAATGAAAGGAAGGAACTGAGCTAATCAAGAAATGCATTGAATGGCTTTAATTCACCCCACCAACCAATAAGGCAATGAGAAGGAAAAGAGAAATGAAAAAAACCAAGTTCTACCCAGTGGGATGGAAGGGCCATTGACTCTGCAGGCACCTTGGGAAGAACACTGTTAAGTAGTAAGGACCTTAAGCTCCCTGAGAAGCTGGAATTAAATGACAAGCTGCATAGTTATCATGTTACTTGTTCACTCATAGTAATCATGAAATAATCAAACTTCATGAAAATCTGGTTTAGATAAATATCAGTATGAAAGGCAATACCTAGATTTTCTGGTGAGTTTCAAAACAAAACAAAACAAAACACTAATAATCACACTTATATCACTAATATCTATATAGAACAAATATTACACAGAATGTCAAAATGAGAAACCTTATCAAGGTTTATAAAATAGATCTGAAATAAAATGATTAATGATTATTCATGCCACATAGGTGGAAGAAGAAGAACCAATATTTTGTAGTTCATTTTGCCTTTGAAACCAGGTGAATAGAATAACCATGAGGGAAATCTCCCCACTCACACCTCTTCCACATATATTTATTAAGATTTTATTTACCTAATTACAGGAGCAAAATGAGCCACAGAGTTTTGGTCATTTCTCTAATACCTGCATGGCAGGATTAATCACAGACCCTGACCTGTGATGTGGAACTAATTCCACATCAAACATTTCAGATAAGTAGAAGTAATTTTTTAAAGATATATGATTACCTAGATAAACTACAAAGTCTCTACCATCTCTAAAATTGTATAATGCATGTATATCTGTGTGTATATGCAACTCAAATCCAAAGGCAAATTGTTCCATAATTGACTATTATTAAGTTCTGTCATTGTGAGCTTGGAGATTGTGCTTTGGTTTGGTTTTGCTTTATGTGTTTGGTCTGTAGTTTTCACTCTACTGTGGCTAGACTGAAAGTTCCTTGAGGGCAGAGTCTGGCCCCTTATTTGTATTTTGTTTAGTGTCTAATGCACATTTTCTATTATATGTACTCAATAAGCAATTCGTGAATTTTAATTGACTTTTCCCATTTCTTAAGGTTCATATTCTAGGGATAACTATATTGAAAATGGCCTTCCCTGTCATAAAACAGTGTGTATATATATATATATATATATATATATTAGCTCTTTGAATCAGGGATTCTTTTGTTTTTGTCTTGCTGTTCCTAGTATGTTGAACAATGCCAGACACAGAGAAACTTAATTAATCCTAGTTAAATTAACTTGAGCTAAAATTCAAATGAAACTGGCCCAATTTGTTAACATTGGGATAGAAATGAGCAAATACACACACAAGATTATTTGCCCTCTTCTTTGGCAATCATGTGTAAGAAGCGACTGCAAATGTCATACTCACACAATCATTAAGAAACTAGCTATATAAATGGAGAAAAAAAATGATTGGTGATCATTTAACAAATGTAAAAAGAGAAAGATTGAAATCCAAGGAGGAAGAAACAACAGCACAAAAATAAATATTCTCATTCATTTAAAGAAACTCAATATAATTTTAACAACCTTGCTCTTTAACAACATCTGTCTCATCTAGCTCAAAAGTAGTTTAATTTTGTTTTAGTTAGTAAAAAGTAGGTCATCTGTCAGTTCTTCTAAAACTACATTTATAACAAAACGCAGGAGCAGATTCCCTCTTTCCCACCACTGAGATAAAATACAAGGCAAACCATGCATATAAAGCCCAGAAGTTACTCTCTTAAGAGCTTAAGACATTAGAAAAACAGATTGTTTTTCCCAATGGTATGTTTAAACAAGCAAGATACTTGCAAAATGTTACAGAACTTCACTTATGTGTGTGTTTGTGATGCTAGATACAAGCTTTTGAAATGCCTTATAGATTACTGTTCATTATCAAGGAGGTACTTGCTAGAAAGGTAACACTTTATTTCCTGTCTCGGTACCAGATGCTTTAAGTTTCTCTTGGGAAATCTAATTGAGGGACAGAAAAAGTCACAGCAGGTAGAATTCCATAAAAGTTTTTAATATCCTGGTAAGAAAAAAAAAATAAAACTACTTTCTAAGAAAGGATCTTCCAAACGCAATAGAGTTCTGTCTACATGTCAATTAGGTGACTTATGTGATGGGAAGAACTGACTTCCTCAAACAGCATATTAATCAAATTGTGAATTATGGGTCTGACTGAGTAATGTCTACAATGGTTTATCTATTTTGTCAGTCTAAGTAGCTTCATTGAATATACTCTTCTCTGATCAGATTAGCAATGTGGCAGTCAAACTATGTATTTTCAGATTACTGAATCAAGATAGGTGTAGGCAGTGTCTTTTAACTTGATGGAAAGTAGTGTTTGGAAAAGAAAAAAAGCTGCAACCCAATTTGTTGGAAATTGATACAAAACATTACTCACAGAATGCTACCTCAATATCCTAAAAAGGCACTGTGATGTCATGGAAAGAGCATTAGATTTAGAGTCCAAAGACCTGGGCTCACGTCTTGATATTGCCACTTATGAGATTATAGGCCATAGGTAAGTCAGCTACCATCTCTCTGGGTCAGGGTATATTATTTCCTAATTTACATATGATGTAACAATCAAATGAAACAAGAAATGTAAAATATCTTATAAATACAAGTGGTTATAATGATTTTATCAATTGCTGTTTTAATTAGGCTCATTCTTCTTTAAAATTATAAATTAATAATAAGAAAACTAGGTACATTGTAGCAACAGTCTGTTATTCACAAGGAGAAAAAAAAAGAGTAGTAGTGAACAATTAAACTGTTCTATATGAAGAGAATAGAATATGACCATAAAGTAAGAAATCACAAATTGAGAAAATCTGAGAAAATACTCTTTGTATTAACAGATATATAGTGAAATAAATACAACTCACAGTATATAAACAATGACTTTAACAGTTCTTGAAAAGAATGGTTTTTTTTTTAAAGTTTATTTCTGAGTAATTGAAATAGTCAGTCTTGTTCATGGAAAACAGATAATGAAATAAATCTCCTCCACAGAAAGAAGGAGAATTACTGGAACAGAATGTTGTGTACATTGCTAGATAGGGTCACTATAGCCTTTGTTTTTGCTTAATTGTTTTCCTTTGTTAAAAAGGAGGATTCAGATCTAGGCAGGGGGTGTTGAAATACATTAATACATTATTATAATGTGAAAAACAAAAGGTATGGATAAAAAATATTTCTAAATGGTATCAGGAATTTAAAGGATCAACCTTTCCATAAAATCTCCATTGGCCACCTAAGTCAATTATCTCAGACAGAGAGTATCCTGGCAACAAAGCATTAGCAAGGCTATTGTCCTGCCAAAGGATGACATTTTAAAGTAATTACTTTTTTTTTTATTACAGAGCTGAGTGGAAAGCTAAAGTTTAAATGCAAGTCTTTGGGGAGTGGGATTGGAAGTTTAGGAGGAAAACAAAAAAAAAAGAAAGAAAATCCCATTGGTTTTGTATAAAGTAGTTTTTCTCTCAAAGTGCAAAGGGTTTTAAAAAGTATTAAAGAATTTGTGAGATCTCATATTGATGGGGTATAAGCCCAAGCCGAGATCTTCACCCCTTGCCCCAAAGGGAATCTGGCTTTGCAGGCCCCAGCTCCTTATCTCCCTTTGAAAGCCCTAGCCCCGCCTTTTGATCCTATTCAGATGCACCTTTACCCCAGCCCTAAAAAGAATCTGGCTCCTAAATTCCTAAAAAGAATTTGTATAAGGTCCCAGAAAACCTTTAAACTTTTAGGTTCCTTATCTACTCCCCTTATCTCCCTTTGAAAGCCCTAACCCCACCTTCTGATCCTTTCAAGTTCTTCTACCTTCCAGTTCCCTTCATTATCTATTCCCATTGTTTATTCAATCTCTCAGACCTTCCAATCAGAATTCTCACCTAGACCCTTTTCCCAACCACCCTCCCCCTTCCTCTGGCCACCCAAAGTTACTTTAGTGTATATAAGATCCACCCTGGCCCCCATTCAAACGCTGAGATTTTCTCATGCCCAAAAGGCTAAGACTCTCATGCCCACTCGTCCCTATGGGTGTTACTAATGTTCAGATTCCTTAAGGGTCTGGCCTATATGATTTATCTCTAATAAACTTTTTTTCTGGCTGGAAGAAGATTTGAGTTGAATTCATCCAGGCAGGACTCACGTCGCGATCTGGGTTCAAGCACCCCAAAACCTCTAGACCTCTTCAATATGACCCATTTGTTTAGAAAAATATTTCTTGAGCAAAAAAATGAATTTATAATTCTGAGTTCATAATCACAGTACTATAATAATAACTTATAGTTTACAAAATACTTTTGTCACATTAATACTATGAGTTATACAGTTCGAAATTGTTATCTCATTTTTAAGGATGAAGAAACAGAGAGGCAGAATGTTTAGATAACTTGCCCACTGTCACATTGATAGTGCTGAAGGTGGGATTTGAACTCATGCCTTCCTAAATCTGAGTCAAGTGTGCAAACTGACTATTAGGTTATGATGAGAATTTTTCTACACCTCTGAGAACTGTTCAGAAAAAAAAAAGGAAAGTAGAAGGATCAGTTAAAATCAGTTCAGGTTAAAATTCAGATCAGTTGCTCTGCTTCTCAAAAATTCTAGGCCATATTTGCAGCATAGATGTGCCCTACATGACAAGAAATAGTGGGATTACAGAACCATCCAATACATCTAGTCTAACCACTTTGTTTTAGCACTGAAATAGTGAAATCACTGAGAGGTTCAATAATTAGCATTGAGTCACATAGCAAGTTGAAGTGTCTGAAGTGTTATTTAAACCTAGGTCATTCAGACTCTAATTTTAAAACTCCATCCAATATGCCAAGCTGCCTGTAAGAGTTATTTCTATCTAATAGGGGAAGAAATAAACTATCTTATTATCACAACAAGATCAAGGGTACAAAAATATAGAACTGAAAGTGATTTTAGGAATTATTTATTTGTTCCACAGGTAAGTAACTGAGGCCTGGAGAAATTAAGTGACTTGCCCAAGGTCATATAAGCATTTAAAAGCTGCCTCTCCCACTTTTAAATAGTCTGACCTAATGCACTCAGTTTAAAGAATAAGGTGGAAAATTAACTGACAGGTTGATAGCTATTGTTAGCTGGAATTATACCCTATTATTTCCGTACACTGTCAGAAATTTTAGGCATCATTTCTGAAGAGGTGTTATACTTGTCATTCATCAAAAGTCTGTTTCAAGGAAATCAATAATCTTTGAGATAACATGGTTTTGGCGTCTTCTGCACTTCTATTGTTAGATAGATTTCTCTTATCTCAACATTACTGATTTTCATAATAGAAAAAGAATGTCCTCATTAGGCCTTTGGCCATAAATATATAGCTATGATTCATCTAACAAACTTTCAGTATTCAATGTTTCTTCGACAAAAGCAATCACTGTGGAGAATGGTTCCAATTTATTTACCATCCCCAACACCAACTGCCACTATCAGGCAGGTAAGCCCAAAAGCCCCAAGGGTGGCAGCACCCTTCCAAACTCTCCACATGACTAGCCCTGCTCCCAGTCCAGCCTTCATAGCCATAATCCAAAGAAGTAACACTGTGGAGAAAGGGATAATCACCCACCATGAACCTATGGAGCTGGCCAGCCAGCCTAACTGAACCCTGGAAACAGATTTCATTCACTATATAAGTAAGACCACTGACACCATCTTGCTACCTCCCTACCCCAGTAGCCCTATGGAAATAACCCAGGTGCTTTAATAATAGCACCACCCCTTACAAAAACTGACCCTGATTCCATCCTTGAGGGAACCAATCACTATGGAGAAGTTACTCTTTTTCCTTGATACCACCAATAACAACTGTTGACCAATTACTGTCAGGCAGCTAAGGACAAGAGCCCAAGGAGTAGTAGCACTCTCCAGACAACTCTTTCTATTTCCACTCCAGCATCCACAGCCATTATCCTAGAAAGTAACCCCTGTGGAGATGTAACCTGGTAACTGCTTTTGTGGGTGCACCAGTCTCTGTTTCCACAGCAGCCATTGCTACTAAAGTTCTTGAACTTTTGTGAGCCAAGATGGCAGAGTAAGCAGTAAATCACTGTCCCTCTCCCATCCTCATCCCTGAACACCCATAAAATAGTGCCCCAGAACAGATCCTGGAATAGCGGAGCCAGCGGAAAAATGGGGTTGATGTAGGACACTTAGAGGATCGGCACATAAACTCCATATCACTTGTAAAAGCAGAGTACAGTCTAAGACAGGAAGCATCCCAGCAAGCAGGTGACAGGCTCCACCTCAACAAACCAGTGGAAAATCCTGAGCCCCAGAATGGGGGAGCAGGCAAATGCCAATACCGGGACTACCCCCCCACACACACACATACATGCGTTAGCACAGCCAGGGGAACTGGCAGACTCCAGTTCAGAGAAACACCACATAGGCCAGCACAGCCCTGTGGGCAGGCATCCTCCAACAGCCACACCTCCCCCTGCTTCAGCACAGCTCCAGGGAAATGAAGAAAAACCCCACCTGGCCTCAGCACATGCCAGAAACCACCACTAGGACCTAAGCTCAGTGTCAGATAAGCTGCCAAACGTCTACACCCTCCAGTGGCAGGCACCTGAGGCCCCAGGGCAAAGAGCTAGTGACCAGGCTCCTGAACCCCAGCAAAAGAAGCTTGGGACAGTGGCCCCTATGCTCCAGCAGGAGAGCTCAATTTTAAAAGCCATGAAATAAGCAAACAAAATGAGCAAAAAACAAAAAAAGAACACTGACTATAGAGAATTACAATGATGACAGGGAAGATCAAAACACAAACTGAGAAGAGGACAACATCATCAATATACCCAAATCTGAAACCTCAGAGGGGAATGTAAACTGGTCTCAAGCCCAAAAAGCCTTGGAAGAGCTCAAGAAGGATTTTAAAGTCAAATAAGAGGGGATGGGATCTGAACTCCTATAAGGAAAAAATTATATCTTTGGGATCTGGAACCCAAAAAGGAAAAGCCCCTGAACTTTCCCACAAATTTCAGTAGCCTAGGTCCCTGGTGTTTCCTGAGACTCCTGGCCACCCCAGCCCACCTTGATAACTTAATTAACTTACTTGACATTCCTTAATCCCATGCAGGCCCCTTTCTCAGTTATCTCTGTACTTCAACAGGTTATTTGCCATTGCTAGATCCCATCTGGATTTTCTCAGTCTTTTTCTGTATGAAAATACCAATTTTATTCTTATCAAATACACAGATTCTTAGAATCTCACCCACTTTTATTGGTGTCACAAATACAGCAGACTTACTAGGAATCTCGCTCACCCAACCAGTGTCTTAATAAACTGACTATTTGTACTGAAAGAAGGCTTAAATGGTTGAATTCAAGGCAGACCCCCACCCAGTACTCTTGCATTTTGGGTTTCCTAGAACCCCTAGTCTCCAACAGTATGCAAGAGAAAGTCAACAGATTGGAAAAGGAAGGACAAAAATTGAAGGACCCACATGTACAACAATATTTATAGCAGCTCTTTTTGTGGTGGGAAAGAATTGGAAATTCAGGGGATGCTCATCAGTTGGGGAATAGCTGAATAAGTTGTGGTATATGAATGTAATGGAATACTATTATGCTATAAGAAATGATGAGCAGGCAGACTTCAGAAAAACCCGGGAAAGACTTGTATGGACTGATGCTGAGTGAAGTGAGCAGAACCAAGAGAACATTGCATACAGTAACAGCCACATTGTGCAATGACTAACTTTGATAGACTGAGCTCTTCTCAACAATGCAAAGATCTAAGACATTTCCAAAAGACTCGTGATGGAAAGTGCTATCCACATCCAGAGAAAGAACTATGGAGTCTGAATGTACATTGAAGCATACTGTTTACTCTTTTTTTCCTTCTGTTTTGTTTTGTTCCTTCTTTCTCGTGGTTCCTCCTGTTGATTCTAAGTCTTCTTTACAACATGACTAATGTGAAAATATGTTTAATAGGAACGTATATGTAGAGCCAATATCAGATTGCACACCATCTTGGGGAGAGAAGAGGGGAGGGAGTGGGAGAAAATTTTAAACTTAAAAGCTTATGGAAGTAAATGTTGAAAAGTAAAAATAAATTAAGAAAAAAAAAGGGAAAAAAAAGTAGAATCGGCCAAATGGAAAAGGAGGTACAAAAGCTAACTGAAGAAAACAATTTGTTAAAAAACTAGAATTGGGCAAGTGGAAGCTAACGACTTTAAGAATCAGCCAAACAAAATCAAAAGAATGAAAAAAAATAGAAGAAAATGTAAAATACCTTATTGGAAAAACAACGGATCTGGAAAATAGAACCAGGAGAGATAATTTAAGAATTCTTGGTCTACCCGAAAGCCATCATAAAAAAAAAAAAAAGCCTGCACAACATCTTTCAAGAAATTATCAGCAAAAACTTGACATTCTAGAACCAGATGGTAAAATAGTCACTGAAAGAATCCACTGATCACCTCCTGAAAGAGACTCCAAAAGGCAAATTCCAAGGAATATTATAGCCAAATTCCAGAATTATTAAATCAAGGAGAAAATACTGCAAGCAGCCAGAAAGAAACTAAAAGTTAAACAGAAATTTAAATATTGTGGAACCACAGTCAGGATTATGCAAGACTTGGCAGATTCTACATCAAAGAATCATAGGGACTGGAATATGATATTCCAGAAAGCAAAGGAGCTCGGATTACAACCAAGAATCAACTACCCAGCAAAATTGAGTATAATCTTTCAGGGGAAAATGTGGACATTCAATGATATAGGGGACTTTCAATCATTCCTGATTAAAAAAAAAACTGAACAGAAAATTTGATCTTCAAATACAAGACTCAAGAGAAGCATAAAAAGATAAACAGGAAAGAAAAAAAAAGATGGTATTCAATAAGGTTAAACTGTTTACATCCCTACATAGGAAGATGATACTTTTAACTCTTGACAACTGTATCTTTATTATGGCATTTAGAAAGGGTATACATAAACAGAGGGTATTGGAATGAATTGGATTTGGTGTGATGATAAAAATAATTAATTATCAAGGGATGAACAAAAGAATTGTACTAGGAGAAGAGGAAAGTGGGAGGCAGAATAGGATAAATTGCATCACAGGAAGAAGCACAAAGACCTATTACAGTACAGGGAGAGAAGGGAGGGGGCAAGCATTATTTGAACCTTACTTTCATCAGGTTTGACTCAAAGAGGGAATATCATACACATTCAGTTGGTTATAGAAACCTATTACACTCTATAGGGAAATAGGAAGGGAAAGGGGAAAGAAAAGGGAATGGGGCTGATAGAAGGGAGAGGAGATTAAGGGAAGCTGTGGTCAGAAGCAAGACACTGGTGAGGAGGGAAAGGGAAAAAGAAGGGAGACAAGTACAAACAGGGGGAAAAATATGAGGAAGGGAAATACATAGTTAGTAATCATAACTGTGAATGTGAATGAGATGAACTCTCCCATAAAATGGAAGCAGATAGCAGAGTGGATTAAAGAGCATAATCTTACAATATGCTGTTTACAAGAAACACATTTGAAGCAGAGAGATACACATAGAGTAAAGGTAAAAGGCTGAAGCAGAATATATTATGCTTCAACTGAAGTAAAAAAAAAATCAGGGGTAGCAATCCTGATCTCAGACAAAATAAAAGCAAAAATTGATCTAATTAAAAGACATAAAGAAAGTGTAACATAAGAGCTCAGTTCCATTGCAGATTCACTGAATTCAGTACACTTAAAGGACAGTGGAGCCCCAGATAAGGGGTTTTATGACTTTATTCTCATGGCAGCAGATGAGAGAAGGAGTGGGGACATCTGCCCCTACAGCATCTGCTTTTCTCTTTATTCTCACAGGGGCCCATGAGACAAGGAACAGGAACATCCACCCCTACAGCATCCCCCTAATTCTCAATGGTGGCAGGTCAAGACAAGCACAGCTTTTCTGCATTCACATTCTGCACTTACTGATCAATGCTTACTTGATTTATAAAAGAGCACACAAAGAAGGCAACATGCCAACAATAAGCTCATAAGTTTTCATTAACTTTGGTTATATCATGAAATGTCAGTGTAGAACAGGCACGGTGTGGTATTTACAGGTTAAGCTCAAATGTTTATATTATCTATGGTTATATAGTGATGTGCAAGGGCAGTGAAATTGTTTATGGGCCACAATCCTGGGAACTTATATCAAATTGAATCTATGCCACCTTACACACAGAAGGAAACTACATCTTGCTTAAAGGTACCAGAGACAATAAAGCAATATAAATACTAAATATATATGGACCAAGTGGTATAGAATCCAAATTCTTAGAGAAGTTAAGTGAACTACAGGAAGAAATAGACAGCAAAACTCCTCAGACCTCAACCTCCCCCTCTCAGAACTAGATAAATCTAACCACAAAATAAACAAGAAATAAGTTAAGGAGGTGAATAGAATTTTAGAAAAGTCAGATATGGTAGACTTTTGCAGAAAATTGAATGGGGATAGAAAGGAATATACCTTTTGCTCAGTGGTGCAGGACACCTACACAAAAATTGATCTTGTACTAGGGCATAAAAATCTCACAGTCCAATGCAAAAATGCAGAAATATTAAATGTATCTTTTCCAGATCATGATGTAATAAAAATTACATGTAATAAAAGGCCATGGAAAGATAGACTAAAAATTAATTGGAAACTAACTGATATAATCCTAAAGAATGAATGCGTTAGAATAAAGTTCTTGCCATGATAGTCTTTGGCACTGCCAAATGGTTCTAAATTAGAAATGGATACAATTTTATCAGATGAAATGGAATTAAAGAAAATATATTACCATCTATTAAAAATGTATTTTCTGTTTTCCACATTAGAATTTGAGCTCCTTGAAAGTAGGCACCATCTTGATTTTCTACTTGTATCCCCAGATTTTAGCACAGTGCTTTGTCCATAATGAGTGCTTAATAAATGCTTTTTAATTAATTAATTCAAGCTCTAACTATTCTTATTGAATTCTTAATATGGAAAAGTCAGTAGTTCACAAAGCTTTCTATAATATGAGTCCAACTGACCTTTCCAAATTTATTTGGTTTCATTTCCTTCCCAAACTTGAAGTTCTAGCCATCTACAAAAGGTACTACTAGCTATTGTCAAAAGTCAACATTTCATCTCCCATGTTTGTGAATTCACTCAGGCTAACTAGCATAACTGAAGTACATACCCTTAGCATCTCTGCCTTTAAGAATCTTTATCTTTTTCAAAGTTCAGTTCAGTTTTCACTTTCTTTCTTCCCTAAAGGCTTTTCTGATCCCTCCTCCCACTTCTTAATGTTCTTTCTATCTTCAAATTACCTTTCACTTACTTATCTGTGTATTTTTGTATATACATCATATTTCCCAGGAGAATGTTAGCTCTTTGAGGGGCTCTTTTTTGGGAGGGATCTTTATATCCCAAGATTTTTCAATATACATAGAATATACAAACATAAGTTAAAGTTTTGAGTTTAATTGCAAAGTTTTATGGTGGAATAAAAGATGTATATAATACAACCTTTGCTCTTAAGATGAATAATCTTATCAGATCTTTTCAACAACATTTTCATCTTTCTCTTCTAACACATTAATTTAGGGCTTTCTCCCCTAACATTCATGGAAAAGCTGGCTTTAGGCTTAAAATCCTGTAAAAGTGGTTCAGAATGGTTCAGAATACAATACTGGTATAAGACATAATATGACACTTTCCCTGAGAAGTCTGCTCTACTTTTGAGTGGAGCAGAACTTCCACAGACTGAAATGCCCCTAGAGATAGAGAGGGTGATCAAAACTCAAAGTATTCCATTAGCTTTCACTTTCATTAGCTCCACAGGCTAATTCACAGGCTTGCTGATTCAGCACCTAAGGAATGAATATTAATTAATTTTTAAAAGTAATTGTTTCAATTACTTTGGCTCATTTTCCTTGGAATAATTTTCTCTCATTTTCTTTACCTCCTGTACCAAATAATTCAGGCACACACTTTATAGTTTACTGCAGTAACTTATGCAAGTGAAAATTTAGGAGAAAGAAAGCAAAAGCAGTGTCTATACCCATACAACTTTTATCTTCTCTAGCAGATATAGCTATTTCTCCTTTCTTTCTCCTCTCCCTCCCCTCACCTCCACCATTCTATATTTCAAATGGATGACCAATTCATTCCCATAGCTCATGGAATAGTGAGGTGGAGAAAATATGAGCCACATTTGCCATGGACAAAAAGGAGGTGATCAGAGGTGTAAGGTGCCTCCACACACATCCAACCTGATTATTAGACATAATTCATTGCACCCATTACATATTGTCAGCTAGCTCTGACTTTTCCCTGGCTGAGCTCAGCCCTATGTTCAACTATCTCAATGGGGTATATTTTTTTAAGAATACACCAATGGGTTAAAATAAAGTTCTTGCCATGATAGTCTTTGGCACTGCCAAATGGTTCTAAATTAGAAATGGATACAATTTTATCAGTTGAAATGGGATTAAAGAAAATACATTATCATCTATTAAAAATGTGTTTTCTGTTTTCCCCATTAGAATTTGAGCTCCTTGAAAATAGGCACCGTCTTGATTTTCTACTTGTGTCCCCAGATTTTAGCACGGTGATACATACACTTAACATTACCTGGGAGTTCAGATCATCCCCTAAGGCCAAAAATTAAAGCATCCTCCATTAATAATGTCCTATGTTATAGGGAGGTTAGCAGAACATCTCTACTCTGTATGCTATCACTTCCCATTAAGAAGCTCTTTATGCTATAAAGATACCAGAATCTAATTAATCTTGTTGTGCTCTTTGAATCTCCTGAGAGGGGAGAGAGAGACAGAGAGAGACAGAGAGAGAGAAAGAAGTGCAACTTGCAGGAGTTATATCTCTCCTGTTTTTGAAATATTTTTCAGTCCCTGCAAAATTATTTAAGTCACATAATTATAAGTAGGTAAATATAATATATATCATGAAAAGCACTCAGACACTTCATTTCTGGGGTAATTATTCTGGACATAAATAATTATTCCATAGCCATCTATATGGCATTAAAACCAGCAATGTAAAACATGATACATTCGATCATTGAAAAGAGCTATTTCATTAAACTACTAAAGTATAAGTAGGACATATTTCATGAATACAATGATGTTAAATGCATGATATAGCATGTATCAATTTTATCTGCATATTGTAAGAATTTATCTAGGGTAGATGTATTAGTGTATTTTACATGTACAGGATATTCCAAATGGTATAGTGTAATTTTAAGCTTTAGTAACTTAAAATTGTACTAAGATGTTTCAGAAACCCTGTGTATATTTATGCACATACTAATACATAAATATATGTATAGCTGCAAAAAAAATGATGGATGATAATCATTATAGGTAGTATTACTTCACAAAACAGTGAGAAGCAGTGAAGGGGTGGGGGGGGAAGGAGTGCATAGGAAATGGCATAGGATACAAAATAACCCATATCATCCCAAGAATATTTCTAGGTAAAATGAGAAGGACAACAAACAAATGGTAAGTGGAATATACTTATCAGTATTTCCGTAATTTTGTAACAAACACACACAGAAATACACACAAATATACACATACATAACTTCTAGAATTGTTTTCATAAGTAGCTTTTTTATAATTTTAGCATTTAAAAATGGAGATATCATATAGTTGAAACCCTCATTTTGCAAAATAGTAATATTATACCAAAGATGACACAGCTAGTGAGTTGAAGAGTTGGCATATACATCTGCAGAGATATGCACACCAACATATATGAAAATATTTATTCATGTATAAACATACTTTGTCCAGACTTGTGCTTTCATAGCCCTCCTACTAATTCAAGAAAATATCTTCAGATAGATTCCTGAAACACTTAGAAATATCATATAGTTAGTATGTGTCAAAAGCTATATTTGAACCTGTTCTTCCTAATTCCAAGGCTGACCCTCAGCCTACTGCATAATTCTATCTCTCACAATTTTTCCTCCTATTATTAAAGGAAAGAAAAGCAATGAAATAAAGCAAATTTGGGTCTTATATTTCTTCTGGTCAGATTATTTTTACATTACTTCTGTAATTGCCTGAAACTCTAAACCTCTTATGATAATGTAGAAAATTTAAGAAAGCCCAGATAAAATGGAAAACAAAGGACTAAAATGTAAATGCCTCAAAAGAGGTTCAAGGAATTACAAATGGTTGGCTTAGAGAAAAGATGACTAAAGGGAAATTAATGACTATTTTCAAATATATGAAGGGATTTTTTTGGGAGGAAGCTAAAGTGTTTCTGTATCCTTGGAAAATCAAGAAGTCCTAAATCTTAAGTTTAAGAAGACTTAAATCTGAAATTCTTCCCTTAAGAGTTTAAAGAAGAGAATTAAGCTGCAATATGGACAGAGATATATGGATCAGTCATTCTTGCATTTTTAAATTCCATGTCAGATCTTTGGACTTGCTGGCATACTCTGGGATGCAACAGGAGAAGTTTAATCCTTAAGTAGTCATTTATTAATTTAACTATCAATGAAAAGAGTTCACTTTCCATTATGTCAATATGTATATACACACTAAGTGGACAACCTTCCAGTTGTCTCTACCATACCACATTTACAACCAAAGAAGAGTAAGGGACCCAAAGTTATCACAGCACACCAAATACGTCCCTCACTGTTTAAATGCAATGTTTGGCAAATTGGTTTTAATATTTGTCTTCAAGAATATGAGGCAAAGGACTGTATAATTGTATAAAACTACTTTTAGTTCTGTGAACTTAGAAATTTCCTATTTCCTCTAGGTTGATCTTCCTTTTTATGTTTCTGTACTTCTATAACATATTTTATTCTTTATGATCTTCTCAGGTTTACAACGTATCTGTAGTGGTTCCCTTGCCATCACTGATTAAAAAAAAGTTTGCTATAAAATTGTTCACAGATTTGTTTCATTTTGTATTCATTCCATTTGGTGACCTTCAAGTTCCCTCTAGAAATATGGTATGATCTTGGTTAGATGTGCCTTATACTGAATGATTTATAGATTCAATTCCTCCACAAGTACTCATCAACTTTTAAAAAAAATTAATATTAATTATAATCTTCCAATACCTTCTCCATCCAATTTTACAAATGAGGTTACGTTGTTAAATTGGTGTTGACCTTTGGTGACATCTCACTTCATTTGTAAAGAAGATGCACTTGTTTCTGGCTGAGGAAGATTCTGAGTTCTATAGTCCTCCTAATTTTGACAAATATTTTACACAAATCCAATCATTGAAGTAAATAAATGTTAATAATCTCTACTTAAATCTTTTCTAGAAGAAAATAAGCATTTTGTAGGCCAAAACTATTCCAAAACAGAGTTAGAGTAGCAAAATTCATAAGACAGATGACTTTAAATCAAGAAAAACTGACTCAGTTCCTTTCTATGATAGTTATATCACCATAGACAAGACACTTAATCTTTCAGTGGCTTAAACCGGGGGGCTACATAATCACTTAGGAAACCACAACTTAACATCATGTGTTGTATTGTATATTTATTTTGTTAAATATTTTCCAATTATGTTTTAATCTGTTTCAGGCTCACTGGGGAGCTTTGGCAGTACTGTCAGGCCCAGACAGTTTGATACCTCTAAAGTGCCCTATGAGGAAGTGTAAATATAACTAAAGAAAACTAATAAGGAGATAGAATTAAGATATGTTTGAAAGTATTTAGGAATCTATTTCCAGCATAATTGAAAGTGAGCAATTATTGAAGGAGTGGGGAATAATTGGTTAAATTTTGCCCCCTTAGAGAGAAGCAGTCAGGAGGATTTCAGAAACTATGAAAATATGCTCAGAAAACATTTAATATGTATTGACTACATGAAAAGCAACATGCTAACTCTCTTTGTGGTGGCTAAGAATTGGAAATCAAAGAGATGCTCATCAATTGGGGACTAACTAAACAAGCTGTGGCATATAATTGTAACGGGATATTATTGTGCTAAAAGAAATGACAAGCAGGATGATTTCAGAAAAACCTAGAAAGACTTACATGAATTGATCCATAGTAAAGTGAACAGAACCAGCAGACCTTTGTACACAGTAACAGCAATATTGTACAGTGAAGAACTGTGAATGACTTAGCTATTCTTACCAATGCAATGATCCAAAACAATCAGAAAGTACTAATGATGACTATCTGCCTCCAGAGAAAGAACTGATATTGATTGAATACAGATGGAATCATGCTGTTTTCACTTTGTTTCTTTCATTTCTTTTTCCTTTTATTCAAGTCTTCTTATATCAAATGATTAATAAGGAAATGTTTTACATAATTGCACATGTATAACCTATATCTTATTGCTTACCATCTGGGGGCAAGGGAGAGGAAGGGAGGATAAAATTTGAAACTCAAGGGTCAGGTAGGTAGGGCAGTGGATAGAGCACCGGTCCTCAAGTCATAGAGGACCTGAGTTCAAATCCAGCCTCAGACCAAACACTTGACACTTACTAGCTGTGTGACCCTGGGCAAGTCACTTAACCTCAATTGCCTAAAAAATAAATAAATAAAATTTGAAACTCAAAACTTTAAATAATTTTTAAAAAATAAATGTACTAGGTATAGGCATATACAAGATAAAAATGAACTAGTCCATGCTTTTTTTTTTTTTGGCTAGGAAATGGGGTTAAGTGACTTGCCCAGGGTCCCACGGCTAGTAAGTGTTATGTGTCTGAAGCTGGATTTGAACTCAGGTCCTCTTAAATCCAGGGCCAGGGCTCTATCCACTGCACCACCTAGCTGCCCCAGGTACGTGCCCTTTCAAAGCTTCCATCCTATTTATGTATCTTTGCTCTTTCATCACTATGTAATCATTACAAGAATATGGTACAGGTGAACCGTGTGTCCTTGATGGAAATAGGAGATGAGACCAGCAAGGTTGCACAAATACTTTCCATTAGCAGACATCCTCACAAGTACTTAATTGACTGAAAGGTTGAGATAACATAAATCCCATTGTGTTTGCTGTATGTTGATTGCAAATATCTTTCTCTAGGTAGAGTAAATAAATTATAGCTTTAAAAGCTCTCTTCTGACAAGGTGTCAACTCTTTATATGTTAGGATAATCAGCAAACATTGAATATGTGTTGATGATTCAATTAATGAAATAGCCATGCACTTCTTAGAGCCCTTCATTCTCTTTAAGGAAAAATGCTGGTGTTATTTTCTTTGAGAAAATTTTCCTGATTCTACTAATTTTAGTGTTTTCTCCAATCTGTGTATTTCTTTATCTGTTTAAATGGTACACACATATACGTACAGACACGCATACACAAAGTTAACTATAAGCAACATGAGGGAAAAAATTATTGTTCCTTTATTTTTGTATCCCCAGTGACTAAAACAGTACTTTGCAAATGGTAAGTACTTAATAAAGGCTTATTGTACAAAATGAATGAATGTACCACTGTGGTAGAAAAAAAGATCCTGAGCAGTGTCCACATAAAAGACGTATATTCTACACATGGTGAAGCTTTCCAAATGGTCTAGTTTGTCTGTAACATTGTGTCAAATGCATTAATACGAAAATGAGATCAGCTTAACAACCCTTTAAGAAAATGGATGAAGAATGCTTCTTGCCAAGATCCAAGAATAGTCTTGTAGATGTAAAATTGACTGGACTCAAAAATAAGCAACAAGCACATGTTGGATTGCATCTAGGAAATAGTATACTTTCAACCATCACAAATTGCTTCCAGACAAATGCACACGCAGATATACATGCATACACATAAACACACATATACTTTATCTTATTTAATACTAACATTTTTCAAGTGACATTTTGTGGCTATGAATTGTGGAAAACAAGAAAACGACAGACTCAAAATTGTGAGACAATCAAAGAACAATAGAGAGGCATGTGGTAGGCATAATAGATTGAAATTCATTTCCAGTAAAGGTGCATATATGAGAAATATAACAAAATACATCATTTAGTAAAAGCATGATTAGAAAAGGAGATGGAGAGGTCATGTACCCAGAGCAAGCAACAATAAGTGAACAAATCAATTGTTATCATGGAGCCCTTGGAATGTTGAAAGGCCTACGGGCCTTTCATGCTTCCAGCATGTTGGGTAGATATTCGCTGGACGACTAATGAGTGAACGTAAACAGGAATCACGAAGGATAAGCAGGCATGAATGTTTGGCTGTCTCTATTCTTGGAAAAAGGTCCAATTTTTATGATAGTATGTCATAGAAGTACTGAATTATCAATTTCCCTAATGTAAATTGTCATTGATTTATTTTACTTTCAGGTCTGTGGCAATTTCTTCCAGAATCGTGTTTGCCTCCTATAGTTAATCTTTGTCAATGAATACTCTATTTGAGGGCTCCACAATAACAATACTCCTTAGATAATGAGGGACTTTCCTCACTAGCAGTTTGCTACAATTATAAAATCTCAGGTTTGATAAAGAGAAAACAAAACTCGAATATGGTTCTTCTATTTAAAATGTCTGTTTCTCTGTCTATTTTGAACTACGGGCCCAAGGACAGTATTCTCAAAGCAAGGATTTAACTGATTTATTTTTTAAAAATACCAATGAAATCTCTAGGCTCACAATATCACATAACTTCTTTCTTCCCTGCTTAATAATTGACATAGTAGTTGGTTAATGCAGGCCAAGAAGAAAAAAGGAGCTTAAAATTGCAGTTGAATTATACTCCATATCCATATTTTCCCACTGCAGACACTTTATTGAAGACATGGAGGAAGATGAGAAAGCCCTTGAATAAACAATTTCCTTTCCTTTTAGTATAATCAATTGCTCAGAGATTTGGAACTAGGAGCAGCCTCAGATAGGATCTAATCAAGCCCCTAATTTTATAGATGAGGGAATGAAGACCACGGGAAAGTGAGTGATTTGTATAAAGCCACACAGGTTTTGAGTATCTAGGGATGGGGTTTAATAAGACCAGCAGTTTTATCCCAGTTCACTAAAAAGGTACCCCAATTCTGTTCCATCCTAAACTAGGGAAGGAATGAGAATTGACTTCCAGAACGTGGTATCCATAATCCTAATTTTCCCCATGAATATCTCTTATTTCCTTCCATGGGCTTTCTTTATCAATGGTTTGAACAAACTCAAACCATACCATAAGCACTTACCTCTTCCACGAACTCTTCAACACCCCAATCTACTACCAAAGGAAGCAATATGTACTATGATAGGTTTTTTGTTTGGACCCCAATGTCCAAAATCGATGGCTGCTTAAATAGGCCTGATGTGGGTCTTGCTCAGATTCTTAAGTATTTCTTAATTTAAATTTCCATATAATAAACTTTTTTCCCCAAGTAGAAATTAATTTTCTTTCTTGTGTTCATCTCTTTAAATTTATTGACACTGGGACTTACTCATCCCTAGATACATTTGAAAGCTATTCACTCTTTGCATAAATCTTATCTTTTAGGGATCTGTAGAATAAATTCTTAGAGTTTTCAGAGCATTTCAATTAAGTAGATTGTTTTTTTTTTTAGTTTTCTCAAAGTCTTGCCCATGTATACTTAGCCTGCTATAATATTCTATATTTTCCCAAACAGAAAAGAGAATAAATGCACCTAATAGGAAGTATTAGGAGAAATAAAATATCCCAGGCATCATAGGATGACAATATTTTCATGGCAATTGAAAACATAATTCTTAATAGATGAAAATTAAGATAGAAACAAATATATGACTATTCACAGGAAATTGGGATTTTTAAATACCTATGCTTTTGGAGGGGATGGGGGTTGGGAATCTTCCATACAATGTTAAAAAGAATTGATTCTAACAGTAGTTGTCTTTACACACTTAATTTTTTTTTTTAATTCCATGGATGCATAATCAGAGAGGCTGGGTTTTAAATACAACGCCCAATAAAGTTTTGAAAAAATCAATAGAGAGTTGATAGTGATAAACCATCCATTGAGACAAAAAGCAATTGGGGAATATGATTAATTTTCCTCTGCCTAATCCTACAATGAATCTTGGTGAGCAAGATGTCCCTCAGAAACAAAGTTCTGGACCATTAGACCTAAATTACCTCTTCTTCTAAGCATCCAAATGGTTTGATGAAAAAGGTTATTCAGTTCAAATACATATTTTCCTCTAATCCCTTTGCAATGGAAAACATTCAAGTGCTACTCTACTTAAATATCTATAATAAAAAGCAAATGGAAGTCAGATTCTGCGATGGAGAGAACAAAATCTATGTAAAACATATAAATTCATATTTTAGTACTTCTAAAAAGATAAAAACATGTCTTGATATCTTTTTGGGGGGGGAGAGGGAACTGGGGTATAACACTAAAGTATAAAATAAAACAAACTTTTGTGAAATAATTTTGATAATATCCCAAATCAGGAAAGTATCATATTTATACATTTAAAAAGTATATTTCTAGCTTTGTAGTATTCAATTTGCCTCAATTCAATCATGATTTATTATATACCATTCTGCTCTACATGATGTAGTGAAAAGGACTAGAATCGTAGAATTTCAGAGTTGTAAGTAGACTAGTTTAACCCCTTAGCAGATTACATATAACAAATGGATTAAATAGGCACACCATTTGCTTTAGTGTAGTCCCAAGGAAATGCATACATATCTCACTGAACTAGCACATGCCAGACACCAGCACTAGGACCTCAGGTCAGCACCAGGTAAGCTGCCAGACCCCTACAGCCTCCAATAGCACCAGCCACTCCACACAGCAAACCCTCAGCCCAGCATGAGATAGGAGGGGCCCCTGTGGGTCTCAGGGCAACATCAATGCAACACCAGGTAAACAGCCAGGGCCTATAGCCACAGGCACAAGAAGCCTGAGACAGTGCCCTTTCCACCTTGGGAGCAGAGCAAAAATTTAAAAGAATGGGGTCAAGCCAAAAAGGATGAGCAAAAAACAAGAACAAAAAAAAAAAGAATCTGACCACAGAAAATTATTATGGTGACAGGAAATATGAAGACACAAACTCAGAAGAAGACAACAATGTCAAAACAACAAAGAAAAACAGGAAGTGTTCCCCATCCCAGAAGGAATCATGGAAGAGCGCAAAAAGGAGCTTAAAAATCATATAAGAAAGGTAGAAGAAAAACTGGGAGAGTGATGCAAGAGAATTGTGAAAAACAAAGTCAACAGCTTGGAAAAAGAAAACAACTGTCTAAAAAGTAGAACTGGACAAACGCAAAAGGAGATACAAAAATCCACTGGAGAAAACAACTCCTTAAAAAGTACAATTAGGCAAATGGAAAAGGGGTACAAAAGCCAATTGAGGAAAACAACTCCTTAAAAGTTAAAATTGGGGGGAGGGGATTCTGGAAAGATAGTGGAGTAGGTCAGACAATTTCAAGCTCTCAAGATTTCCCTCCACAAAAGATTTCCCTCCAAAAAAGGCAAACATAGAGCTTTGAAAACAAGTAAGAGTAGGGGCAGAAAAGGGGTCCTTCTGGGACAATTGGAGACGATCTGAAGAAAAATCCTGGACAAGATTTCCTCCCTGTGAAGAGTAGGGTCCGCTCCAGGCAACAACAAGAGGAAAGCTCTGGGGTTAGCGGGTTTGGGAGACTGCCTTTGACCCAGCCACAGGAACTTTTACTCCTTGGACAGTGAGGGGAATTGGATGTCTGACTTTGGGAAGATTGAGGGAACCTCTGATCTCAAGGAACACCAGATCCAGTTGTGCTGTGGAGAGCAACAGGGCAAGAAGGCACTAGCACAAGCCTGGTGAGTGCAGAAGCAGTGGGGTGGGGTCACCTCTTCTGTGGGCACTTACAGTAGGGTGGAGGTCTTGGTTTGAATTCAAGGTCAGAAGGGTGAACAGAAAAGGATTAGAGGCACCATCCTCCATACTCCAGCACCAGAGGTGATTATAAAAACCAAATTATTACCAAAAAAAAAAATGCACAGGCAAAGGAGAAAGAATATAACCATAGAGAGCTATTATGGGACTAGAGAAGATTAGGGTTCTTCTTCAGAGGAGGATACTGAAGCAAAGAAATCCTCTTCTACCCCAAAGAGTAATGTCAAATGGTCACCTGCCCCAAAAGAACTCATTGAATAACTTAAAAAAAGACTTTAAAAATCAAATAAGACACTGAGGAAAAGCTAAAAAGAAAAACAAGAATAATACAAGAAAAACAAGAAAATTATGAAAAGAAAGTCAACCAACTGGAAAAGGAGATCCAGAATTTTAAGGAAGAAAATGACTCCTTGAAAATCAGAATTGGGCAAGGAGAAGCCAGCAGAGTTATGAGCTGAAGAAACAAAAAAAATATATAAAGAATGAAAAAATAGAAGAGAATTTGAAACATCTCATAAGAAAAACAGTGGATCTAGAGAATAGATCAAAAGGAGAGAACATAAGAATAATTGGACTACCTGAAAGTTCTGATTAAAAAAAAAAGAATCTTGATATAATTAAAGAAAATTGTCCTGAAGCATTAGAACAAGAAGGGAAAGTAGAAATAGAAAAAATTCACCAATCACCACCTGAAAGAGATCCTATGAGAAAAACTCACGGGAATATTATAGTCAAACTTTGAAACCCCCAGATCAAGGACAAAATATTACAAACAACAAGAAAAAAAACTATTTACATACAGTGGTATCACAATTAGAGTCACACAAGACCTAGCAGTGGCAACACTAAAAGACCGCAGGAAACACTGTATATTAAAGAGCAAAAGAACTGGGCTTTTGGCTGAAAATGTCATACCCAGAAAAGGTAAGCATAATTTTGAATGAAAAAAAAAATTGGAGATTTAAGCAATTGTCAGACTTTCAGGTCTTTGTTAAACAAAAAAAAACAAACAAAAAAACAAAAAACAAAACTCTGAACTCAGTAGAAGATTTACCATATAAGAGCCAAGAGAAATATAAGATACATACCAATGACCAATTACAAGGGACTAAATAAGTATAGAATGTTTATCTTTTATGTATGAAAGAAGCAAAACCTATGCCTAAGATTGTTACTAGTTATTAGGTAACTTATAAAGAAGATTGGGGTAGGCCTGAGTATGATATGACTTCAAAAATTAAAACAATTCAAGTACAGCTAAAAGTAATTATCTTTTACAAATGAGGTGCAAGAGGAAAAACCAATACAGAGGAATTAGATGGGGAGGGGAGCTGTTAGTTCTGGAAACTTGCTCTCATTGGGAATGGGTTTAAGAGGGGAAAATGCATATACATTTAGAAGAATATAAAAGTCTTCTAAATTTAGAAAGAAATAAAACTCCAAGGGGATGGGGGGGGGAGAATAAAAGAGGGATGTTTAGAGGGGAGGGTGTGGAAATAAATTAAAAGGGGGATATAGAAGGGGGTTTAGATTTAGGGTAATGGGAGGATAAGGGAAGGATTGCTGGAGTGGGGGTAGGTTAGGTAATAGGAGGGTAAGGTATCAGGTAGAAGTAAAGTAGAGGAATCAGGAGAGACAGGAAAAATAAAGAGATATGCACAAGCATAAAAACAAAGATTGGGAGTAGAATCTCTTAGGGAAAATTTATATACACATATATACATACATATATATATTTACAAATATGTGTATGTATGTATGTGTATATATGTGTAAGTGTATATATACATATACATATATATATATAATATATCAATACCTATATATAAATATATGCAATGCTTTACTGTAGCCTTGAGGTGGTGGGTAGGAGGGAGGGAGGGGAAAAAAAGAACAAAGTAAAAAGTATACAGCAGAGAACAAAAGTAAACCTACAAAAAAGCAAAGAAAAGATGGACAGCTTTCAACATAATGAACAGTATTTAATACATAGGCTTTCTTGAAATGAAAAGTTATCGCTATATAATTTGAATCCTGTCCTATGTTCTGCTGTGCACATGACATTTTTCATTTATTTTCTTATTTTATATTTAAGTTCACAATATTTCTTTTTTTCTTATTATGTATTTAAGTTTCAGCATGTCTAAAATTTAAAAAAAAGAAAACAAGTTAGAATTGGGTAAATGGAAGCTAATGACTCTATGAGACATCAATAATTAATCAAATAAATTCAAAAGAATGGGAAAAATGAAGAAAATGTAAAATACCTCATGGGGAAAAAAAACTGACCTGGAAAATAGTACTTTAAGAGGGAAAATGGTCATTCAATGAAATAGAAAGATTCCAAGCTTTCATAAGGAGAAGACCAGAATTGAACAAAAAATTGATATCCAATATCAAGACCCAAGAAAAGCCTAAAAAGCTAAAAAGGGACAAGAAAACATAAGAGATTCAATGGAGCTGAACTGTAAACCCCACATAAGATGATACCTGTAATTCTTTAAAAAAAAAAGTGCCACTAATAGTATAGCTAGAAGAAAAATACATAGACAGAGGGTATGGGTATAAGGTGAATTTGAGTGAATGACCAAAAAAAAAATTAAGACATGAGAAAGAGTGCACTGTACACTGGGTACAGAAGGAAGGAAGAGGTAAAATGGGGAAATTATTTCACATGAAGAGGCACAGAAAACCTATTACAGTGGAGGGTAAGATAAAAGGGTGGATGATGGGCATCACTTGAACCTTACTCTCATCAGTATTGGCTCAAAGAGGAAATAATACACACAATCAGTTGAATATAGAAATCTATCTTACCTAACAGGAAAGTAGAAGGGGAGGAGATTAAGTAAAAGGGTGGAGGGGGGGGCACTGACAGAAGAGAGAGTAGATTGGCAGAGGTGATAGACAGAAGCAAAACCCTGGTGAGGAAGGAAAGGGTGAAAGAAGAGAAAGGACAAACAGGAGGAAAAATAGGATGGAGGGAAATACACAGTTAGCAATCATAACAGTGAATGTGAATGGGATGAACTCTACCATAAAATGGAAGTGGATAGCAGAGTGGATCAAAAACCAGAATCCTACAATATGTCAATATGTTGTTTAAAAGGAACCAACTTGAAGCAAAAAGACACACAGAGTAAAGAAAGAGGCTAGAGCAGAATCTATTATACGTCAGCTGAAGTAAAAAAAAAGGGGGGGGGAGGGAAGGGTAGCAATCTTAATCTCAGACAAAGTAAAACCAAAAAGAGATGCAATTAAAAGAGATAAGGAAGGAAACTGCATCTTGCTAAAAGATACCATAGGAAATTAAGTTATGTCAATACCAAACATAACATATATGCACCAAGTGGTATAGTATCCAAATTCTTAGAAAAGTTAAGAGAGTTACAGGAAGAAATATACCAAAAGTGTCCCCTCTCATAAGTTGATAAATCCAACCAAAAAATAAACAAGAAAGAAACTAAGGAGGTGAATAGAATATTAGAAAATTTAGATGACAGATCTTTGGATAAAATTGAATCAGTTCAGAAAGGAATATACTTTTTTCTCAGCAGCACATGACACCTACACAAAAATTAACCATGTATTAGAACATAAAAAACCTCAAAATCAAATGTAGAAGGGTAGAAATTAAATATGTTCTTTTCAGATTATAATGCAATAAAATTTATATTCAACAAAGTGTACTGGAAAGATAGATTAAAAATTAATTGGAAACTAAATAATCCAATCCTAAAGAATAAGTGGATCAAAGAACAAATCATAGAAACAAAGAATAATTTCATTGAAGAGAATGACAACATTGAGACAACATCCAAAATTTTTGGGTTGCAGCCAAAGCAATACTTAGTGGAAATTTTATTATTCTTGCATCAACAAAATAGAGAAAGAGCAGATCAATGAATTTGGCATACAACTAAAAACAAAAACTAGAAAAAGAACAAATTAAAAATCTCCAAATACCAAATTGGAAATCCTGAAAATAAAAGGTGAAATTAATAAAATTGAAAGTTTAAAAACTATTGAACTAATCAATAAAACTAGCAGCAGCTTTTATGAAAAAAAATAAGCCATCAGTGAATTTGATTACAAAGAAGAAGAAAACCAAATATCCAGTATAAAAAATGAATGGGGTAATATTACCACTAATGAAGAAGAAATTAAAATAATCATTAGGAAATATTTTGTTCAATGATTTGCCAGTCTAAGTAAAATTGATGAATATTTACAAAAATATGAAGTACTTAGATTAACAGATCAGGAAATAGAATGCCTAAATAATCTCATCTTAGAAAAAGAAATTGAATAAGTCATTAATGAACTTCCTAAGAAAAAGTACCCAGGGCCAGACAGGTTCATAAGTGAATTTTACCAAACATATAAAAATAGGCTAAGAAGGAGTCCTACCAAACTCCTTTTTTGACATAAATATGGTGCTGATACCTTAACCAGGAAGAGCTAAAACAGAGAAAGAAATTACAGACCAATTTCTCTATTGAATATTGATGCAAAAATTTTGAACAAAATACTACCAAGGTAATTACAACAATATATCATACGGATTATACACTATGACCAGGTGGGATTTATACCCGGAATGCAAGGGTGGTTCAATATTAGGAAAACTATCAACATAATTGACTATATCAATAACAAAACCAACAGAAATCATATGATTATCTCAATAGATGCTAAAAAAGCATTTGACAAACTACAGCTCCCATTCCTTTTAAAAACAGTAGAGAGGGGGCAGCTATATGGCACAATGGATAGAGCTCTGGCCTTGGAGTCAAGAGGACCTGAGATCAAATCTGGCCTCAGGCACTTGACACTTACTAACTGTGTGACCCTGGACAAGTTGCTTAACCCCAATTACCTCACCAAAAAAGGCAAAAAAAAAAAAAACAGTAGAGGGCATAGGAATAAATGGAGTCTTCCCTAAAATGATAAACAATATCTATCTAAAACCATCAGCAAGCATTATCTGAATGATAATCTGAAGATCAGAGGTGAAAGCAGGGATGCCCATTATCACCACTATTATTCAATATAGTACTAGAAATGTTAGCTATAGCAATTAAAAAAAAAGAAAAAGAAATTGAAGGAATTAGAATAGGCAATAAAAAAACCAAAATATCATTTTTTGCAGATGATATGGTGGTATACTTGGAGAACCCTAGAGCTTCAACTTAAAAAACTACTTCAAATAATTAATAACTTTAGCAAATTTGCAGTATATAAAATGAACCCACATAAATCATCAGCATTTCTTTATATGACCAACAAAACCCAGCAGCAAGAGAAAGAAAAATTCCATTTAAAATAACTGTAAACAATATAAAATACTTAGGCGCCTACTTGCCAAGGCAAATCCAGGAACTATATGGAGATAATTACAAAACACTTTTCACACAAATAAAGTCAGATCTGAACAATTGGCAAAATGGCAATTGCTCATGGGTAGGCCAAGTTAATATAATAAAAGTGATAGTTTTACTTAAACTAATTTACTTATTCAGTGCCATACTAATCAAAATTCCAAAAAAATTATTTGATAATGCTAGAAAAAATAACAACAAATTTCATCTAAAAGAACAAAAGGTTACAAATATCAAGGGAATTAATTCAGGGAAATGCAAAGGAAGATGGCCTAGCAATAACAGATCTCAAATTATATTGTAAAGCAATAATCATCAAAACTATCTGGTACTGCTGGCCTCAGACATTTGACACTGACGAGCTGTGTGACCCTGGGCAAGTCACTTAACCCTGATTGCCTCACCCCAGTAAAAAAAAAAAAAAAAACTCTCTGGTACTGGCTAAGAAATAGAGTGGTAGATCAGTGGAATAGATTATGTACACAAAACATAGCAGTACATGACCACAGTAACCTTTGGGAAAAGAACTTACTATTTGACAAAAAATGCTAAGAAAACTGGAGAATAATACTGCACAAACTAGATATAGAACAACATCTCACACCATATACCAAAATAAGTTCAAATTGGGTACATGATTTAGACATAAAGGATGACACCATAAGTAAATTAGAAGAGCAAGGAATAGTTTACCTGTCAGATTTAGGGAGAAGGGAAGAATTCATGACCAAACAAAAGACAAAGAATTACAAAATGTAAAATAGATATTTTTGATTACATTAAATTAAAAAGCTTTTGCACAAAGAAAACAAATGCAGCCAAGATTAGAAAGAAATCAGAAAGCTGGGAAGCAATCTTTACAGCAAATATTTCTGACAAAGGCCTCATTTCTCAAATACATAGAGAACTGAGTCAAACTTGTAATACAAGCCTTTCCCCAATTGATAAATGGTCAAGGGATATGAACAGGCAGTTTTCAGATGAAGAAATGAGACCTATCTATAGTCATGTGAACAAGTGCTCTAAATCACTTTTGATTAGAGAAATTCAAATTAAAACAACTCTGAGATACCACCTCACACCTATCAAATTGGCTAATATGACAAAAAAGGAAAATGAAAAACATTGGAGAAGATGTAAGAAAATTGGGACACTAATGCACTATTGATATTGTGAACAGATCCAACCATTCTGGAGAGCAATTTGGAACTAAGTCCAAAGGGCAACCAAAATGTGCATACCCTTTGATACAGCAATACCACTACTAGGTCTGTATCCCAAAGAGATCATAAAAAAGGGAAAAGGAGTTATATGTATAAAATATTTATAGCAGCCATTTTCATGGTGGCAAAATATTGGAAATTGAGAGGATGCCCATCAATTGGGGGTGGCTGAGCGAGTTGTGGTATATGAATATATTGGAATACTATTATGCGTTAAGAAATTATGAACAGGCAGATCTCAGAAAAACCTGGAAAGACATATGAACTGATGCAAAGTTAAATGAGTAGAACCAGGAAAACATTGCACACAGTTTCAACAACATTGTATGATGATCAACTATGAATGACTCAGCTTTTCTCAGCAACACAATGATCTACACACAACAAATAAAAGAACTCAATTGAAAATCATATTCGCATCCAGTTAAAGAACTGATGGACTCCAAATGAAGGTTGAAGCATACTTTTTTCATTTACTTCACTCTTTTTGTGTGGTTGTTCTTTTGATCTTTTTTCATCTTTTATAACTGTGATTAATATGGAAATATGTTCTATATGATAGCACACATATAACCTATATCAAATTATTTACTATTTTAGGAAGACAGAAGGGAAGGGAGTGAGGAAAAAAATTTTGGAACTCAAAATCTTGTAAAATGATTATCTTGACATGTAATTGGGGGGCAATAAAATACTATTAAAAAAAAAAAGAAATCCTCTTCCTGACCTCACAACTTAAGCCAAAAATTCTTCCATTGATCCTAATTCTGCCTTACAGGACTTACAGCAGGAAAAAGTCTAGTCACTCAAACACAAGATCACACTTAATTTATTTGAAGATACTTGTCAAGTCTTCTTTTCTCTAGTACTTCATAGCCTGCCCATTCTTCTACCTTTCAAGTCTTTTTAAACCTTACCCCCCACACACACACACACTCACATATACTCTGTGATTCAGTGACACATGCCTCTGCTGTTCCTCAAACAAGACACCCCACCTCCAGGTATTTTCCCTTCCTGTTCCTAATGACTAGAATTATCTTCATCCTCATCTCTGCCTCTTGGCTTTCTTTAAGACCCAGTTAAAATCCCACCTTCTACAAGAAGCCCTTCCTGACCCCTCCTCAATTCAAATGCTTTCCCTCTGTTGGTTGTCTCTAATTTACACTGTATATAGCTTGTTTGTACATAGTTATTTACAAATTATCTCCCCTATTAGCTTGGGAACTCCTTGAGAGCATGATCTGCTTTGTACCTTTCTTTGTTGCCCCAGTGCTTAGCACAGTACCTGTCATAAAGTAAGTACTTAAAAAAATTTATTATCAGGAGCAGCTAGGTGGTGCGGTGGATAGAGCACCAGCCCTGAAGTCAGGAGAACCTGAGTTCAAATCTAACCTCAGACCAAACATTTGACATTTACTAGCTGTGCGACCCAGGGCAAGTCGCTTAATCCTGATTACCTTAAAATAAAAAATAAAAAAAATTAAATTAAAAAATATTTATTATCTAACTGGCTGCTTAACTAAAGTCACTTTATTTTATTTTTATTTTCACTTCCAAATTTTCTTTTTCCCACCACCCCAGCAATTGAGAAAATAAGAAATCTGATACCTAACGAAAACCCCTTTCGAAAGTGTGGTACCAGAACTGCATCCACTACTCCAGATGTCTTCTTACTAAGATATAGTACGGTGGGACTATAATTTCCCTTTCTGCTATATATAATATCGTGTCTACCTAGCAGAAACTGAAGGTATTAAAAAACTGGGATTTATACAAATTAAAGTTAACAAGGAACACAGTTCAATATTCATCAAATGCTAAAATGTATAGCTAACAGGTACCACTACAGATCATGAAAAGATCAGTGTGTCCTCTAGTTAAACCAAACGGCTCACATGGTATGTTTCTTGAAAGGTCCATGATGTTGTTTTATTTATTCTCATTTCTGTTATTGCTTCTTAGGTTTGAAACAATTCTAAATGAGGTTGCAAAGATTCCAATTAAGAGTTTTACCCCCAGCCATAAAATCACCGCAACCGAATGAAAGTGCCAAGTATTTGGCACGGCTGGTTGAAAAACCTAGCAGTCTTAGCGTGGTGTCAACTTCTAGCTTGCAAATAAAAGATGAGCTATTTTTCAACGTCAGGAGCTGCCTGTGTTGATGCCTCCTATCTTTACTTGTCCTCTCTATCCTTTGTTCTCTGTTAACATCCTGTGCTCTCACTTAGCCTCTCTGTGCCTCAGTTTCTCTTCTAAAATAAAGGATTGCACTAGATGACAGTTAACCCAGGTCTGTGAACCTTTGAATTGACCTTTGTCATAAACGGTATATGAAAATCCCCTGACTAATTGTGATCCGATATTGCTTGCTCCTATTTTTTTTTATCTTACATCCAAACTCCATGCCTGAGATTTGATCCCTGCAGATGGCTCTCTGTACCTAAATTCCTGAGCTCTGCTCCGACTCTAAAGACAGAGCTTCTTCCCACCTTTCCTAAATAACTCTCTTCCTATGGTCTCTAAACCACCACTGAGGCAGAATGGACTCGCCCTCTGCCCCTCAGTGAAGACTTACCAGTGCCCTACTTCTGAGAGCCCCCAGTGCTCCCAGCATTGCAACAGTCTGCCTGGGGAGTGGAAGTTCTTCAAATGGCATGTCATAGGCAAGGAAAAGAGATAGATATCCAACATCTGGATAAAAGGTGTAGGTTGTGGGACGAGGGGAAGAGGGCTATAAAATACCTCCTGTCCTCATCATTTTAATTAAAGTTAGGCTGATTCTGGGACTTTTCACCGGGCAACAACCATGTATGCTATTTTTCCCATTGTTAGGCACTGAAGGAAGTTTACAGGTTGGAGCTTTGAGAGGCTGCCATTCTCTGTTATCTGATCCATAGAATGACTAATCTTTCTTATCTGATTGAGCCCAAACATTTCCACTCCATGAACTCTGAACATGTGGAGAATATTTATGCAGTATTTGTGCCACCGTGCATCTTAATCACTTTCAAAGTCCAGAGCATTGGAGTAAAGCATAATTAGGAAAATATAATCCCCACCAATTTTAAAGCAGTACTATTCACATTTCTGGGTTTCAACATAATTTCTATATATGGTGACACATCAATTACTCTGATTTTATAATCCTTTGAGAGAATTCTTTAATTGAGACTGAACAATTGTGTTCATGATTCTGGATGTAGGTTTCTAAAAAGGATGTGGTTTTGTAAAACAGGACTGTATCATGCTGAAAATCATTTCAATGTGGAATTGTTCATACAGCCTAAGGTTACAGAATAATATCCCAAATTTCCTGCATTTTGATTTTGAGCTGAGAGGCACTTCTGAGGCCACTTATTACCACCCTCTATTTTTACAGATGAAGCAACTGAGACCATGGGAGATTAAACAAGTTGTGGGAGAACACAGAGTAAGTGGAAGAGCAAGGATTTCTAAATCAGATCCTCTGATTCTAAGCACGGCATGCATGTTCAATGAATGAGATAACTTTGGATGTCCCTTTGTCTACACACAGATACAGCATTTCTTGAAGGCAGTTTTGATTTAAAAAAAAAAAAGAAACACAAAATACTTAATTTTCATTTTCATTGAAAAAAATTCAAAGCATATTATTCCTTTTCCTCTTTTTGATGTCTATCATTCTGCTTTCTGGCCTTGTTCTGTATGTTTTGATTACATGGAAACTTAAAACAGGTGCTGTTTTCACTGTTGTCTCATATCACCAATGCTTAGCTAAAAGAATTTCCAAGATCATTTAGGAAAATGAACTCCATATCCATTTCTCATTTTACAGATGGGGAACATGATGCCCAAGAAGATTGTGTTAAACATCAGAGACATTTTTGGGGATTCTCTAACTATAGAGCTAGAGTTTTTTTGTTTTTTCACAAAGATACCACAGTGCCTCCCTCTGTACTACAGTGTTTGAGCAGATCATAATTTTCCAAATTATAATAGAAATAAATAATTAGTAGTCCTTTTATGTAATTGAAAATACAGTAAAAGTTTAAGGTTGACATTCTGTTTATGTTACAATTATAATGCATATTCATACAAAACTAAGAAAAAACATAAATATTGACCCTAAATTTATTCATCTCTAATAATGTTTATATGTGGAAATGTATTTGTGGTCACTTCTTTGATTTTTTTTTTCTCCTCAACATTATTTAGGAAATTCTGAAGACTTCATTAGCTTAAAAATGATTTTTGCTTTGAATGATTTAGTGGAGAAGTGTTCTTTTCCTTTTGCAAATGCATCAGATAATAAATCTAAAGTTCCTAAAGAATAAGACATTCCAAATGTCTGATGCTAAGTAAGGCTTTGTGGACAGTTAAAAAATATATATTTCAAAACATTCAGGCCTAGGTTTAATTAAATTGAATTTCTCATTCAGAAAATGAAACTATTTCAAGCATATTACATTATTTAGTTCTTTGGGTCTTGATATGTTATTGTTAAAATTATTGGGCTGTGATGAAATTCTTCTTTAAACAAAACAGCAACTAGCAACTATTTTAACCATGATGAAGGAAGTCCTTAGGTGGCCTTGCTTAAGTTACAATTTTGTTAAATATTCTGATTTTTTTAGTAATCTAGTGATTCTAGATGGAACTATTTGTAGATTCCTCTAAATACAACCAATCTTATTTTTTACTAATAATTCTTTATTAAACCTATGAATAATATCAGGACTATATCCAGAAAACATGAAGCCGACTTGATACTGAATTGTTTCATTGAAATGATAAGAATAGATTAAATTAGTAATTATTCTGTCTGGGACCAAAAGAAAAAAATCTATGACTGAGGGGGCAGCTAGGTGGCACAGTGGATAGAGCACCAGCCCTGAAGTAAGGAGGACCTGAGTTCAAATCCAGCCTCAGACCAACCACTTGACACTTACTAGCTGTATGACCCTGGGCAAGTCACAACCCCAATTGCCTAAAAAAACATTTTTTTTTAAATTTTAAAAAATCTATAAGGCAAGTTGCATAAAACTATACTCAAAATAATTTTGTATTTTATGATGAGAAAAATACATAAGGAGTAGTTTAAAACAATTTTGTTAAACAATATTGGAAATTAGTTGTTACAGTGGTTTCTAGGTTCTTAAAAAAAAATTCACATTAGACCTGTATATTGTACATTTTAGTGTCTTGTAGCAAAGTGTTGGTTTCCCCATCCTGGTTGTGGATATGGAAAACAATCAATCAGAAATAATTTATTGATTGCTTATTATATTCCAGTATTTTTTAAAGTTTTATTTTTTTTCTTTTTAAAAGAGCACATATTCTAATAGGAGCAAATCAGTTCTATATTTAGTGCTGTGTAAATGAAAAAAATTACAATAATGGTTAAAATTTTCACAAAAATAATAACTTTGGTACCAATGATGATAGGCAGCTAAAAATATAGCAATACTTCAGGGAATGAGTTTTTTCAATACAAAGTTCACTTATAATGATGTTCAAGAAGTAAAATGAAAACAACTTTAAAGTATGTGGAATTCATTAAACTGTGTAAGGAGGGCATTGAAAAGGATCTTAGGAGAAACTCTGCTTTCCAGTCTAAGTTGATACTAGGATAGTTGACATTCACAATTTAGACAAAACATACATACATACATACATACATACGTGAATATGTGTATATAGGTCAGATAATTATCTGATCTATATAATATATAAATATCATAAATAAATAATATTATAAAAAAAAATAAATAATAAATATAATATAGTTATAAATGATGTAATAAATGAATTATAAATAATATATAATATAATAATAACATATGTGATTATACACAAGCATATATGTATAATGGCATTCTTTCATCCTTATAAAAGTCCAGTGACTGGGCCTATACAATGTTGTTGTTTGTCCATCATTCTCGAAGAACACCATGATATCCGGAAGTTGATTTCATAACTTGCAAATGAATTGGATTCAACTGAGGGAAGGTTGTGCAAAGTCACCAGTCACTTTCTCATAAGGAGCCATGTGGGTCCAGTGCTAAGATATAGATCAGGATGACTGGAGATGCCCTGATGCAGTGGGAGACCTTGACCTTTTTAAGCTAAGGTCTTTTTGAATTCTCACTTTGACTGAGGCAACACTCATTCAGTAATTAAGAGTAATTAGGTAAGAAGCCAAGGAATGGCTTCTTTTAACTAATAAGAAAAAAAAATCAATCTGGGAGGAGAAGACCCTCAGGGTTTCTGGACAAAATAGAAACAATTACTATTTACATTCACTCTGAGCTATCAGTGCCCAAACAATGACCACTAAGTGGGGCTTGAATTTGGGACCTATTGTTGGCCAATCAATGAAAGCCAAAGTGAATTAGGTTTAAGGCCTGGTCTTTAAGAAAGAAATCTAGCCTGTAAACCCCAAAATATCTTATTCTATGGAATTGAAACCAGGTAGAACTGCAAAGAATTTCCAATCTGTATCTATATGATGTATGCTAAACTCTCAATCAATGTTAAATGCAATCCATTATTATCATGACAGTGGGCTCAGAACAACTTATCATGGAATACAGTTTTTGTATGTCCAAAAAAATTATTTGGAAATATTTAATTACTAACCTTTGAGGCATAAGAAAGAATTATTTGACAAATAATACAGTAGGGCACTGAGGGGAGGAAAAGAATGTCATGTTCATAATAGAAGAAAGGTAGGTAAGAATACTCAATTCCTTTTTTAAAATTTTATTTTTATTTTCTGTTTCACCTTTCCCTTCTTTTCTTCCCCCACTCATTGAAAAGGTAAGAACTATACTTGTTATACAAATGAAGTTATGTAAAATATTTCCACATTATCCATGTTCTGGAGTGGGGTGTGGAAGAAACAAGAAGAAAGGATAAAAATGTACTCCAATCTGCACTCTAAATCCATCAGTATCCTACCTGGTGGCAGATAGTATTTTTCATCAAGTGTCTTTTGGAACTGTCTTGGATCATTGTATTGATCAGAGTAGTGAAGTCTTTCATAGTTGCTCATTGTTATAATATTGACATTACTGTTTACAATGTTCTCCTGATTCTGCTCACTGTTTGTATGTCTTCCCAGCTTTTTCTGAAACTATCGCTTTCATAATTTCTTATATCACAGTAGTATTCCACCATATTAATATACCATAACTTGTTCAGCCATTCTCCAATTAATGGGCATTGTCTAGGAGTGCTGGTAACCTTGAAATTCAATGGCAAAAGGGCAAGGGTCTGCCTGAAAAGAATTCAACTTAAGCCTTCTTTTAGTGGGAGACCAGGTTTATTGTTTTGCCAATAGGAGCCAGCCAGACTCTTAAGGAACCTGAGTATTTGTGATGCCAATACAACCAGGCCAGACTCTTAAGGAGTCAGTAATTTGGTAGAGGAGATTGACCTTTTTATAGTGTGGTCAATAGCTTGAGGGACTGGGAGGTAACTGAAGGCATCTAGATGGAATTAAGTAGTGATAGTGGTCAGAGGTAACAGACAAGGAAGGGCTGGGCTGGGGTAGAGGTAACAAAGAATTGAAGGTCAGAGTCACAATGAAAGGACAGTTGAAAGGATTATTGGAGATGCCTCAAGCAAATGCCAGGGATCTGAGTTCAGGGGATAGGTTCCTGGAATTCATGGAGAAGTTCATAGGGGGAAGGGTCCAGAGCCCATACCCCATCAAGTATCACCTCAATTTCCAATTCTTTGCCACCACAAAAAGATCTGCAATAAATATTTTGTCCATATGGTCCTTTTCCTTTTTATTTGGTCTCATTGATTTATAGACCCAGCAGTGGTTTTGGGAGTCAAAGTGTTTGTGAAGTTTTATGGTCTTTAGGCATAGTCCTAAATTGTTTTCTTCAATGGTTGGATCAGTTCACAACTCTACCAACAATGCATTAGTGTTCCAGTTATTTTGCAAACTCTCTAGCATTTGACATTTTCCTTTGCTGTCATCTTAATCAATCTGAGAAGTGTGAAGTGCTACCTCAGAGTTGTTTTAATTTTCATTTTTCTAATTATTGATTTAGAACTTTTTAACATAATTATTGGTAGCTTTGATTTTATGACTTTTTGCCATTTACCATTTGGTGAATTTTTTTTAATAAATTTGGCTCAGTTTTCTATATATTTGAGAAATGGAACCTTTACCTGAGAAACTTGCTACATTTTCCCTATTTTCCTCCTTTTCTTCTAATTATGGCAGCACTGGTTTTGTTTGCACAAAAACATTTTAATTTTATGTAATCAAAATTATCCAGTTTCTCTTCTGTGAACCTCTTTACCTCTTTTTTGGTCAAGAATTCTTCCCCCCTCCATACGTTGAGGTTCAGGAGTGCTGGGACCCCAAAATATTGAGAGCAAGAGATACAGGTCCTGCCCAAATGAATTGGACCCAAACCTTCTTTCAGCTAAAGACAACGTTTATTAAAGATCTGCCATATTGGCCAGACTCTTAAGGAATCTGAACATTAGTGAGCTATTAGGTAGAGTATAAGTATCTGAGGATTAGAGAGCTATTGGCCAGATTTTAAGAATCTGAAAATTGGCTAGACTTGAAGAATTTCAGCCTTGGCTAGATTATAAGAATCTGAGCACCTTAATGGAGGCCAGATGGACCTTATATACAGAAAGACTGTGGGTGGGATCTAGAAGTAGCCAAGTAGTTTGGGGTGACTGGAGGAGGGGTCTGGGAGAAGGGGTATTTTGATAGGAGTAGTCAGTAAGCTGGGGTGACTGGAGAAGAGGTCTAGGGAGGATCTGGATGAGAGTGAGTAGGAGGTAGAATGGGGTCTATATAGGATCAAGGGTGGGAAGTGGCCTGGGGCCATTAGGACACAATAGAAAATGGAGGGCTGGGTTAGGTTAGGAGTAACAGAGAATTGGGAAATTGGGCACAGGAGATATTGAAAGACCAGTTGATAGGATTATAGCCTCAGGTGAACACTAGAGACTTCCTAGACCAAGTGGAAGAGTTCAAGGAAAGTTCAAGCCCTAGGGCCGGCAGATAAATGGGACCCAAATTCTTTTTGGGGTAAGGGACAAAGGTCTCAGCTTGGGCCTGTAACCCATCACATAGACCTGATAAGTAATTTCTTCCAGGATCCCCTAATTATCTTCTGATATTACCCTTTATGTCTAAATCATGTGCCATTTTGAGTGATGAAATGTTGGTCTAGGCCTAGTTTCTGGTTTCCAGTTTTCCCAGCAGTTTTTATCAAACAATGAGTTTTGCCCCAATAGCTGGAATCTTTGGGTTTATCAAACTAGTTTACTGTGCTCATTTGTTTCTGTACATTGTGTACCTCAATTATTCAGTTGATCAACCATTCTATTTCTTATCTAGTACCAAATTGTTTTGTTGATTACTGCTTTGGAATATTATTTGAGATCTGGTACTGCTAGGAGAGATAATAAGGACCTTAACTTCAGAGTAATGTCAAAAGGAGTACAAAATAAGGGATTAATGTGAGAGATGTTTCAGAACCAGAATCAGTGGGTATCTGATGACTTATAAGAGAAAAGGAGGTAGGGAGTTTTAAAGATGATTTCAAGCCTGGGGGAATGGGAAAATGATGGGCCCTTCAGCAAAAAAAGGAAAGTTAGGACAAGGAGGTATTTTAAGGATAAAGATGATAAATTTTTTTGGACATGTTAAATGTGAGTAGAACATCCAAATGGTAATGTCCAGCAAACATTTGGAAATTATCCTACTCTTTTATGTCATATTGTCCTATCCTTTTCCTCTATGTCATCTTGCTTCTTTATATGCTCTATGATCACAATAAAAATTACTTGTTAATAATAAGTGATATAGCAGTTCAAATTTTATAAAGCATTTTATAAATATTCTTTCATTTTATCCTCACAATAGCACTGAAATAGGTGTTACTGTTATGCCCACTATACAGATATGGAAACGAAAGCTATTAAAATTAAGTAACTTTCCCAAAGTTACAAAGCTAATAAGCATATAATGTAGGGTTCAAACCCACATCTTCCTCACTCTAAGTCCCTTTTTCTATCCATTTCACCATATTGTCTCTACTTTGACATCCTACGAAACTACTGCCCTGGAATTTCTTTTTCTTACTTGGGGAGTTAACTAGAGGGGTACTTCAGTGCTCCTGTTTCCTTTCTCAATTGACTACTTTAGCTGCCAATAATCAGCAGGCTATACAGCAAACATAAAACAATAACTGACTGGCCTAGTTATAAGTGAAAGCTCAGCTAGTTATTGGCATCAAACGTGTTCCCTGCCACTATGCCCTAATCTCAATTAGTCTAAAATTCTTACATAAAATAATGTGGATGTAGATCTGGGATATGAGTAGACGTTAATACCTTATCAAATCTTTAATAGTTAATCTAAAAATTAGCCAATCAAAACTATGATATGTTGACTATCAATCAGTGTCTAATTGTTTGATTCTTGTCTTATTCCTCCAAACTTGACTATAAGCTTTTCAAAGATATCATTCCTACCTGCTATTAAGAAGATAAGTAGTAACTATTTAAAAACCCCCATCTTACCCTGATACTAATTCTTCTCTATTTCTCTCCCTCCTCTTCATCCATCTCTTTAGCCTTCTATTTGGAGCTTCATGCTTTACATGTCTATACTCTTCTTTGTCTTATACAAAAGAACACAAATTTTAAAAATAGAACCTCATAAATTACTTGAATGTATTTCAGAATTCAAACAAATCCCATGCCAGTAGGTGAACTGTTCTACATTTTACCATCTGATTTCCTAAAGGTTTCAAACTCATTTTCTTCTCACTTTAATATATATATATGTATATATATATATATATATGTATGTATATATATATATATATATATGTATACACATAGTAAGTATGTATGTATAAAGAACCTTTTCCCCAGTCAATATGCACTTACTTTGATTCTGTTTTTTTTGTTTGTTTGTTTTGTTTTTTCATTTTGAGAACCATTCATATCTTTTGTTCACTTATGTTTTGGGGAAAGCCTTATATCTTGAAGATCATGTTTTTCATCAGATATTCTGTGATCATAAGGGAAACAGACAACCACAAAAGATGATCGTTAGAGGAGGGAGAAGTAAAGAAATTTCATAAGGAACTTTATGAGGTCCTCTAAATCAAATCAATATAGACCTTCATTCCATGTGATTTATACAAAAAAATTCAGCATGGGGAGAATAGGGAAATCTATGTTGGAAAATATAGCTTGAGATCAAGAAATTAAGAGTCTGAATGCTTGTGAATACTCAGCCTCATATTTAAACATGCTAAACACTTTCTTTAAAAATGGAGCCAAAAATACAGGAAATGGGGTACAGAAATCTATCCTGCCCTACAGGAAAATAGAAGTGGGGGGAGAGATAAAAGGGAGGGCAGACTAGGGGAAGGGGTATTCAGAATACATGCCATCTTGGGGTGGGGGGAGGGGTGAGATGGGGTGAAAATTTGGAACTCAAAATCTTGTGGAAGTGAATGTTGAAAACTAAAAATAAATAAATTTTTAAAAATGCTAATAATGTAGATTAAACTTTAAAAAAATAAAAATAAAAATGGAGTCAAAATTTTGTATACACACACACACAAATACACATATAAAACACAAAGTTAAATTGAGATTAGGTATCATAACAATATGGCAGCCATGATATAGTGGATTTACAGTGAATACAGAGAAAAAAAAAATCTACCAGTGCCACATACTGGCTTTGTGAACTTTGTGAGAGTTACCCTCTCAGTCAACTCTCTAAGACTATAAATTGCAAAGCAATTATGGATCTGCATTGGTAGAGAGAGTTTCTCACTGGGCATCCTTCATACCACTTATATAACAGATTCTGCCCCCATCTCCAAAAAAAAAACAAAAACATAGCTTCAATACTTGAGAAACACTAGTTATAGACATACAAAATTCCCAGCAAAGAACTGAATTGTCTTATAGGACTATTGATTTGGAAGAAGACTTTCCTTTTCTATACAATTATTAAAGAAGAAAAGGGATCCAAAGTACCAAGAACTAGAAATACTATCTGGAAGAGATGATCTTAAAATCTGAATGATTTATTATGGTGTACAAATGAAACAACTTGTTGAACTTGCCAGAATGATGCTTTTTTGGTATGGTTAACATTTATCCCTTCTGAGTATATTGTATATTCAGTGTCCCAAAAGTTTTAGTTCGATTCTAAAAGGAACATCCTATATTATTAAAACTAATTATAGGTGGAATGAGTGCTGAATAAGAGGACCTAAATTCCAGTTGGTAATATTAGTATGACACTGAGAAACTAATTTAATTTTTCTATGCCTGAGTTGATTCACCTGGAAAATGTAGCATTGGGACTACATGATACACAAGATCCCTGCCAGCTCTAAATCTAAGACTCTATCCCTTTTAATGGGGCATAATCTCTCAGTATAGGGAAATTGCTTTCACTAGTCAAATCTTACACATTTGAGACACAAAAAGTGGGGCTGCTTAGGGGCTTGAGGAATGTCTTAATAGTCTTCAAATCACATCATAGATTAGCTGCCTATTTGGCATATTTATGCAGCTGGTCCTGTTCCAACATTCTCCATTCTTCATTCCCTTCCTAGAGATATACCCAAAGAACAGATATCAGCAATGTCATTTTCTCATGGCAACTTAGACTGTAATACAGGGAACTGGATTCTGTGATCATTTTTCTGTTAATTAAAGCACTGCCCTCATCTCTTCTGTTTCCTCTCCTAACCAAGACATTCTCCCCTTTTAGTTATGTGTGCCTTTTTACCACTAAAGGCAAGCCCTCATTCCCACTTCATGAATTATTCTCCTCCATTCAAACTCTCCCTTAGTAATCTATCCTTAAGGCATTTGACTGATTAATCTGTTAAATGCACAGATTTGAACCTTCTATGACTCACTATTGCCTAAAGAGGCTAGACTACTTGATATAAAAAGAGAACTAGATTTAAATTCACAAAATTCAAGTTAGAGCTTGGTCACCTACTAGCTGGGTGACCCCTGAGCAAATCATCTTAGTCTCTGAGCCTCATTTTTCTCATCTGTGAGATAGGCTTGATACAATTTTGTCATTTTATTGTTTTGAGGAGTACAATTTATAAACTAAAATATCATACAAATGTGACATTATCATTACAGAAAAAAAGGTCATACTTATTCACATGATAGTCAAGGTTCTCTATTAGAGGATTCTAAGCTCTCATGGAGTGTGTATTCCAATATTCTAAGAAAATTGGACTATCCCATAATATCCTATTCATGTTTGTCTCTCTTCCTGGAAGGTCTGCTTCTTTACAAGGACTGACCAACAATAATCTAATCACATTATTTTAGAGATAAGGAAAATGTTTTCTTGTCATTCAGTACTGTCTGGTTTTTCATGACCCCATCTAGTATTTTCTTGGCAAAAATACTAAAGTGGTTTGCCATTTTCTTCTCTAGCTCATTTTACAGATGAGCAAAGAGGCAAACAGGGTTAAGTGATTTGCCCACGGTCACACAGCAAGTAAGTGTCCGAGGCCAGATTTGAACAAATCTTCCTGACTCCAGGCCCAGTGCTCTATTCCCTGGGCCACCTAGCTGCCCATGAGGAAAATGAGATTAAGGCTATATAGATAATAAATACAAAAGCCTGGATACAAACCTAAGTCCTCTGAATCCAGTTCTAGCACCCTTTCTGTTGATCTCCTGAACTTCAAATAAAGCTTCTTGCTCAAGATTACATGGTCTGTGAATTGTGGAGCTAGAATTTGAACTTGGGCCCTATGACCCCAAATCCAGCACTGTGCTCTCTTTCTTGGTGAAGCACTCTGCATCATCTCTTTATTCTTACAGTCCCAGCACCCCCAACCCCCTTCCACTCTGCATTTTCCCCTGACTCCCCATCCTTCCAATACTAGTTCCCACTCCTAGGGAGGCCACAGCTCACAGGGACTCTGTCCCTACGCACAGGCTGCCTGAATGGGCAGGAAAGTGCTGACTCTTGTGTCTGCTTTTAGCAGTAGGCCTGCTGCGGGAGGGAATTACATTGAGAATGGCAGTGCCAAAAGGCAGTGGGGTGCAGTCTACTTAAGGAAAAAAATCCTCTCTGAGGAAGCCACAGTTCTCTCATCCCCAGCTGTGTTGGGAGGGGGCCACTCTCTCCTTTTATGCAAAGATGTTGATTATCTATCAAGCTGATGTGTTTGCCTTACAGACTGGCAGAGGAGCTGCGGGAGGAGGCTGAATTCACAAACTTCCGGGAGCTGCAAATTAACTGTGGAAGAGCTGCTGGGGCTCTCCAGCTCCTCTTTGGTCAGGCCCATCTGCCTTTGCTCCTCCAGAGAGATTCGGTTTTCATAGCACAGGGACAAAACGATTCCATGAGACCATTTCCATTTCTGCAGGAGGAATATTTGACTACCTTCTTTCCTTTTTCCCTTCCCTACACAGTACAAAAAGACTTTCTTTTCATCCTCATCCTCCCCACCCCCAGCTCCTCTGAAGTGTATATGCATGGGGGGGGCATGGATGTAAATCACTGCATATAATGACAATTTTATTTTCCCACTATATTGATCAGTTTTGCTGAATTCTTTTTTCTTCCTTTTTAAGAAAAAAATCTTTGTTATAAGGGATGGATCTCTTGGAGGGAAAGGAGAAAGGGGAGAGGAGAAATATAGAGGAAATTTAGGCAATATAAAAGATATCATTAAAATTTATTTTAAATGACTTCATTCTTCATAATCTGTATTCCTATATTTTAGAGAAATTAGTCCGGAATTAATGTTTCTTAAGCACAAATCACTTTTTTTCATGATAATTTTATGAAGGACATAGGTAAGTCCTATTATTAACACTCATTTTCAGAACAAAATATTAAGGCCCAGAGAGATGAACTCAGTCAGGGTTCTAGGACTCAACACCTAGGACTCAAACCCCAGCTTTGTGAGTCTAAGACCAGAAATCCTTCATATTGCCCCATATTGCCTCTGTAATAACATAAATTCTCTCTCTCTCCCTCTCTCTTTTTTTTTTAATGAGGCAATTGGGGTTAAGTGACTTGCCCAGAGTCTGTGTGACTCTGTAGTACTAGTTATGTACTAGCTAGTACGTGTTGTATCTGAGGTCAGATTTGAACTCAGGTCCTTCTGACTCCAGGGCGGGTGCTCTATTCATTGCACAACCTATCTGCCTCAATAACATAAATTCTCAATATCATAAATAGTGACTCAAAGAAGATGAAAGAAGGGACTGAAGTCCTAATCCCCTGTATGACACTTCCTAAAGATTACTTTCAATCCGGAGATCTGGATTCAATTCATTTCTACTTAGTCTTACTCCAAGCCCCTATTTCTCTCTCTGGGATCACTTTCCCCAGAACAGCCAACATTAAAAACATGACATATATCATCTTAGGGAAAAAAGATGGTTTAATTAAAATATCAATTCAGGGAAAATAATAGAAAAATAAGTTAAACTTCAGACTTTCTCTACAGCTGTAGTCCAAACCAAAGTACTTCTGAAACAGAAGCTCGCAAATTCATCCCAGCTCTGTTTAGTGCAATAGAAAGGGGTGAATTAGCAATGTGCTCATCAGGTGAACACAAAATGTGCTATTGCTCAGTATTCCTCAAGGTTGCCATTAATTCTTGTACCTAGATGAGAGAATCTTCCATTCTTTACTGCTGTTCCCAGGGCAGAAAGATGAGAACTCAAACAAGCAGAACCTCATCAAATTCTAATTCTAGTATCAAATCTTGTGAGTGGCATTACCAAGCACAAGGAAAAGTCTAATGAATAGAAGCAGTGCTGCATCATTACCAGAAAGTGGGGAACTTGTGTGTCTAAAATTCTCATTCTTGACAGGATGAGCTGTGGGACAGCTAACTCAAGAGCATTTCTTTCACATATATTCTTTTTTCTCTTTCTGCTTCAAACTCCACATTTCTCACTCCTCTGCCTTCTCTTGCCCATTTGCCCTATAAGAATGGCTAAATGGCTAATCTCACACCTGAACTATTACAATAACCTTCTGGTGGGTCTGCCTGACTCAAGTCTCTCCCTACTCCAATCTGTCTGTCCTCCATTCAACCACCAAAGGAACCTTCCTAAAGCACAGGTCTGACCGTAATATTCTTCTACCCAATATAATCCAGTGGCTCTCTGTTACCTCCATCAATCCATCAAATATAAACTTCTCTGTTTGGTGTTCAAACCTTGATAACCTAGCTCCCATCCATCTTTGCAGTCTTTTTATACCTTATTGCCTGCCAAGAACTCTTCAATTCAACGACACTGGCCTCCTTACTATTCCACAAACAAGACACTTCATTTCTCCACTCCAGACATTTTCTTTGGTCATCCTACATGCCAGGAATGCCCTTCTTCCTCATCTCTCTCCACTACCTCCTCTGACTTCCTTTATGTCTCAAATAAAAATCTTCTACAGGAAGTTTTTTCCAGTCTCTCTTAATTTGAGTGTCTACAATCTGTTAATTATTTTCTATTTATCTTGTATATAGCTCGCTATGTACTTATGTATTTGCTTCTTGTCTTCCCCATTAGATTGTGAATTCCTTGAGGATAGAACTGTCTTTTGCCTCCTTTTGGATGCTCAGCTCTTAGAACAGTATCTGGCACATAGTAGGTACATAATAAAAGTTTATTGACTGAATAAACAACCAACAAGAATCTATCTGGGTGACCTAGACCCACTATAGAGCCCTTTATATACTTCTAGGACTATTACTGAACCTTAAAAAAATGACTGATATGACAGATTAAGAGAAGTTCAAGAAGAATAGTGTAAAATGCTGCTCAGTAAAACAAACAGAATCAGAAGAATAAGGTACCTGAAGACCACAATGATAATGTGAAAGACAGCAAATTTGAAAGATGTAAGAGCTATGAACAAAACTGAACAATCCCAACTTGAAAAGACTGATGATGACACATGTCTCCTAACTCTTAGCAAAGAAGTAGAATGAGAGTTGCAGGATAGCATATGTTTTCCCAGAATGGCCAGTGTATTGATTGTTTTTTCTTAAGAATAAATGTTTTTACAGTAAGAGTTTTTATGGCAGGGATTAGTGGATAATGATAAATGTTTTAAAAGAGCATGAATAAAATATTTTTAAATGCACAGAAATAAGAATGCCATGAAAGGGCACAGAGACAAATTGAGCAATTTTGTCAATATCTTGTCAAATATATATTATGTGCTTTGTGTGTATATACATATACATATATATATACTTATACACATTTAGCTATAATATACATGAATGTGTATGTACACACAAATGAGTAGATAATATATATGCATTCATACATATATGTACATGCATACATGAATATATGCCTATATGTATACACATATACAACCAGTTGCTTCAAGGTTAAGGCTGAAGAGACCAGTAACTTTCACTAATCCCTCTATTTTTTTTTCTCCTACCATATTTCACTAAGATCATTGCTGTTGGAATGCATGTTTCTACAATAAAGGAACTAGTGTCTTAATGCTGCAATTCTAACCTCACCTTAATTCCTGAGAAATAATTCTATTTTGTCCTCTGAGGAGAGGAAATAAAGATGTTAAAACCTAACCTTGTTACACATATGGATCAGGTATGAACAGGAACTTTTATCCTCACAAGCACCAAATAATCCTAGAAGGATGACCATCAGATGAGAGGCTCCTATGCAAACCTCATTGGAACTTCTGCAAAAAGCAGCCACATATAAGCACATCCACTGAGTACAGCCTAATTAACATCAAGTAGGCACTTTTCTTTTCAGTGGTTTCTCTCAGTGGGCCCCATTTTCCCTTTTGTCTGGTCATTACTGTCACTGTAACTGTTCCTGCTGCTGACAAAACTGTTGCCATCAAACTGTTGCTGGTAGCTGACACTCCATTCTTTGGGATGCTGGGGAAGGTGGCCTTGCCATCTGCCTTTCAAGATCTCACAAGGACTTATACCAAAATAAAGAAGACAGAAAGAAGAGGTAGCCCAAAACTAGACACAGGCTCCTCTTGGAGGCTATAAAATCAAGGGCTGGCCCAGTACAGGGAAGTTCATTCCAGAGCTCAAAAAGTCATCCTTCCACTTTGAAGTCAACAGAAATGGTGGCTTTTTAGACTACCCAATCAGTCAATCAGTCAGTCAGAAGTATTTATTAAGTGCTTACTATGTGTCAGGCACTGCTAAATGCTGGGGATTAAAAAAAAGACCAAAAATGGGCCCTGCATTTAAAAACTCACAATTTAATGGACGAGACAATAAGAAAACAAATAGGTACAAACAAGCTATGTACAGGATAATTTAACAAGAAAAAATTTAAATAGAAAATAAAAGAGAAAAGGCATTAAAATTTAAAAGGGGTGAGAAAGACTTTCAGTAGATTACAGGATTTTGGTCTATATTTAGATAGTTCATCCATCCATTTTAGGAACCTCAATAGCTGACAGGAAATAGAGAGTATTTTCACCTAATCTGAAGTGGGGAGGGTCACTTCCCTCCATAACACACTCAACAGGATATTATACTCTCATCACTTGCTACTGTCATTCCTAGTGTTGCCCTGTTGGGTTAAAGAGAACATGCTTAGTAGCTTCTTTTCCCCAAATGATAGCTCTTCAAATACTTGATGGTAACTATCATTCCTAGCCTCCTTCAGACTTTTCTTCTCCAGAATAAATATCCCCTTGCCTAACCTCAAGTGGCATGAACTTGAGGCACTTTCAACATACTGATTGCTGTCTCTTGGATGCTCTTGAACTTGTCAACATATTTCCAAAAATGTGGTGCCCAGAACTGAGAACCAGAAGACAAATGCAGTCTGAGAAGAATAGAGCCCAGCAATCCTATCACCTGATTTCCAGAAGTTATTAATGCAACACAAGATCACTTAGTTTTTTGAGCTGCCATGCTCTACTGCTGAATTTTACTAAGCTTATGATCCACTCAGGCTATATGACTCTTTTAAGAAAAAAAAATCTATTCTTTAGTCTATCCCTTCTCCATCTCATATTTGTGAAGTCAATTAATTATATTCAGTTATAAGCCATTTCAGTGATCCACATAAAATTTAATCTTATTAGCTTTAACTCAGTATTGTAGTTTTTAATAAATTGTTGAATCCTGACTCTATGTACTGTACTATCTGTCTTTCATGGTTTCAAATCATACAAAAATTCAGCAAACATGCCATCTATGCCTTTATCCAAGTAATTGATAAAAATGTTGACTGGCACAGGGCCAAGCACAACACCTTTAGGTGCCCCTTGATTCCTGTCTAACTTTTCTAGGTGTCGCCAGTGGGTTAGATATATAGTCACCCTCTGGGACTATAGTTGAATCAGCTTTCAAATTTTATATTTTCTAGATTTTGGACACATCTCTACTCCCTCAAGGAATGTTATCTGCTCATACAGTGTTGAAATACCCAAGCTTAGATTTGATTCTGTTATAGTTATAAAGGGAACACTGATAATCTTGAAGGAAGTTGTCTACTAAGAATTCCATGTTTGACAATGTGTGCTGGTATATACCTTTGCATATTTCTTGTTTCTTGTTGTCAGGAGGCTCAGTTGAAGGGATTTAATACAGTTTTGGCTAGTATAGCCAATTTCCTGGGTCAGCTATGACATAGTATAAAAGTAGTAGATTTTGAATCAGGACCACCATGCTTTAGTTCTGATTCTAATTAATTAGCTCAATGACTGAAGCCAGTCACTTTTTATCATTTTGAGTCACATTTTTTTCACCTAAGAAAGATGACAAATTGAATACATGCTCCCAAATGACTGTACTACAGAAGAGATCTGGTCCTAGGCAAATATTTCAATCAATCTATCAGTCAACAAAGACTTATTTATTCATTTGTTTTCAGTCATGTCCAACTCTTCATGACCCCATTTGGAATTTTCTTGGCAAAGATACTGAAGTGGTTTGCCATTTCCTTCTCCAGCTCATTTTACAGATGAGAAATTGAGACAAACAGGGTTAAGTAACTTGCCCAGGGTCACACAGCTGGTAAGTGTTTGAGACCAGATTTGAACTCTGAGAGATAAGATTTACTTACTATATGACAGGAACTATACTAAGTGCTGTGGATACAAAAAAAAGACTAAAGACAGTCTCTGCCCTCAAGGAGCTCACAACCTAATACAATAATTTTATCACAAAAGAATTTTATTTTTCATTTCAATTCACACCTATTAAGCCATTATTTAGTATAAGGCAATGGGCTAAAAAGCTATATATTTTTGAAAATCCTACATACACTTTGGAGCAGCTAGGTTGCACAGTGGATAGAGCACCAAGCTCAGGAGTCAGAAAGAACTGAGTTCAAATTTGGCCTCAGATACTTACTAACTCTGGGGCCCTGGGCAAGTCACTTAACCTTGTTTGCTTCAGTTTCCTCATCTGTAAAATGAGCTGGAGGATTAAACCACCCCAGTATCTTTGCCAAGGAAACCCCAAATGGAGTCACAAAGAGTTGGACTCGATTGAAATGACTAAGCAACAGAAAAATATACATTCTCTTTGCTTTCTGTTCCTTTCCAAATCCCTCCACCCTAAAGTGAGGTTACATAGGGCAAAACTGTACTCAGTGAAGTATTTGGATCATTTTCCAGTAGGTGGTATAATATCAGTTGGGAAACCTGACAAGTAAGATCTTTCCAGCTCTAATAATCTATGATACCCTAAACCAAATATGGTTTCAATTGAGTGTGTTACCAGGCAATATGGACATCACATATTAACATCTATTGCATTTTATTTATTCTTTTCTATTGGGTAAGTTACATCATGTCTCTGAGTCTCAAGTTTCCTCATCTGTGAAAGAAGTATCATAGTATTTACACAATCTACCTCACAGAGATTTTGCTGTGAGTAGTAAAATGACTATCACTGCTGTTGTTACTTCTGTCTTTAGTCTTCTATTAGTCACTATTTTGGCTAACAATCAGCATGCACTCTGACTCTATTTTCTGTCATTCAATTAATTAAGATCATGTATTTAATGTACTGCACAAATCTTAAATGAATAAATTTCAGATATCAGTAGTGTTGCTATTGTTGTCTTCGCTGATGCTGTTAATGTAATTAGTAGGAATAGAATAGAATAGAAAAAAAATTCTCCTGCTCTTGTGACAAGTCACTATCAACTTGATTCTCTCATCTTTCTCAGTGGGATTCAGACAGACAAAATTCTGGGGGCAAACTACAATCCTGATACTATCCTTTTTTATAGTGTTCATGAAATAATGCATAAATCTACTGATTTTGAACAAATGAACAAAAGTGCAGGGTATCTCTAGATTCATTGAAACCATTCTTGGTACCACTCTGATATAAGACCAGACATGGAGGATTTGAACCTCATCATCTTTCCACATGATTTTGAGCTCCCACACTAGATTTCTCTACTATATTTTGAAAGCTTTTCAGGCCTGTAAGTTGAAGATTATTAGTATTTAGTGTTTTTGTTGTTGTTGAATAGTTTCTGTTGTGTTCAACTTTTCATGACCCTATTTGTGATTTTCTTGGCAAAGATATTGGACTACTTTGCCATTTCCTTCTCCAACTCATTTTACAAATTAGGATACTGAGGCAAATAGGGTTAAATGACTTGCCCAGGATCACACAGCTAATAAAATGGATGAGGCTGGATTTGAACTCATAAAGATGAGTCTTCCTGATTCCAAGTTCAATGTTCTAACTATTAGGTCACCTAGCTTCTCCCAGTATTTGGTATAGAAAAATTAAATAAAATATTATCAATTTTATTAAATTCAATTATTAATCCATTGTGGGTAATAGTTTGGTTTGTGATAATAGCATTATTTGTTTTGTCTTGAATAGGGTTTTTTTAAAAAGTTTACTTCCTTAGAATATTTGAAGACTTTACTGTAGTATGGGTATTTATCAACTATCAGTCTATGAAAGATGGAGAGTTATGTATATATTAACATTTAACAAATTCAATGGCATACATTTGCTATCAATATTAACTATGGCTTGGTGAAGTGGTAGCCTGCTTGCTTTAAACATTTTTGCATTTTTTTAACTCTTTATTATTTGATCTAAGAATTTCTATCCACCATTTCAGTACTAGATTCTTTGTTTCATTAACATTCTTAGGATACATTCTAAGTTCTTGTTCAATTTTACATTTCTGAACGTATACATCAAGAATGGTATTGTTTATGTGTTTATCATCTTTACCTTCCTTGTTATCTCATCCTTCTCATCTTTTTTTTAATGAGATAAAAGATAGAAACATTCCTAGGAAAAGTCACTGTCCAGTTACTGATTTTTTAAATTTACTTATTTTTGGACTATTTCAAATATATCTTATGGTTCATGGTAGAGTCCTGAATATTCTTTTAAGATTAATATTACATAGGTATTAATTGCTTTAGACATGTTCTGTCCATTGCATTTTGATTTGAGGATGTCAGTGAGTCTCTAAACATAATCACTACTATATTTATCATTGATATGTGAATTCAGTATGTAAATTACTCTGCTTTGATGTAATGAGTCAAGTAGTTGGATGCAGACTATGAAACTCAAAGACAGCTTTTCTTGGTATTTCAGCCTAAGTATGTCCATCTGCATTTCAAAATCATTTCATATATTGGCACTATTTTCCTCATACATTGTATTCATGTTAGATAAAATTTATGGAGTTTGCATTAAGGTAAATCTTTCAACAATGTAGAGTCTCCTACTTTTACCTCTTCAGATCTGCATAGCTCTCAGATTTTATCTATTATTAATAAGTAGATTTTACTTATTTTGTTTAAGCTTGCTTTACAGATGAATTTGTGTGTGAACTAGTCAGCTGACTTATACTAATCAACAATATGTTGCTATATAATTTATACCTGATCATATGATTGACAAAAAAAAAGTATCATGAATACCTTGCCTATAACCAATAAAATTCTCTCCCCCCTCACAATTTTGTTGTGATAAAGTGCAGGCACATAGTAAAATATCATGCCTTTGGTCCATTTCATGGACTCTTGTTGTTTGCCCACTTTAGTAGCTAATGTCATCTGCACTGAAGCATTTCCAGAATGTTGGGTTAATAGTATTTCTGATTTATTCTGATGCATCTGGCCTTCTTGTGGCATCAGAATATGAAGAATTGTCATTAGCACTAATTGTACCCCATGCTAATCTGATCATGTAATAACCTCAAGTAGAGCCACTCAACATTATGCCATACCAACTGCCTTAGACTCATAGGACCAATGTTGCCTCACTCAGCAAGGTAATAATCCTATCACTGGTACCTCTGGAGATCAGAGTTCAAGGAATCTTGTCCAATATTCATAACTACAAGTTATCAATCTTAAGGTACATTGAATCCTCACTGTACATTATCCTGGTTGACATTCTCTTACCTTGCCATATCCCTCATATTCTCTTATAACTTAGAAGATGAGTTGGGCTTGACTTTCTTTTCTCCTTTTTCTTCAATCATCATCATCATCATCATCATCATCACCATCATTGTATTGTCATGTCTCCAAATTACAAAGATAACTGATGTTAATGTTTACCATCATGTTTGTCAATTAATACAGGCTTTTTAAATTGACTCTATCTGTCCTGTTGTAAGAAAAGTCATTGTACTAAAATCACACCCAGAAAATATGCTAAATCAGAAGCCAATGATGGATTTCAGAAGGAATTTTGGGATTACCTAAGTGTCCCCTGTTAGCTTTTATAAATTTTTGAGAGCAGTAAAACTACAGATAACATATTATGGAGCATCTATCAATTAAAGACCAGTCAGAAAGAAAGATACTGAACTCTTTGAAGTGGCAATATCAGTTAAGGAAAAGTAATATTCTATTTATCACTATTCCATTTACAAACACATCTGCTGCATAAAACCAGGTAAGTCTGTACACAAATCAAATTGAATATCAAACTTAATATTCATCCCATCCATAATTTCAACTTAACTGTGAACATTATTTTATTTTAAAAATCCTGCAATCTGAAAGGCCTGCTTCTTAGACATTCTAAAAAATAAAAACCTAGATTGAAAAGACAGAATTTGCATTGAGCAAGTAGCCTCCCCCTTTTCCCCATGCTTTTACACTAAATGTATGCTGTCTGTGCCCAATGCTGAAACCTCACAGTAATATTTCAAAGATCTCAAGAAATCCTTTTGTCATTGTGTGGAAGCTCAACTTATTCTAAAGCAATGCCATTAACTTTAACAAACAGCAGACAAAGTCCAGGCAAAGGCCAATGGGCTTAGCTGACACATAGTTCATCACAAAGGACAGGTGTTTTCTTAAGCTGATGTGCTGAACCTGAGCTGGGTGGCTTTGTCAGTGACCTTCAGTGAATATCAATTTATGAACTAAAATGTAGAAGGAAGGTAGGAAGGAAAGAAGGAAGGTAGGAGGAAAGAAGGAAGGAAGAAAGGAAAGGAAGGAAGAAAGGAAGGAAGGAAGGAAGGAAGGAAGGAAGGAAGGAAGGAAGGAAGGAAAAAAAGAAAGAAGGAAAAATTCCAATTTAAGCCCCAGGTGGTAAACTTGTCCTTTTTTTCCTTTTTCCCTTCCCCCAAACCAGCAAACTATTCATATGTATTCTTTTTTAAAATATGACTTAAAAGTCTGCTGTTGATACTTTAGAATATTCTTATTTTCTGTATGAATTTCAGTTTCAAACACTTTCCCATGTGTATGCTGATTTGCATTTCTAGTAGAAATACAAAAGAGATCAAATCAGGAATATTGCTTCTAAATATGGCCTCCAGTTCCTACCTAAAGAGAAGAATTTGTCATTTCCCTGTTGAATGGTTCAACATGCTTTGGGTAATTTTGATGAGGTAACTGGCAGTAATGGGCTTAGTCAGAGACAGAAAAGGAAGGACAAAGAAACACAGAGCAAAGCTGCCTGAAAAGCACTCAAGAATCCTTTGTGATACAGGATATAGTGACTGAAATTCCCAGGCTATTTGATTGCTCTTATTTGCAAAGTAGCTTCTACCCTATAATAATCACTGCCAAATAGTACAGATTAATTATGTGTGCAAAATGTTGCCTACTGTAGTATTTGACAATGGCAATATTTTATAATATTGCTGACTGTAATACCTTGCATTTGTATAACAGGATTTACATTTTCAAAGTAAGAATTTGATTTTTGGAAGTAGTATCTCCACAACATTTCTGTAAAGTGCTTGACTAGAGTCATGGATCATAGATCACAGATTTATGGTTAAAAGGGACCTTTGAGATTCAATCACCTCATTTTAAAGATGAAGAACGAAGGCTCAGACTTGGTGACTTGTTCAAGCCAACATCGCAGAGCTAAGATTTGAACTCAGGTCTTCTGATGTCAAATTCTTTTTCAAATCTTACTCTGATGCCTTATTATAAATGATGAAGAAAGAGAAAGTATTATCCCAACACTTACTATGTCCCCAAACTAGAATGCTAAGTGCTAGGGATAAAAATATAAGCAAAAAAGACAGTCTATATCCTTAAAGAGCTGACAATTTAATAGTGGAACCCAAACATCAAGGGGAACTAGAATCAGAAAGGATGTGGTAGCATGATTTGGAAATGGCCAGCAAGTGAAGTGGAGCCTAGTTTTTAATAAGTTAAAGCCAAATCTCACTAATTCAGAACCCCAGGGTCCAGGGTGATGGGGATTCCTCTGGATTCTTTAAAGCAATAGCAGTACAGTCTGAGTTCACACAGGTACTACTCAATAATAAAGTTTTCAGGTATGAGCCCAATGACATATTTCATATCTGCAATCTGAGGGATCAGGAACAGAATTATTTTTAGGCCATAGGAACTCAAGAAAATCGTCTATGACGAAAGAGAAAAAGATGGCATGGTCTACTGGAAAGAGCACTGGATTTCAAGACAGAAAGCTTGCCTTAAAATCTCAACTTAATTACTTATTAACTGTGTGAACTCATTAGAATGTAAACTCCTTGAAGGCAGGCCCTGGTCTCTTTCTGTTCATATTTGTATTGTTAGTACTTGACACAGTATCTGACATACAACAAGTGTTTAATAAATGTTTTCTGACTTATGTCAGAACTTGAGAAAGAGAAACAAGGTTTAAGTTTCCTCAAATTAAAAAAACAAAATACCAAGAGATTCAACGAGACACATTTTAAGGCTCCTTATTCTAAATCCTATAATCCTAGCTTGTGCCGCAAGAGGAAGTCACTGCTCCTCTGAAGTATAGTTAAAAAGATTTTATCAGGTCTATGCTATAAATGAGATTCCCAAAGTTCTTACTCTGATGCCTCAAGATAGTTCTTTGAGTTTCATAACAATGTAAAGAAAGCGTCGATGAATTCTTCCAACTTTGGAGGCTTGAACAGTCATCTGTACTGACCAAGTCTTGTATGTTAGGGAAACAAGTGAAATATCAAAAGGCTTATCACTGGCATATTGGATAATGAACAATTAATTATTTTTTGTTGTTGTTTTAAAATCTTGTTTAATATTTTATTTTTCCAAATTACATTTAAAATCAATTTAAACATTTTTTTTCAAATTTTGAGTTCCAAATTCTTTCCCTCCCTCTTTGAGAAGGCAAGCAATTTGACATAGGTTATACATGTGTAATCATGCAAAAGACATTTCCATGTGAGTCATTCTGTGAAAGAAAATCCTGCCTCAACACCAGCAAAGAGATCCCTGCAATCCCTCTCTGATCAGCTGTTTGATTACCCCCTCTATCTGTGGGCTGAGAGCTCCAGAAGCAGCCTCCACCCTGGGGCTGTATCAGGACTGGGGCTGGATTGAGCTCCTCTCTCACTGCAGTCCAACAGACCTTTCCTACTGACCTTCTAAGTTATTGTTCATGTTTGTGGGTTGAGAAGTCTGGAAACTGCCACAGCTCCTCTTCATTCAATCCCCTGAGGCCTGCTCCAGGTACACTGAGGCCCAGTCTTTGCCTGTGCACCCACGCTGAACTGAGCTTCTCTCCCAGCCTGGCGCAATAGAGCTTTCCAATTAACCATGCGGGTTGTTTTGGGCTGGAAATATGTTTCACTCTTTTTGTGGGTTCTACTGCTCTAGAATTTGTTTAGAGCCATTTTTTGCAGGTATTTGGAGGGGTTCAGGGGAGAGCTCAAGCAAGTCACTGCTTTTACTCCACCATCTTGGTTCTGCCCCCCAAAGCCAACAATTAATTCTTAATGCAGAGTATTCCATGGAACAATAACCAAAAAAAGTTCAACTGTCCCTTAGTACTGTCTTCCTCCTTTTGCAAAGAAATGAACATAATAGCACAGTTTTCAATAAGCACAAGGACACAAATTACTGGGTTGAAGCCACCTTTTTTACCAAGAACTTTTAGGAAAAGTGGAAAGCAATATAGCAGGGATTTGTTAATATGTTATACCATATAACACAACAAATTCCAAATAGATACATGATCTAAATGGAAAAGTTTATACCATACAAAAAGTCAATGAGAATGTAAAGTCATACCTTTCATAATTACATCTAGCATGAGAATTCTGAACTAGAAAAGATGGAGCTGATCATAGAAGATAAAATGGACAATATTGATGATATAATATTGAAAATCTCCAAGATAAACAAAATCAATGCAGTTAAAATTAGAAAGAAAATAGATAAATGAGGGGAAAAAATCTTCACAGCCAACTTTTCAAATAAAGATCTACTATCCAAGATATGTAGAAAATTGATATGAACATATAATAAGTATAATTCCCCAAAGATAAGCAGTCAAATAATTTGGACACACAATTTTGAAATGAACAAATTTAAACTATCCTAAAATTTTAAAAAATACTTCAATCACTAATAATAAAATGTAAGCTAAAATAACTCTAAGTTTCCACTTTACTCCCATCATATTAGCAAAGACAACAAGAATAGAACTATACTTGTTGGAAGCTCTATAAAAACAGAGGTACACAAATGCATTATTAATTGGTGGAGCTGTAAGTTGGTCCAACCATTCCAGCAAGTAATTAAGAGCTCTCAGAAAATATTATGGCAGAAACTAGGCAAAGACCAATATCTTACACTGTATACCAAGATAAGGCCAAAATGGATACATGATTTAGCTATCAAAGGTGATACTATAAGCAAATTAGGAGAGCAAGGAGTAGTTTACCTGTCAGATCTATGGAGAATGGAAGAATTTATGACTAAACAAGAGATAGAGAACATTATGTCATCTGAAATGGATAATTTTGATTATATTAAATTAAAAATTTTTTGCACAAAGTCAATGAAACCAAGATTAGATGGGAAGCAGAAAGCTGGGAAACATTTTTTACAACCACTGTCTCTGATAAAGACCTCATTTCTTACATATATAGAGAACTAAATCAAATTCATAAGGATACAAACCATTCTCCAATAGATAAATGGCCAAAGGATATGAAGAGGCAATTTTCAGAGGAAGAAATTAAAATTATTCATAGTCATATGAAAAAATACTCTAAATCACTACTGATTAGAGAAATGCCAATTAAAACAACTCTGAGGTAGCACATCACACCTATCAGATTGGCTAACATGACAAAACAGGAAAATGATAAATGTTGAAGAAGATGTGGGAAAATTATAACACTAATGCATTGTTGGTACAGTTGTAAACTGGTCCACAGATTCTGGAGAGCAATTTGGAACTGTGTAGAAAGGGCTATAAAACTGTATGTACCCTTTGACCTAGTAATACCACTTCTCAGTCTGTATCCCTAAGAGATCATAAAAATGGGAAAAGGACACACATGTATAAAAATATTTATAGCAGCTCTTTTTGTGGTAGCAAAGAATTGGAAATTAAAGGGATGCTCTCCAATTGGGGAATGGCTAAACAAGTTGTGGTATATGAATGTAATGTAATACTATTGTTCCAGAAGAAATGATGAGCAGGTGGATTTCAGAAAAACCTGGAAAGACTTACATGAACTGATGCTGAGTGAAGCAGGCAGAACCAGGAGAACATTGTACACTGTAACAGCAACATTGTATGATGACCAACTTTGATAGACTTGGCTTCTCTCAGCAATGCAATAAACTAAGAGAATTCCAAAATACTAAAGATGGAAAATGCTATCCATAGCCAAAAAACAAAAAAACAAAAACAAAAAAACAAAACAAAAAAAAAAAAAACTATGGAGTCAATGCAGATTGAAACATATTATTTTCTCTCTCTGTCTTTTTTTTTTTTGGTTCTTTCTTTCTTGTGGTTATTTCATTTGGTTCTGATTCTTCTTTACAACATACTAATGTGGAAATATGTTTAATATGATTGCACATATATAGCATATATCAGATTGCATGCCATCTTGGGGAGGGAGAAGGAGAGGGAAGGGGAAAATTTAGAACTTAAAATCTTATAAAAGTGAATGTTGAAAACTAAAAATAAATAAATATTTTTAAAAGATTCAATTTCTTCATTTCTAAAATAAAGGAGTTGAACTAGATGTCTTCTATGGCTTTCCAGTTCTAGACCTATGATTCTCTGACTAATCAACAAACATGTCTCCTACCTCCTGGTAGCTGGGTGATAGACTAGAATTGTAGACTTAAGACATACATTTTCAAGTATCGTCAATATCTTGATTTATTTTGCTTGAATATACTTATTTGTTACTACTTGAAGGAGAGTGAGATGGGGGTTGAGTTAGTGCAGTGGTATCAAACTCCTGTGGCTACATATTGATTTAGAAAACCACAAGTTAACATGATGTATATTACATTGCATTTATATTTATTTTGCTAAACTTTTCTCAATTACATTTAATCTGATGAGGGCTTTTGCAGCCTCTTATGGCCCCCAAGCCGTAAGTTTGACAAAGTTTTCAATAAACACAGGGACAAAAGCTACTGGGTTGAAGAACTCTGAGGAAAACTGGAAAGCAATCTAACTGCCTTTGTTCCAACTGAGGTGTTTTGGAATGAAATTGAAGAAAATCATAAAAATATGATAACTACATGTTATATACTGTACATGTTATGCACACTACAAATTTATGTTACTTTATTTTAACTGTGCCCTCACTGTTTCAAGGCAATCCTTTTACCTTTCCCTAGTCGATTTACTATCCAACTCACCATACTCCTCACATACTGTTACCATCTACTGTTTCCTCTGTTTGATATTCATCCAGATTGTGCCCATTAACTGTAGGTGTTCCCAAAAGCTCTGTAGTGGTTCCTTTATTTCATTCTATACTATGTTATTTGGTGATTTCATTTAATACCTCTATGCTGATTTTTATCAAATGTACCGATTTAACCCTAATCTCTTTCTAATTTCTATTCTACTACTAATGTAACCTTCAACAGTGCTGATCATCTTCTTCACCCTTATACTTTCTTCTTGGTAGGTTTCCATGACACTTCTCTTTCCTTTTCTCCTACTATTTAAGCTCTCCTCAATCTCCTTTGGTGAATATTGAGGTGTGTCTTACCTGATAAGTGCTCTAAACTGGGCTATCTTCTCTTCTCTTTTGTACTGTTTCACTTGGTAATCTATCTCATCAGCACCAATGAGCTCAAAAAAGGGATTGTTTTAGCTTTTCTTAGTATCTTAAGCAATTTGCACAATACCTGGCAAATTGTAAATGCATGATTAAATGCTTGTTAACTCTTTGGTTTATTTTTTTTTAATTGAACACAGGATTCAGGTCGCTTCAAAAATTCACTCTGCCTTTCATATTTTCTTGAAGCAAGATTTTTTTTTTTTGGATATTAATTCTTGTGTCCAACTTCTCTGGAGATGGAAAGAAGACCAAGAATATGAGGAAAGAAACAGGCTGACTTCCATGAATGATTTTTTCTCAATCACAATATATCTTTAAAGCCAAAAAATTTATTGACAGTTGTAGAGGCTCCCTATAAAAGCCTAAAATATTGTTAGTTAAAGTTAAAAAAAATTAATTATAAAACAAAACATAACTTGAAAGGATCTTTCACAACAAATCTTCCCTTATTATCATTTGGTCATAAAAGATAAAAGATGACTACTATTTTTTCAATGATCTTCTGATTATCAACATATCAACATAAAACAGGGATTCAAAGACATGCCCAAAATGCTTATCACTTTTATAGATAATGCCTTACTAAGAGTTCAAGTGGCAGTGGTACTCTCTATACATAGCTAGGCCTTACAAATGTTCCTTATTTTTTTTTTCAAAATGGTGCCAATTATATAAAAAAGCAGAATATTACATCATCTCCTCAATGAAATCTACAGTCACTTAAAAAAAAAAAACTCAGCTAAACAATCCATACAGTTCAGATCAATTGCATTAAGAATGTCTATTGCCCAGACTGTGGGTGCACTTGCCCAAGAACTGTCATTATAAATGAAAGGAGATAACATGAAAAGTTCATTGAATTAGAAGATATAGGATCTCAGTTCAAATCCAACTGCTGCTACTTACTCTTTATTTGACCTTGAGCAATGTCATTTAACTTCAGTTAAATAACCTCAATTTTGTCCTGGGTTGGGGGGGAATGAAAAAATTTGACTAGATGGCCTCTAAGGTCCCTTCTTCCTTAAAAATCTATTAGCTTGTGAGAGAAACTCAAATTACAAAGGGAAATAAATGGGAAATACAAGTGTGAGAAAAGATAAAAGTAAATAAAGAGTTTGAAAATTAAAAGTTTAGAAGAATATTTTTTCAAAGAAATGGCAATGATCATTTCTCTATTTAAATAACAGCTTCAAAAAAAAGCATCTCCCTTAAAAAATGTAGTAGAATTTCTGATGCATACATTTGCATATGAAAATATTCCAAGGAAAAAAAAAAGGTTTCTTGGACCCCTTTATGTAATGTGTTAGATGATAATTCTACAGGAAACGAAAGACTGAAGAAATGTGGTACAACAAAAAGAGCACTAACTCTGAAATCAGAAAACATTGGTTGAAACCCCACCATTGAAATAACTTTGTTACCTTGTGCAAGTCATTTAACATCCCTCAGCAACAGTTGCCTCATTTATATAATGAGGAGGTTGGGCTAGATGCCTCAGGCATCCTTCTATTGCTAGATCTATAATCCTAAAACCGATTCAATATTTTGGCCATCTTAGTGAACAAGTTGGATCCACGTTAGAACTAAATAGATTTCTCCTATAGTATTTAATTAACACAGTTAGAAATTAATGGGAAAAAAAAAACTTTTTGAAGCCCTTTCATTTTGACAAAGAAGGTTGTTTTCTTCTGACACAGAAAATCTGGGTGTGTTCTCAAAATTAATAAATCGTGTATAGACACAATTACAAGATGAATCAGATCCTTTCAACTGCCAAATCTCATCACCTACTAATAATATTTATTCCATTTGACAATAGCTACCTCCTAAGCCATCTCTTTTCAATTCTTAATTCCCATTCTCCTAATTTAATTTTAAAGTACTGATTCATATTAGCTTTTTCATTTTCAAAAACCTTCCACCAGTTTAATTTAACATGACACACAAAGTGCTTGGCATATTTTAAATGTTTATGTTTACTAACAGGAACAATAATAATAGCTAACATTTATTTAGCAATTACTATGTGCCAGGGACTGTGCTAGAGGCTTTACAATTATTATCTTATTTGATCTTCATTAACAACCCTGGGAGGTAGGTGCTAATATTATCCCCATTTTATAGGTGAGAAAACTGAGCAACCAGAGGTTAAGTGACTTGCTCAGGTGAGTCACAGCCTGGCAGTCACCAAGGCGGAACTTGAATTCAGACCCTAGACCCAGTGTTCTATCCACTGTGCCACCTAGTTTACTCAATTCTATAGAAATGTTCCATATTAAAAAATAGTTTAATTTGAAAAAAAATAGCAGGTATATTTGCAGGTATATTTACCTGGTTCCATTGGATCCATTTTAATTAAAAACATTTTATGCATTCGTGCATGACATATTTTGCATACTCATACATGAGACAGTGAAAAAGGTCAAAGGGGCAATGGTAATGGACCAGCCTTCTGTGAATTTAAAATATCTGAATATTGCCTCAAACCCTACCCCAGATCAATTAAGTTTTAGAACCTGGAAAAGTAGTATTCAGTTACTTGAGCACCTTACTCACTCTTCAGTAGAATATATATCACAAATATTCATATCCCATTTATACAAGGAAATAAATGATCATGTTGGGAATGTTACCTCCATTTGAAAAACATATATACATATATATATATATATACACACACATATATGTGTGTATGTGTGTGAATACATATACATATAAGTATACCCATACGTATATACTGGTATAGTGGTGGTGGGTAAAGAGGAGAGTCTCCCACTGCATAAAATCTTCACCCATAGGTAAGTCACCAAGGGAGGTGGGAGGGTGATGCAGGAAGTAGGTCACTTAACCTCTATTTGCCTCACTTTTCTTATCTGCAAAATGAGGATAATAATGGTACCTACCTCCTGGAATTGTTAGATTAAATAAGATAACAATTATGAAGTACTTAGCATAGCACCTGGCACATAGTAAAAGCTATACAAATGTTAGCTATTATTATTATTATTCTTTTTGATGGTGATGATAATCCTGAAGAAGCATTTCTCATTTCCTTAGCAATGTTGACGCAGGTTTACATGCATAATGCTTTTGTCACTGATTCAATTATTCAAGGGAAACAAGGTATAAGACTGGTTGGCAGAGTCCTGGGTCCAGGAGTTAGACCAGAGTGCCTGTATCAAGGTAGAATGGTTAAAACATTGTGCAACTTAGAGATGAAGTCAGAGTTCAGTTTATATAGTTAGTCAGTATGTAATAGTAAGACTTCTTAAAGTAAAACCAAGGTCAGCGTCCCAGATGTCACATAAATCTAAAAGACTTGAAGAATCAATTTAGACCATTAGCAGTACCAGATATTTCTGTTCAGTGCTTATAACAATGTGCTAATTTAGCAAGCAACGCTGCATGCTAATGCCATGAGGCATCGGTCACTATAGGTCCTACATTATGTAGTGCTGCATGGACTGCAAGTGATCATACTAAAAGCCATCTCTGACCCACCTCTTCAGGGCGATTAAATCACTCAATTAACTGTATCAGATTGACCTATGTCTTAAACTAGGACTGCAGGCAATGATTAGAGAAACTGCCTGAGAAATTCAAGCCATTCACAAGTTGTCAGAATGAGTTATCTGACCATAAAGGATGCCTTTTATGGGGAAATTATATTGTTATTCCAGAAGGAAGTTGTCAAGAAATCAGCCACACTAGATACAAACCATATAGGAATTTTTCACATGAAAGAATTGATTATAAGCTATACAAGATGGTTGTTAGAATTAATTGACATCAAAGGGATTGTGACAGAATAGTGCATGTTAGGTTACTTAGTTTAACTCCTTCAATTAAACATATGTAATATATATACACACACACACATACACACATATATATACACACAAATATATATACATATTCACATACACATAATGTATATAAATGTACATTTACATGTATAATACATATATAGTTCATTATATATTCAAGTGCTTGCTATGTGCATGTCATCATATTGCACTAGGGATACAAGATAAAAGACAATATCACTTTTGGCATCAATAAATTTATAATTCACATAATAGACTATGAACATAAAAATTATACAAGGTGAAAAGTGATAGTAGTGAAAGAATGGTGCAGAGTTCTCAAGACTAGAATAATGCCTTAGGATCATGTGATCACATATTTAGAATTTGAACAAACCTTAGAGGTCACCTAGACCAGCTCTTTCATTTTACAGATGAGAAGACTGAGATTTATTTATTTTTTTTTTATTTTTTTATTTTTTTTAGTGAGCCAATTGGGGTTAAGTGACTTGCCCAGAGTCACACAGCTAGGAAGTATTATGTGTCTGAGGTCGGATTTGAACTCAGGTCCTCCTGACTCCAGGGCCTGTGCTCTGTCCACTGCACCACCCAGCTGCCCCAAGAAGACTGAGGTTTAGAAGTGCAATGACTTTCCCCAGGTCTTATAATTTGTCAGTTTCAAAGGCAGGCTGTCAATACAGTTCTTCTGACTCCAGAGCCAGGCCTCTTTCTACAGTACCATGCTTCCTTCTTAATTAGTTAATCAACATAAGTAGCTACTTTGAGTCTTTTGCTCAGTTGTTGTTATTGTGTTATTTCAGCCTAGTCCAACTCTTTGTGACCCCATTTGGGATTTTCTTGGCAAAGATACTGCAGTGGTTTGCCATGTCCTTCTCCAGCTTATTTTATAGATGAGGAAACTGAGGCAAGCACAGTTAAGTGACTTGTTTAGGGTCACACAGTAAGTGTCTGAGGTCACATTTGAACTCAGGTTTTCCAATCTCCAGGCCTGGAGCTCTATGCACTGTGCTGCCTAGCTGCCCATTTACACACAGTAGGCATTTATAAAATATTTGAATTAAATGCAATATCATTCAATCTTGTGTGTACGTTTCTACTCCACAACACAACAGAAAGAACCGAAGTAATATGTGTTCTCCAGCCAGGAAAACATGGCACATTTCTGTAGGAGTTATTGATTAAAGCTGAAGGATAGTTTTTCTGAAGAGCTTCTGATTTACAACTTGCCTAGCTTTTCACATAGCTTTTCCCAAACACCATTCAAGAAGCATGCATGAGATACTAGCCCAAAGAAAAAAGAATGAACAACTTAGATTGACTTTATCAAAAGTCTGAACATTTTTTCCCTTTTTTTAAGTTTGTGTATTTATTTAAATATATTTTGTTTTGATAAAATATACTACCAAGTAACACAAAGAAAAACGTACCCTATTTCAAAATTTAAACCTTACATTCCTGAAAGGAGTTAATACTGTGACTGTTTCTGTTAATACGTCATTTCCCAATTTCATAGTTCAATGATTGTTAAACCAAAGGAAAGATATATGCTTTAACTTGGACAGTACGCTGTCAAATTGGTCATCACAATGGATTTGAATTTGGCTTTATAGTGTTGTTTTTATTTATTCTGTTGGGATCATGGTTGATTTTTTTCTCCTGATGGAATGTAAGCTCTTAGAGATCAGATTTTGTTTCCTTGTTTTGTATATTTTTGCGTCCTCAAGCCTAGCACAGCAGAAGACCCAAAGTAGCTATTTATGTTGATTAACTAATTAATTGGCTCTGCTTCCTTCCTTCATGACTACTTTAGGACCTCCCATATTTCTTCCAATTCTTCACAACTGGCATTCTTTTTAGCACAGTAATGCAATTATACATTATGATTAATTTGTTTCTCCCTAATTATTGGGAGTGTATTTCATTCACAGTTTTTTCCCCATAATAATAATTATATTGTTATAGATAATCTTCAATGAATATTTTAGTGCGTGTGGGCCTTGTCTTATTTTTCGTATCTTCCTTAGGGCATAATACCAGGAATAAGATCCCTAGCTCAAACAGGATGAACAGTTTACAACTTTTCATTGAGTGATTCCAAATTATTTTTCCAGAATAGTTGGAACAAATAACAATGATCCCGGGAAAATTAGTGTGTCTGACTTTCTATGGCTACTCCATCATAAAACTTTTCCATCTTCACCAATTTAATAACATTTGAAATAATACCACAGGGTTGTTTTAATATTTCTGTAAATGGAAAATGGTGTTAAGGTGCCCATTTAATAATGTTGATAATAATAATAATAATAACATACATTCCTTTGAAAACTACTTATTCATATCTCTATATGACCACTGCATCCTGAATAACGTGTCTTAGAGTTCAAGATTTGTGCCATATCCTTATAGATTTTACATTTCAATCTTATATGAAAGATGTTTATATACAAATATTTTCCAATATGAATCTTTTCTATTAATTTTAGCTACATTTTGATTTTAATCACATGAAACTTTTTGTTTTTCTATTATTGTAAATTTTACTTTATAAATTCTGTTATCCACATCTTATTATTACTATTTAATTGTGCATAGTTGTTTAAGAGAGAAACAATTCTTCTTTAATTTGATTTATTATATTACTTTTTATATTTAGATAATTTTTGTTTATTGTAAAAGTTATGAAGTATTGGTCTAAAATTATTTTCTAACATATTCCTGTTCAATTTTGCTAACAATTCTTATCAAATAAGAAGTTACCTCCCCAATTATTTATCTTTTGGGATCTATTAAACATGAAAATGTTGAGTACATTTGTTGCTACATTTTGCTTTATGAATAAATTTTACCAATCAACTTTTCTAGTTTTTATCTGTTAGCAGATAGTTTTGATAATTACCACTTTCTAATTTGAAATTTGCAAGGCCAGATTTCCTTTCTCCCTCCATTTTATCTCATTATTTCTTTTGATATTCTTGACTAATCTGCATCTGATGATTTTGTCAAATTGTATGTAATACCATCTTTGAAGTTTAATCCAATGTATAGAGTAATTTCAGAAGTATTGCTAATTTTTCCTATGTCGACGTAGCTCAGTCTTGAAGTTTGAATGTTTCCCTGATTTTTTATTCCTATGAACATTACATTATACTTTCCTTTATGTTAATCCTGTATCTGCCTTGAGAAGTTACCTTAAAAATATTTAATCACTTTTTTCCTTAAATGCTATTTTGTTACAAAAATCTTCTTGCTGAAGTTTGTTAATAATATGCAGAATTGCTCATCACTTTGGGAGATATATTTTGTGCTGCTACTTTTCTAAGGCTATTGTTTTCTCAGCTTTGAAGTATAAATGTTAGCTAGTTAGCTAAAGACTTTGAAAAAAAAGCATTATGATTGTCAAAAAAAAAGTTGCCTCCTTTTTGACTAAGATTAACCTATAATTGTTTGTCCTATCTTATTATTATAACTAGTCTTTTAGCATGATGTCAAATAATAGTAAAGGCCATGCTTTTCTTTACCCTGATATTATTGTGGGGGTCAAGTAGCTTCCATTTTTTCCACTGAAAACATACAGTGTTTTAAGTAAATGTTTGCCACACAGTGTCAGTCATTTATTTTTTGCGTTAGTAAACATAATATGTGGTTTTTGTTATTAAAATGGTTAATTGCGCTAATAGGTTTCTTTTTGCTGAAAGATCACATTTTGGCTATAAATCAAACTTGCTTATAATAAAAAATGTTGCTATTTTTTATTAGTGATATTAGTCTATAGCTCACTTTATGTTTTATCCCTTCTTGATTTGAGTATAAGTACCAGACTGGTCTTATTGAAGCTTATTAATTTAACTAATCTTATAAAGAGATAAGGAATATTTGCTTAAGTATTTCCTAGATTTTCTATATAAATTCATCTAGATCCAAAGATTTTAGTGGAGAATAGTTCATTTTTGATTTGTTCTATAACACTTTCTTACCATCTCTGCCAAGGAAGACCCTTGCCTTATATTTCAAGGCAGGCGTCGGGGGGGGGAATAAAGTAATTCATCAAGAGCCCCCTTTCCTCCCTTTTTTTAACTCATATCTTTCAAACATCTTTTCCTACGATCTCTTGCCTCACACCTGTTTCACAAGAACTGGAAGCCTTTCTTTTTTGCCAAATCAACCCCCTTAATAATTATTCTTGCTGCTATCCCCACCTGAATTATGTATCCAGCAGATTAGCTCTATTCCAACCCTACTCTTTCTCATATCTTTATTGTCTCATAATCTACTGGTTCCTTCCCTGACATCTGCAAATATGCCTACATCTTTCCCAATTTCATTTATTTTTTTTTAAATTTACTTTGTGAGGCAATCAAGGTTAAATGAGTTGCCTGGGTCACACTGCTTCTAAGTGTCAAGTATCTGAGGCCGTATTTGAATTCAGGTCCCCTTGACCCCAGGGCCAGTGCTCTATCTGCTGCACCACCTAGCTGCCCCATCCTTTAAAAAATAACTAAATAAATAACCTAGAAGCCCTCACTCAATCCAACTATTTTCTGTACCTATCAGCTTATATATCCCTTCTTCTTCATGGTTAAATTTCTTGAGAAGACCATACAAATGAGGTACCTCAACTTCCTTTCACTCTCTTCTAAAGACTCTGCAATTTGGCTCTTGTCTTTTATCATTTGACTGAAACTACACTCCACAAAGCTACCAATGGTCTCTTAAATGATAAATCTAATGGTTTTTGTTCAATACTTATCCTTATGGACCTCTCCACAGCATTTGACCACATTGATCATGTTCTTGATTCTGACACTCTTTATTCACTTTTGTTGTTACTGTTGTTGCTATAACTGCTGCTTTGGTTGTTTTTTCTGGGGCTGGTCTCTCCTGGTCTCTTCCTATCCGTCCAGGCACTACTTCTTATTCTGTTTTGCTAGCACTTCATCCATGTTTCACCAGTAACAGTGATCCACAAGTCTCTATCCTCTATCTCATTTACTATTTTTCCCTCAATACTCAGTTGGTGATCTAATCAATTACCATTAGTTCAATTATCACTTTTATCTATATGGATATATGGATATATTATATAGATTATATTTATATGTTCTATATAGATATCCATGTAGATTAAAGATATATAATATAGATGTCTATCTATATTATATATCTATAATTTTCAGATCTATATATGTAGCCTTAGTCTCCTATATTCCAGTCCTAAATCAACAGTTGCCTTTACTGTATTTTGAATTGAATATATTACATGCATCTCTAATTCACCATGGCCAAAAGACATTAGTATGTTTCTCCCCAAGCCTGCTTCTCTTTCTAACTTTCTTACTATGTTACTATCTTCCACAACCTTTGTGTCATTCATAATTGTTCATTTGCACTCATCCAATATAATAAATTAGCTGTCAAGTAGTGTTTTTCATTGTTGTTTTCACTTTGATTGTTATTTTTACCTCCATAACATTTCTTGCATATATCCCCTTCTCTCAGCTCACACAGCTGCCACCATTGTTCAGCCCTCATCACCTCTCACCTGGACTATTGAAATTACCTTCTAATCTCAAACCTCAACCCACTTCAACCCATCCTCCACTCAAATGCCAAAGCGATTGATCTAAGGTACAGGTCTGACCATTTCACCTCTAGTCTTCCCTCTGCTATAGACACATAGACACAGACACAGACACACACACACACACACACACAGACACACACACACACTCTCACATACTCTCAACTACTCTCTCTCTCTCTCTCTCTCTCTCTCTGTCCCTCAAGGGCTCCCTATTACCTCCAGGATCAAATATATAGTAATTTGCTTGGCATTTAAAGCTTTTTTACTGCCTATTACATTTATATCTTTCCAGTTTTAAATTTTACTCTCCAATACAAATTCTATTAGCCAGAAAAATTGACTTTATAGCCATTCCATGAATAGAGTTCCTCTTTACTCAACTTCATTTGCATTAGCTTTCCTCCTTGATTGAGATCCTTCTCACGTGAGTGTTGTCTTCTTTCAAGACTTAGCTTAAATCCCACCCTGTAGTATAGGCCCTTCCCGGGATCCTCTGTTCCTAGTCCCTTTCCTCTGATACCTCATTCAATTTACTCTCTATATACTTTTAGTACATTAGTTATTTGAATGCTAGCTCTTACATTAGAATAAGCCCCTTGAAAACTGAGACCATATTTTTACCTTTCTTTGTACCCCTAGTTCTTAGCAGCATTCTTGTCATATAGTAAATATTCAATAAATGCTGGCTGATGGCTTGATAATAATCTTTCCTCCTTATATCTCTTTAATTCCTTTATTAAGATTCTCAGTCTCTCAGGGAATTGTTCTAATTGGTCCAGTCTCATTTCTGGCAGCTGAGCTATAGTCGTTAAAGCCTTTCCTTACATTTTAAAAATTCATTTACTCATTGTTTCAGTCTCTGGGGTAAAAGATGGAGCCTCTTTGAATACTTCTTTCCAATTCCTGAGATTTGATTTGAAATGAACTTAGATCCAAACTTGTTCACCCTATCTTCCTAGAATTCCTTGGTCCTCTAATTTAATAAAGTTAGGGGGGGAGGGGAGAAGCCAACATGACAGATTTGATAGAGTATATTAACACCAAAATGTGTTCCAGGGTATTTTTACACCTAACAGTTTCATCATTTTCTTTCACATTCACCCTATGTTGTGTCAATGGGGAGGTGTAAGTTGTCTTTTTCATTCTTCATGAATCTTTGTTTCAAACTATCATAAAATTGGATGACAACATTGAATATACTCAGGCTATATAGCTGAGAAAGACTTTAGGAGATTATGTATCCAACATCCTTTATTTACAAATGAGGAATCTCAGGGTTAGAGGTAAAGTGTCTTTTCCTAAGTGTCACAAAGGTAGTAAGGTACAGGAATGGTCATTCAATACCAAACTACTGTCTTTAATATTTTATCATGTTTCATGATCTAGAATTCTCTTCTGATGTGACTGATTTTCTCTATAATGTCTAACAACCTGTTCCATCCCCAATATTCCAATATTTAAGTCATTGTAATATCTCCTTATCTTCTCTTTTCCTCTGTTAAAATGAATTTCACACTGTGGGCCCTTTGCTTTTGGCCCTAGTCGTATTGTAATTTTGAGACTTAATGGAATTTCACTGCCTATCTTCATTTTACAATGCATTTCCAGCTTTATCAACTTTTTTATTTCCTGTTATTCCTTTGTGTGATAGACTTATCTCTATTCTTTTTGCTTTATAAAAATAACTGTGAAGAAGATTCATCATTTCAAATAATAAAACTCTACTACATTTGCTCACACCAGATGTAACTGATTTGAAAGTTTAGATATTGACAGCAAAATGCAACATTTGGGTATTATTTGATACTTAACCAGATGATGTTACAAATCACAAATACTTAGGTTGTGGAGTGATGGAAATAATTATCTTATTAGTCTCTTTTAACTACTTTAACAAGATGGGGTATAATAGATATTGAGACAGCTAAATCACAAAAGACTAAGGTTCCTGTACACCCTCTGGACATATCCTGGATGTGGGACTCTAGGAAGGGTGACTTAACCATTTAGTCCTCTTAACAACTCTCTTAAGACTCAGTTTCAGAGAAGGTGCCAACATGTATTGATAGATGGAATTTCCTCATCTGGGAGCTGCCTATACCAATTAAATCACAAGTACACTCCTTATCACTTATCCTTATCTCTGTCACTATTTCATCTAATTGGGTGAAATATGCTATAGTTAAGATATTTTGATAGTATCTAAAAGGGTGTTTATCCAGGGCCACATGGCATTCCAGGGTATAATCCTCAGAGCTACAAGTTTAGAAATTCTATTTGATCAGTTCACTCCATGGTAATTAAACTCTGAGGAATTCATGTTAACCAAAATTATAAGAAATGGAGTTTTCACTATCAATCTATAAAATAATGTTGGGAGATATACTTGGTCAAAGAACTAACATTTCCATCTCTGCACAAGGTAAATTTCACTTTAAGGCTCATTGCATTCAGTACAAATTAGGGATCAGAAGACATCTTCATGAGCATGGAATTAGAGCACAGAGAATTACAAGAAATTCTAAGGCATCTTTCCATGGAGTTACAGCGATTTGGTAGATTGCACTCTCGCTCTGTCTCTCTCTCCCTCTGTCTCTCTCTGTCTCTCTCTGTCTCTGTCTCTCTCTCTCTCTGTCTTTCCCTCTCTCTCATTCTAGCTAAACAACTGGTCCCATTTAGTACCAGAGCACCATATCACCTGGCAGTACTGAAGACACACTGATCAAATGTCTACTACCCATCTCTCAATTCTCATTTATTTCTTAATGAACCCTGAGTAATCAACTCCATAGACATTCTGATTTTAAAATGGTTTGTGGGGTACTACGTGTATTACCCAAGGGTATACTTGGTATATAGCTGGACCTCTGGCAATCCTTCTGACTATACTGTGCCTAACTTTACTAGTCCCCAAATTATACTTGCATCACTGGTGGCCTGCTCCCAAGACTCTGTTGGTGTTAAGTGGTGTGAGGTGGGGTATAAACAGCATGAAGTTGGGGGAAAAGAGTGAAGAGAAAAGGAAATAAAGGAAATACCATTCACTTGGATTTATTTGGTACTTGGAAAGGCCATAGGATTAATGGTGTTACTTAGCAATTTTTTGTTTACTTCTGTTCTTATCATATCCTTTTCCTTGATATTTTATAATGTTATCATTGCTTGAGGGTTGGGGGGGATACCAAATTATAGGAATCATGGAAATTGTCTAGATTTCCCTAATTACCCATTATGTGCATGAAATCTCATTTTGAAGAGAAATGTAGTTTAAAATATCCAACAAGCAGTTAGCAAAAGAGGAAAAGAGCCAGTAGATAGGGCAAGATTGAAGAACAGAGACAGAAGTGGGATGATTTTTCTGGCAATCTGCAATAGATGATGGAATGAAAGAGGATGAAGAATATGTATAGAAGTATTTCTATTAATGAAGAGGTTTACCTCTTTATCTAAGACTAAAGGAAAAAGAAAATGAAGGATGATATCAAGAATTGTACACTGTATATTTCACATTTGGGATGCAGATCATATGGTATATTGAAAAGATCAATGGATAGAGTCAGAAGACTTAAGTTTGAGTCTTAATTCAAGCTCTATGACTTTGAGAAAATTAACTTTTCAGTGACTCTTTCATTTTTCTATGCACCAACAATATCTAGACTTCAGATAGGCCTTATACCTGCTTTGTACTTTATAAGTATATATTGGATTGAATTTAATTCCATACCCTCAGTATCTTCAAAATAAATAAAATGTTTGCTCTGTTTAACTCACAGGATTATTAGGAGGAAGAACTGAGATAAAGTGAGGAAAATGTCTTGTAATTCATGGAAATATAAGCTCCCTGAAAGCAGATATAATTTATTTTTGATTTTATAAGCAGGTCAAATTCTGCCATTAACTCTCTGTGATTCTGGGCAATTCCTTCCATCTCTAATCACCTTGCATTTTCTCCTCTTTAAATGAAGGTATCAGACAAAGTAATCTTTATCATTGCTGTCAACTCTATCACTCTATTATTTTATGACATTCTACTGATAGGACTACTCTTGGGCTAATCACAAATAAAAATAACATTGTATAGAATTTGAAGATTTGTATTATCACATTTGATCCTCATCTTAACCGTGTTACCAGGAGCATTATTATCCTTTATTATACAAATAAGCAAACTAAGGTTCAAAGAGGTTAAGTAATTTGTTTAGCATCAAAAACCTAATAAATGTCAGATGGAGGATTTGAACCCAAGAGTCACTTGACTCCAAGTCTAGAACTCTTTTCATGATACCATGTTGAGTTTTCACTGTCCACATCGTTGTTCAGTTGTTTCAATTGTGTCTGACCTCATTTGAGGTTTTCATGGCAAAGATACTGGAATGGTTTGCCATTGCCTTCTCCAGATTATTTTATGGATGAGGAAACTGAGGCAAACAGGGTTAAGTAATTTGACTAAAGTCACATAGCTAGTAAGTGTCTGAGGCCAGAAAACTCAGGTTTTCCTGATTCCTAGCCTGGCATTGTATCTATTGTGCCACCTAACTGACCACTGTCTACATAGACCAAAGTAAATTGTCACATGGCCAAAGTTCGTTCTACCCCATGCCTCTCTGTTTCATTTGGAAGCCTCCAGAACAAAGACAGACATTATCAAGAGTTTATCTGGCATAGTACCTGTGAAGGGATGATTTTTCTGCTTTACATTTAGTTTGAATATACTGTGGTGCATACTTAATTAGATTAATTTTTATTTGTGTCAGTATTTTCTCATTATTCCTCATGCCCTACAGTTATATTTGAATTGTGCTGAAATAAATTGTACTCCCCAAATTTGTTTGCATTTTTATTACTTTGAAGTTAGGAAGTTTATTAGTTTTGCGTAGTATTGGAGACAAGTTATGGACTGAACTTCTGAAATCAATACTTTGCATAATATTTTGTCTGGGATATCTAGAAAATAGCTGTTGCTAGTATAACCTTTGCATCAGAGCTGCCAGAAGCATGAAGTGGTTGAGTTAACCTTCCAGGGGGTTTATTACTCACTGTTCCAGATCCTTTATATTGGAAAAAATCTCTATTCTCAATAGCTTGTCCCCTTTTCTTATAATCATACTGGTTGAAATAGAGCCACCTTTTGTTATTATAACAAAGCAGGAAGAGAATGTAAAACCTACGACAGCTCATTGTGGCCTCTTGGAGTCAGAAGAGCAATGCAGAAAAGCTGGTTTAAGTTGAGCAACTCTTTTGGGATGCAGCTTCTTCTACTAGATAGACTTCCAAAGGCCACGGGCTGCTGCCAAGCTAGCTCAAGGTCCATGGGACCAATCGCTTTTCTCAGCTGCCAAGGCTTCCCTTTTGGCCACTGGTCTATTCTAGAAGATGTTTTCTCTATCAAGAAACTTTTAATCACAGACATGAATAAATCATATTCCAGATTCCAGATTCCTCTTCCAGTCTACCCATCCAACCTTCCAACCTCTACCTCCCAATCCTGAATGCAAGTGTTTCCCTGAATCACACAGGAAAAAGAAAATAAGAAATAAAATATATTATTCAGGTGTAGCAATCAAGAGTGAAGGTAGTAGGCACCATATGTGTGTAGAGAGGCCCACATGTATTAAGAGGCCTCATGTGTGGCAAGGCCTACCCTTGTGTGGGGCTCCAAGAAAGGCGGAATAGACATCTCTAGCCTCTTCTCCTCCTGACCTTTTCCAAAGGAGGTTTTCATTCCTGTCAGGAAGAAAAATAGGAAGTTGGGACTGGAGGCTATCTCAGAGAGATGTTCTCCTCAGAGAGAGGGGATACTGGGCTAGAATTCTATCTGATCACTTAAATATTGTCCACCTATGGGATATGATCATGTTCCATCTAACTTTTTATCATTTTGTCATTTTAGGCAGAAGGGGGACCCCAAGCTCTATCCCCAAGGCTCAACTCTTTTCACACATAATTTTAGTTCCACGATAAACACATATAGAGAATAGCAAAGAAGCCCATTTATCCAAACCATAACAGAGAAGGTATACATAGGTATTATATAAAGTATATTATATAACAGACAATACAAAGTGAAGGAGCTCTCCCATTAGGAGACAGGTAACTCTGTTCAACTGAGAGAAAGGGCCCTGAATCTCACCCAAAAGGAAAACTCCCCAATTTTCTCTAGAGTAGTAAGCTGGGAATAGGCTCATGAGAAAGATGGCCCCCTTGCCTCATATGTTCCCAGACTAGTTTCCTTCAGCAATCTGAGTTGGGGTTGGCCTTTATCATCTTCTCTCTCAAAGTTGGAAGTAGACTCGATGCTACATATTTGAAGAAGTCCCTCTCTTGGGGAGCCCCAAGGGTAACTTCTGCTTGTAGAGCTCCCAAGGTGGGGACTGGATTTTTTGAGAGTCCCAAAGGAGAAAAGTGCAGACTGAAGATGTCTTGCCTATTGCCAACTCTGCCCTGCCCCTCATGTGAGGCTGGGACTTCATTTTCACCCATTAAAAAAGGCCTATCCCATTGGGCCTCGGGACGGGGGTTACACAGATAATTGGGATGAAATAGAATATGCCTATTAGCCTCCTTACCTTTTTTTTTTTCTCCATGCTGGTTTATATTCTGTAAGGTGAGTAAGGAAGGAATAAAATCACCAATGTGTAATATATAGTAGGAACTTGATGAATGTTTTTAGAATGAATAATATTAATATCAATCATAGATGATGTTATAATTTATATTCTATTTTAATTTATAATTATAAATAACATTCTTATTGTAAATGAAAACATAAGAAAATTTCAGCTGACAATATAATTGATAGACTACTCTTACAGAGGCACATAAAAAAAGTTAACTTTCATATATAATAACAGGCAACAACAATGACAAAAATTATTTTAAGGGATACTGGGGTATCTAGTCATACAATCCTCTATTCGTCAAGGAACTCTAATCTCAACAGTAGTGGGTAATGACAACCCAGGAGCAACCTAGTACATAAGTCTTACAGAACTGCATGAGATTCAGGGACGTTGATTATATTGTTCTTTGTCACATACCTAAAAAAATGACGGAAGCAGGATTCAGACTAGGGGCTTCCTTAATACAGGTTCAGCCACATACCCATTGCTTCATATTACCTCTATTTTAAATACTTCATATGAGAAAAGCAAAAAGACCAAGCTGGAGATAATTTTAACTTTCTGTGCCAGTATCTGTTGCAGAGAACGAAGAGATAGGGAAAATTTATGAATAATTTAATGAGATCATTTCTCACTGGCTGTAATTCAAACTCTTCTATCATGCCCCAGAAAATTCTTCATCCTGGAAGATCACTTCAACTCTGGAATTCGCACTGTAAGAGTACCCTCAGTTCCATAGGCCACCCTTCCCCCAAAACCTCTATTTAAGATGGGTGCCCAGATCAGTTGTCTCATCATTTTTTTTCTCCAGGCAATATTCTGGACTCATCCATATTCCCCTCAAAAAACAAATACCGCCCAAGCCCCACCCACTCCCTTCAGCTTCCCTTTATATATTGATGTGTGGTCCTCTTTGAGAAGGAAAGACAAACAACAAATCCTTCTCCCCTCTAGGCTATAAGCTCTTTGAGGGCAGACAATGTCTTTTATTTTGCTTGCATTTGTATAGCTCATGCTTAGCACAGCCTGGAGCCTGGCATAAACTAAGCATTTAAATGCTTGTTGACAGACTGTCTGAGATCCTCAAAGCCAAGTCAAACTAAACACTGATATTTGCAAATACATATATATGAAAATATGATACATTACTAAGGATTAAAGTGGCAAAAAGTTTATAGACAATATAAATGCCTCTCACCAAAGTATAATGAATACTTTCTTCTAAAAGAGAACATTAAGGGACTAGACAGGCTAAGAGTCAAGTATCATTACAAAAAAAAAAATGTTGGGAGAGCAAGAGGTAAGTCATACACAGATTGAGGACTGCCTTGCTATACATTAAATATGAAATAAACCAGAGGAACCTCCAGCAGGTAGGACAAAGAATGAATAGAGTAGTTGACCTCCATGTCAATGTCAATAATCAATACATTCCAGAAGCAAATTCCTTCTGTGAATCTTGCCACCTCCTCCTGCTTTGTTCACTGCTATTGGTTGACACTAATCTTGTTACTTTCAAATTGTTTTCTAAAGTAGATCTCTACTCATTAACTATCACTGCACATCTTAGGATTCTTTCTTTTTGTTGCTGTTTTCGGTCTTTTTAAAAATCATATTCTCAGGGCAGCTAGGTGACACAGTGGATAAAGCACCAGCCCTGAAGTCAGGAGGACCCGAGTTCAAATCCAGCCTCAGACCAAACACTTGACACTTACTAGCTGTGTGACCCTGGTCAAGTCACTTAACCCCAATTGCCTAAAAAAAAAATAAAAAAAAACATATTCTTGGGGGTGGATCCAAGATGGCCAAGTAAAGACAGGGATTCACTTGAGTTCTCCCTCAAACCCCTCCAAATACCTGTAAAAAAGTGACTCTAAAAAATTCTAAAGCAGCAGAGCCCACAAAAAGACAAAGTGAAACAAACTTCCAGCCCAAGACAATCTGGAAGGTCGACAGGAAAGGTCTGTTGCACTAGGCTGAAAGAAAAGTACAGTCCAGTGCAAGCTGTGCTAGCACAGACCAGGGCCCCAGCAAACCCAGAGCAGGCCTCAGGGGACTGAATCACTGGCAGCTGTAGTGGTTTCCAGACTTCTTAACCCACAAACACCAAAGACAGCTTAGAAGGTCAATATGAAAGATCTTCCAGACCTGGGTAAGAGAGGAACATAGTCCAGCACCAGCACCAGCACAGCCCCAGGATGGCGGCAGTTGTGGCAGCAGCTGCTTCCAGAGCTCTCAACCCACAGATGGTAAGGGGATTGAACAACTGATCAGAAGGAGATTACAGGGGTCTCTTTGCTAACACTGAGGTAGGATTCTGTTGCTTTACCCATACTTGGATCTAGCTCGCAGTCCTGCATGGCAGTCCTGGGGTGAAGAGGAGCAGTGACGCAGTAGAGCTTGTGGCAGCAGTGGAGAGGGAACCCTCCTCAAAGTTCCAGGGCAGAAAAGAGTGTTTGTGGTCACTCAAAGAGCAGAGCACAGGCCAGGAGAGGAGTAAACACCTATCCTTAGAATATACCACCTTGGAAGAACTGAAAACCCACAGATCCCTAGAATTATATCTGAAAACAGCTGCACAAACCCCCTGAAGCTTGGGACAGTACATTCTCCACGCTGGAAGCAGACCCCTACCTTAACAAAGAGTTAAAAAGTCAAGTAATTGGCCGGGAAAATGAGCAAACAACAGAAAAAAACTCAGACTATAGAAACTTACTTTGGTGACAAGGAAGATCAAAACATACACTCATAAGAAGGCAACAAAGTCACAGCTCCTACATCCAAAGCCTCCAAGAAAAATATGAATTAATCTCAGGCCATAGAAGAGCTCAAAAAGGATTTTGAAAATCAAGTAAGAGAAGTAGAGGAAAAAATGGAAAGAGAAATGAGAGTCATGCAAGCAAATTTTGAAAACTGAGTCAACAGCTTGCTAAAGGAGACCCAAAAAAATACTGAATAAAATAACACCTTAAAAATAGACTAGACCAAATGGCAAAAGAGGTCCAAAATGCCAATGAGAAGAAGAATGCCTTCAAAAGCAGAACTGGCCAAATGGAAAAGGTGGTCCAAAAGCTCACTGAAGAAAATAATTCCTTAAAAATTAGAATGGAGCAAATGGGAGCTAATGACTCTGTGAGAAATCAAGACACTGTAAAATGAATTCAAAAGAATGAAAAAATAGAGGACAATGTGAAATATCTCATTGGAAAAACAACTGACCTGGAAAATAGATCCAGGATCGATAAATTAAAAAATTATTAGATTATCTGAAAGTCATGATCAAAAAAAGAGCCTAGACATCATCTTTCAAGAAATTATCAAAGAAAACTGCCATGATATTTTAGAACCAGAGGGTAAAATAAAAATTGAAAGAATCCACCTATCAATCACCTCCTGAAAGAGATCCCAACATGAAAACTTCCAGGAATATTATAGCCAAATTCCAGAGTTCCCAGGTCAAGGAGAAAATATTGCAAGCAGCCAGAAAGAAACAATTCAAGTATTATGGAAACACAATCAGGATAACACAAGATTTAGCAGCTTCTACATTAAGGGATCAGAGGGCTTGGAATATGATATCCCAGAGGTCAAAGGAGCTAGTACTAAAACCAAAAATCACCTACCCAGCAAAACTTAATGTAATCAATTGGGGAGGGGGGGCAAATTGGTGTTCAATGACATAAAGGAATTTAATGCATTCTTGAGAAAAAGCCAGAGCTAAATAGAAAAATTGACTTTCAAATAGAAGACTCAAGAGAAGCACAAAAATACAAACAGAAAACAGAAATCATAAGGGATTTATTAAAGTTGAACTGTTTATATTCCTACATGGAAAGATGATATTTGTAGAATGGAGTAAATTATCTCACATAAAAGAGGTAAGAAAAAGCTTTTATAGTGGAGAGGAAGAAGGGAGAGGAGAGAAGGAATGAATGAACCTTACTCTCATCATATTTGGCTTAAGAAGGGAATACCATTGGGTATGGGCATCTATCTTACCCTCTAGCAAAGTAGGGGAATGGGTAAGGGGGGTGCAGTGATAGAAGGAAGGGCAAATTGGGAAAGGGAAATCAGAAGCAAACACATTTGAGGAGGAACAGGGTGAAAAGAGAGAACAGAATAAACAGGGGCCAAGACAGGATGGAGGGAAATATAGTTAGCCTTTCACAGCATGACAGTTATTCAGGTGTTTTACATGACTGCACATGTATAGACTATGTCAAATTGCTTGCCTTCTCAATGGGGAGGGAGGGAGGGAGAGAATTTGGAACTCCAAGTTTTGAAAACGAATGTTGAGGAATGTTTTTACATGTAACTGGGAAATAAGATACACAGGCAATGAGGCATAGAAATCTATCTTACCCTACAGGAAAATTGAAGTGGAAGGGGATAAGAGAAGGTGGGAGGTGATAGAAGGGAGAGCAGATTGGTGGAAGGGGTAATCAAAATGCATGCTGTCTTAGGGTGGGGGGAAGGGAGAGATGGGGAGAAAATTTGGAACTCAAAATCTTGTGGAAATGAAAACTAAGAATAAATAAATAAATAAATATTTTTTTAAAGATTCTTTCAGAGTCATATAGGCAGTTTCTTGGGGAAGGGTCCTAGGGAGAGGGATGGGGGGGGTGTATAGAAAGTACTATGTGCTCTAAAGCACTAATCACTATAGCTGAGACAGGCAGCTTGGTGAGTTATAGGGGAAGGGAGTATATCTATCTTGCAACAATGACAATAACAACTAACATTTATATAGTGCTTTAAGATTTGCAAAGTACTTTCCATATACTATCTTATCTCATTTAAAAAGGAAGAAATTGCTTTTAGGACAGCTAGAGGCAGAATTTAGATTTTTGCAGGGAATGCAAACTTCTAGACCATGTGAATTCATCTACAAGTAAGAATATATTTATTTGTCAAGCCAAGTTGTTTCTATATATAAATCTATATCCTTGGATCATAGATTTAAAGTTGGAAGGGATTGCAAGCTCAACCCCTTTATTTAATAGATAAGGAAACTGTAGCTGGGAACTTTTCCAAGGTCACATGTGTTTTAAATATCAGAACGAGGTTTTGAATCTAGATTTTCTGGCTCTAGAACCAGTGTTCTTTACAAAGCACTGTATTTATCTCTGTGATCTAAGATGAGAAGGCATAAGATGCCTGCCTCTATTTGCTGTTCAAAAAAAAAAAATGGGCAAATCATTTGAAATCCTGGTGCTCTAAAACTAGTAGTTACAGAAAAGTTTGACTTTATATTTTGTTGTTGTTGTATTGTTTCAGAGATGTCCAATCTTCCGTGACCCAATTTGGACTTTTGATTGGCAATAATACTGGAGTGGTTTGCCATTTTATTCTCCAGCTCATTTTGCAGATGAGGAAACTGAGGAAAATAGGATCAAGTGACTTGCCCAGAGTCACATAGCTAATAAGTGTCTGAGGCCAGTTTTGAACTGAGGAAGATGAGGCTTCCTGACTCAAGGCCCAGCACTCTATCCATTGTGCCACCAGCTGCCTTTGACTTATATTACTTTGTTTATTCCTATTGATTTTTTTCTAATTAGATTCAGCCCAATGTTCTTGCTCTTAAGATATCTTTTTGACTCTTGCCTCTGTCAAATAATGTGTTAGTTAACCCTCCAGTATTTTTGTCAGCTATAAATCTAATGGGCACACTACTTATGCTTTTATCCAAGTCATTGATAAAGGGAAAATACATAGAGACATACACATGTGAATATATGTGTATGTGTGTATATATGTATGTATGTATGTGTGTGTATGTATATATACATAGAGATAGATGTATATATGCATATGTATATATGTACATATGCACACAATCATTTATGCATATAAATTTATTATATATAGGTACCTAGATTATAATATATCCAATATAATCATTTTACAAATAAGGAAATTGAGTCCCAGAGAGGGAAACAGTTGACTTGCCCAAAGTCATGGAAATGGTTGACAGCAGAACTAGACTTTAACATGAGTATCATTCTTTTCACTATATCTTGCTGCTACCTAAATAGAGAGCCAATATAAAAATCCAGAGAGAGATGCCAGTGTGAATCGAGAGAAATGAATGAATATGGGAGATGTTCTGGAGTTAAAATCAATAGGTCATGTCAACCGACTGATTAAGTATAGGTTGAGGACAGGGAAGATTCAAGGATGATTCCAATCCAACCAATAGATTTGGGTTCTATAAAGGGGTTTTTTTCCCCCAAAAATATGAAAGCAGTTCGAGACTAGAAAAAGTAGCCTCATGAGGTAATTGGAATCCCTGTCACTAGAAGAGGTCAAGAAGAAATAGTGATCAATCACCTATCAGGGATGATATAGATGGGATTCCTTCATGGGGGGTGGATTTAATTATATTATCTCTACATTTTTGTGATTTATAGAAAAAGGTCTCTGAATGCCAAAGCAACATAGGTTACAGTTTCACTTTAACACCTTGGTTAGACCGTTTCTAGATTGTAGTTGCTAGTTCTTTGCTCCAAATTTAACATATCTGTAATAACATGGACAAACTGGATTTTGTCAGAGGAGAGACTCTAAGAAAGTGAACTTAGATCTATGCCATATGGGAATATGTTGATTAGATTGTAGGATGCTTATCTTAAGGAAGGGGAGACTTTGGGTAGGGGGAGAGGAATCATGACTGTGTTTAAAAATGGAAGGATTGTCATATGGAAAATGGATTATACTTTTTCTGCTTAGTCTCAGAGAAAAGAATTAGGTGGACAGCATGATAATGTTTTGACTGAAAATATGGGAAAATATTCTGACAGATATAGCCATCCCAAAATGGAATGGGTTGCCCTTAAATGAGGTTCTCCATCAATGAAGAACTTTAAGAAGAGGCTATGTGACTGCTCGGTCATGTAAAAATATTCCTCCTTCAGGTAGGGACTTCAGCTAAATAGCTTTTGAGGTGACTTCCAACTCTGAGATTCTAAAATTCTAACCCTGAGAGTATATTGAAATGCTGATTTTCATTAATCATGCATTTCTTATAAGTTATGTCAATCTATTGATATTTCATAGAAAAATGAAATAAAAATGTACATTATCTTAGCTGACATTTGGTTATCTATACAACTTTTTTTTCTTAATTAAATTTATAAACTTTGCAAACTTGGTCAGGAAGTAGGTTTAAACTCACTCCTAGAGAGGAATCAAGTGAAGAACTTAGAAAATTTCATGGCAACAATAAATAGAAAACAATGAATCCAACTCAGGTTTTTGCTCAGAACCTATTGCCAGAGCCAAGATAAGAGGCAATAAGACTAAGAAAGAGGAAATAGCATTAAACTAAGAGTACACCTAAATTCTCATTAGAGCTTTCCTACTAGCTCAGTGACGGATTTGATGTAAGTTATTGAATGTCTTTTTTTTTTTTTTTTTTGGTCTTTTTTGGTGAGGCAATCAGGGTTAAGACCCAGGGTCACACAGCTAGTAAGCATCAAGTGTCTGAGGCCAGATTTGAACTAGTGTACTCTTGACTTCGAGGCCAGAGCTCTATCCACTGTGCCACCTAGCTGCCCCTGAATGTCTTTTGATCAATTACACTCCTAAAATATTAACTAACCCTTGAAAATGATCCCTAAAATTACTTCTGGGAGCAGGAGAAGAGCAAAAGACCCCCAGTGTTATACTTGTGTCTATTTGAGTCTTTATCCTTTCCAGGTACTTTCAGTTCCATACATAATCTAATCACTGCTGTATCTCAAGTATCTCCAGATCTCCTCCCTAGGGTTATTAAAAAAAAAAAAAAAAGACTTATTGCCTGTTACCCCTGCTCTTGCCTGGAATCAGGAATACAGCCTGTCCCTGTCACCTACTCTGTCCCAAATGAGTTCAAGGATCCTTTTACCTTTATCTTTATTTCCTAGAACATTCTAATTCGCTGTTCCCAGTACTAATCTCCCCAAACCTCTGTCTCTTAAATTTATCATCCTTCAAAAAAAAAAAAAAAGAGTTCTCCTGTAGTCATCATAAAATACACCCACCCCTACATATACCAAGTCTTACAGTGATACAAAGCCTAGCTAGAGATAAGGGCAGGAAAAATAGAGTCTCAGTGTTTTCAATACACTCAGTTAAGCCAACTCATATCCACCAAAATAAGCCCTGTTTAAAAATTCTAAAATGAGGTTTTCAGATAATGATCTTCAAATAATTGATATTCACATAATGACCCATAGTTAATATAAACCTTAAAATAGAAAGCATTGAAATTCCTGGTAAAATGCAAACTCTTAATACAACTTTTAATTGATATGCATTATAGATTTCTCATGATGTGCCATTCTCTCAAAGTGCTGCTATATCTCAGATTGAGGTTTGTAAAAAATGTGGAAGAATAGATTGACAATCACAAATAAATAGTCATTCTTCTTGGACTTTCTCTGGCTAATGGAAAATTCAGGAAGATTGCTAGTCTGACTTGGTTGAAAGGAGACAATAATAATGGACACATTTATCATTTCTCAAAGTTTCTCTCTTTGCTTTTACTCTTATTGCCACTATCACTATTATGAAACTGTTAGCAAGTAATCCATCAAAATGCTACTCTGTCCTGCTTATTAATAATACTGAAGATACCACCAAGGTTTATCATCATAGGATGACATGATAAGTTGGCAATTATATGATCATATTAATTTACTTTACATATTTTTAGCTTTTTAATATAAACTCCCAGATTATAGTGGGACACAGGTAGAAAACATGAAAGAAACTGATGAACAAATTTGCTCAAGAGCACTAATGCTTTGGAAGTCTTCTGGGAACTAAGCCACTCAAAGAATTAGCCCAATGTCATTACATTTTCTTCAAATATCTTACATATCCAGTCCTCATTTCTTTTCTGAGCTGTAGACCTTTATCTCCAACTGCCTGAATTACATATCACTTTGGATGTCCCATACATTCATGTTCCAAACCAGACTGATTATCCTGTCCCCTAAATCTACCCCTCCTCCTAAATTCCCTAATTTTTAAGGTAATTTTCCAATTATCCAAATTCAAAATCAAGGAATAGTTTTTAAACTCTTCACCCTCATTCATTCCCCTGATGCAATTAGCTGACAAGGTTTATTGTTTCTACCTTTGCAACATCATTGGCATCCATTCCTTTTGTTCATTTCTACCACAAAAAATTCCAGTTCAGGCTTTAATGACCTCTTGTTTGAAATATCAAAATAGCCTCCTAATTGGCATCTCTATATCCAGACTCTGTCTTCAAATTATCTGCCACCACATACCTGCCAAATTGATATTCCTAAATTTCTTATCTGTCTTTGAAACTCCCCAGATTAAGAAACTTCAATGATTTCCTGATCCTTCTAGGATAAAATGCAAACTTCCCTGTCATTTAAAGCTCTTCAAAATCCATCTCTAACCTGTCTCTAAAGGCTGATTACATATACCTTTTCCTCACACACTCTGAACTACAGCCACACTGACAAACTTGTCCTGTAAGACATCCCATCTCTACCTCTATGTCTTTGTATCGGCCATTCTTTTTCCTTGAAGCATACTATCTTTCCTCACCTCTGCTTCCTGGAACATCTACTGCCCTTCAGAACTGATCCCAAAGGTACTTCTAGAAGTCTTTCCTAATTTCCCAAGTTGCTAGTACCCACCCCCACACTCAATCACTTTGCATTTATTGTGTATCTATCCCACATTTACTAATCTGGAACAGTTGTATCTCTCCTCATCTTCCCACCTGTTCTCCCCCCCCCGCCACTCCACCCCTTTTCCTAAGGTAAGCTCCTTGAGGGCAGGAACTGTCTACTTTTTCACCTTGTCATCTCTGGAACCCAGCACAACACTTATAAAGTACTCTTAATGAGTGCTTATTCAGGAATAAGATTATTTTCTCAAAAGACTGAACATTTGCAGAAAATATGATTAGTCTATAAAAACCAATGAAAATTAATAGCCATGCAAATACGTGTCATACTGCAGCACTTTTTAAAAATTCTTATTAAAAATGTTTACATGTCCTCAGAACCATTTTCCTCAGTCTCTGGACTTATGGGCTAGCTCTAATTTGCATTTCTATTACATGAAACACTGATACCTCCAGTAAGTAGTGGTTTGCATGTAACAGTCTCTTCATTTATCCATTTGATACTTATTTCATCATTTAACTTCTGATTTTAATTCAACTTCACAAATAGTTATTGAGCATTTGAAAGACACGGTGGGTCACTGTGAACAGATTACAAGAAGGAATTTATATTATTGGCAGGGAATGTTTGCAGAGAGAATACAAGCTCAGAATCTTTACTGAGAAAGGGGAAATAGAGTCAATATCAACAAATATTCTCTTGCCAGTCAGTGAAAAATCAATTCCCTGGCTAAAACTCATAAAGAGATAACCAGTTTCTTTCTGAAGTGGGTAAGTTTCTGAGCATAAGAGACATCATTTCATAAGAATAGTTATCTGGTATAACCTGACTGAATTGTTCATACACTTATCTGGAGAAGTTCTCCTTCACCAGTTTTGGGATCAGACCTCTAGTCTGATACATGTAGAGAGATTCTATCTGAGAACCCAAGGTTATCACATTAAATAAAATTGAGTTTTGTTGTGAGATGTTCAGAAACAATGTCTCTTAATCAAAAGAAACACTTGCTCACCTGGAAGGAAGGCAGGAATTGATAAATGAAGATGATGGTAATATCATTTACTCAAGGAGGGTCAATGGAAACAAATAAGCTAGTGGATACATCAATAAATAGGAGTTTACAGATGATGGTTTAGACCATACCTAAAGAAATAGATGATTAAGGGAGCTGCTGGATGTAGTACTGTTAATAATAGGAAACATCCAGTGAATAGAGAAATAAGTGAATAGAGAAATTCAAAAGAAATAGCTCTCTGATACCTCTTAACTACTAAATTGCACCCTAAAACTCCAACTCTCCTAGTATTCAGCTCAGTAGTGATATGCCAGATCTGCCACAAGCTAGAAGGACACTCTGTAGCCCAACCATCACCATCTATGAGCTTAACCATAACAAAAGTTAATGTATAGGACCCTGCACTGGAATTAGGAAGAACTTGGGTTCAAATCACCATGCAGATAATTATTAGCTATACAACTAGAGTCAAGTCAGAAATTCTTTGTAGGTCAGTACTTTATCTATAAGTGAGGGGGTTTGACTCAATGTCCTCTCAAATCTCATCAAGTTCTGAATCCATATTCCTAAAGTCTCAAGACTACCTAACTAGATTTTTTGAATAAGGTGAATACAGGAGACCTACTACCCCTTTAGTTATGGCTATAATTGAAGAACTATCCAGGACATTATATGGACACTATAAGATTCTGTACAGCACTAAAACTTTTCAGGATCACAGACATGAGAGGCTTCAGTTCAATTCAACAAGCAGTTAGATGCCAGGAATAGAAGACTTGTGGGGAGAAAGAGAGGGAGAGAAGTGACAGAGGAAGTGAAAGAAAGAGAGAGAGGGAAAGAAAAACAGAGACAGAGACATTATCCCCAAGAAGCTTACAAGGTATTGAAAGAAACAAATTAACTGAGAAAACCCAGGGTATCGCCTGGAGAGGAATGATACATGATGAACCTGGGCATCCACCTTAAATAGAGGTTCTGAGATAAGCCAGCCAGCCAGAGGGAGAGGCCACAGGTGAAGAGGACACATCCAGTGGAAAATTTACAGGGCTCAAAATGAGTTTCCAGGTAGAAGAAGTTTCTGCAGCATCACAGAGAAGGTCAGAGGATAGTCTGGAGAGAATGAGACATGACTTCTCTCATGTAAGAGGTGATTGGTCTGTCTGGGAATGATTATGATTCTAAAGGGTTATTTGATTGTATTTGACTGAGTGCCAGTTCTCCCCACCCTGACTTTAAATCCCTGCTACCTACAGGCTGCAAGCACGCTTTAATAAAAAGGGAAACCTTTAAGAAAAAGGGGAAATAATGCAAACTTTGCCCAAGCAAATTGCCAAGATCAGCTGAAGCTCTCTGTTCCCTTAAGCTTTGCTTTAATTAATTCGATTCAACATATTCATTAAGCACATGCTATGTGCAGAGCAGTATGCTGGCCACTGGATCTGTTTGCTCTCTGCCCTGGTTCCCCACGCTGTACCTGTACTTACTCATCTTTTTGGATCCCTCTTGTCAACTTGTTTGCTGCTGACCTTGACCTGAGATTCCTGGACCTGTGACTGAGTGTATCTGGCATTATTCAACTCACTCTCTCTCTAAGGCATTGGTCCTTCCCATCCTCTGGTTGTCCCTGCATAAAACTTTGATTTCTGAGTGTGCCCAATCTGATCTACTTTTCTTGAGACAGGAATTTTAGCCTCTGTATCCATCAGAAAACAGCTACTGCATATCATCAAATTGCACTTGCCTCTGGCTGTCAGTTTCCCCCAGGGGCCTCTTAACACACTCTATCACCTGCATCACAGACTAAATCCTTATGTGCTGAAGACAAATTGCATAGGTCTGACACTGAAGATATAGGAATCAGGATTAAATTTACTTTTTCCCATAAAAAAATACCCAAGCATTTTTTTTTAATTTGCTTTATGAGCTGTCTGAGGCAATTTGGTATCGTGGATAGAGTGATAGAACTAGAGTTATCCAAGATGGAGGTTCAAAGCTCACCTCTGATATTTACTATCTGAGAGACCACGGGCGAGTCGCCTAACTTCTGTGTGCTTCGATTACTTCCTTAGGACTTTTGATAAGATTGAGATTGGCATTGGTAAACTGTGTTCTCACAGTGGAACTCTTCCTTTCTGGGAGGATTATATTTCCATTTATCATTGTGTAAATCTGTTGTTATAAACTTATGAGGATTGAGAATCATTTTAGATCATTTGAGCCTCCCATCACTTGGACTAATTAATCAAAAAAAGCACCATGCATGGCATGACAGACATGCTTTGCAAGTAAAACCAAAGTTCTCCTGCTGGATTTTGCTGACTGGCAACATTCTTCTGACAAAGACTGGACCCAGCTGATATCTCCCTTATCTTATTTTAAGCTCCATGACTCTCCATTGTTAGCTACTATTTTAAGTAATGGCATTCTTCTTTCCTGTTGTTATGTTATGCTATGTTACCTTATGTTTAGGACAGAGGAAACACAGACATCCTGGTATAATTTAACTGACAAGGGCATCTTGAGTTGGTAAGGAAGGGAGTGGGATGGGGATTTGCCTTTCTCTGAGGATGTAAAGATTCCTTCCAATTATTCTTCCTTCAAGTTCATGATTGCTTTTTGACTCCCATTCATGCATGGTTTTCATTAGTTTAAAGAGAATACATTTTATATATACAAACATATATATACATATACATATATACATACACACACATATATCTCACCTAATTGTTTGTATCTTTTTAACTGAACTCTGATGGTTAACAAGATCAATATTTATTTTATTCTCATTTTATAATGGGGGATATCCACATATCCATCAGTTGCCAAATCTGGTCATGTCTATCTCTCCTATATATGTCACATTTTCTCTTCTTTCCACTCATAAAAGCATCACTCTGATTCATCCTCATCAAATCTTGCCTGAAGTCTTGCAATAGCTGCCTATTTGTTCTCTGCTGTAAATCTTCCCACACACCAATCCCTCCTCCCTCCACGTGCCAGAGTGATTTTTCTAAGGTCTGACCATGTCACTCCCCTGCTCAATAAACTCCAGGGGCTCCCAATTTCATTTAGGATCAAATGTAACTCCTCTCTTAGAAACAAAAAAGTCTTTATGACCTGGCCCAATGTTATCTTTCTAGGCTTATTACACATTCCTCCTGTCTACACTGAACTCATTTACTTTAGCTAAACGAACCTTCTTACTGTTTCTCATACATGCTGCTTTATCTCCTTTGTTGTTGTTGTTCAGTTGTTTCGGTCATATCTGACTTCATGACCCCATTTGAGGTTTTCTTGGCAAAGATACTGGAGTAGGTTACCATTCCCTTCTCCAGCTCATTTTACACATGAGGAAACTGAGGCAAAGAGGGTTAAATGGCTTGCCCAGGATCTCTCTATACTTTTCACAGGCTGTCCCCTAAAGCTAGATTGTATCCACTCCTCATTGAACCTCTCAAAATTTCTGATTTCTGCCAAGATGCAGCTCAAATGCCACCTTTGGCATGTGGCTTTTCCTGGAGCCTTCTGCCCTTACCCCCAGTTGCTAGAGCCTTCTCCACAATTTTATTTGCTCTCTATATGTTTTGTATATACCTCTAGTGGTTGATATTGCATTTCTCATTAAAACTGAAAGTCTTTTAGGGCAGGCATTGTTTTGCTTTTATCTCTGAATTCCTACTACTTACTCCAGTGTCTGGCACATAGTAAGTATTTAATGGATGCTTGTTGTTGAGAGCAAAGAACTGAAGAAACATGAGGAAAAGATGGCTTTGCCATGGTTAAGGAAAAAGTAAAGAGGAGAGGAACATCAGAGATCTATCTCTATTCCTATCTCTATCTCTAGTGATTATATCAAGATATAGATATGCACATGTTACAATGCAATAAACATTACTATACTTGTATGTATTGATATATATGTTTATATATTGATATGTATCTATTTACCTAGATACTATACAGATATGTCAATATACAGATATAGCTATATATCTGTATATCGATATTTAGATATATAGATATAGATATATATGTCTCTATAATAGTATGAGTGCATAGGGATATGTATATATACATGTTTATATAAATGTGTATATAAATATTTATATGTCTCTATACAAATGCAGATGTGTACATAAATCTATATGTATGTATATTTATATATGTGTATATAATATGTGTATTTACATATGTATAATTTCAAAAAAGGACATTTCATGTTTTTTAACTGATTAAACTTCCTTTGGTGTCTTTTTAAATCAAATGAAAGAACTAGATTAAATTGTCCAAAATTCTTTTCCAAGATTAAATTCTGATTCTATAGACTCCTGGCTTATGCCCAAAGTACATAAAGTATCCTCCTACAGAATTTCTCACTCCCTTGGTGCATCTTCATCAAGTTTCTTGTTCTCCTCCAATATTTCATTATTCACCCTAAATTCCTGTGGTACTTAATATGAAGCCTTCTCCAGGGAATGCCATTGGGTCAGTTGTCATGAGGAAAGTTGTTTGAGTGAAGAATTTCTCATCCTATACTCTCTTTCATTCTTTTTTTTTTCTTTTTACTTGCAAAAGAATGACTCTAGTTTCTATCACAACATGTCATCCCAACGATAGATATTGCAGCATAAGTAAATCACTTATTGCAGGAATCTTTTAGTAAAGCTGAAGTTGGGTTTTCTTCTATTTATACCATTTCTCCTTAATTTTGTTGTAATTCACATAGTACTTTATTTGAATAAGAGATCCCAAGGGCAATTTATTTCAATCTTTTTCATGCCAATATGCCAATATTTCTCTGATCCCAGTGATATGGGCACTTACACCAGTGATATAAATTTCAAACCTCATGTGCCTTCCCATTTCGTATGATTCTTTTTCATGCCTTCCCAAAAATCTACCAGAGGGCATCTATCCAATATGGTAGAAGTTTTATTCATACTTACTTAATATTATATGTATACCAGTAGAGCACATGGCATGCTCATTGATTATTTCTTCCTCTTGCTATGTGACTGGACCATATTTTTCTCCCCAGTCATAAATTTTTCTGGTGACATCCTGGAATTACCAAAAATGGTTTTACTCTTAATGATATCCAGGGGAGGCATTTGTTCCCGAATTATTCATTCTTGAAAGAAATAAAAATATAGTTACTGTTAGATTATGAATAGTAAAATAATAAAGGACAGGGGCACATACTACCAGGAGCACCCCCATGAGCCATGCCTATACTACTGGTCCAAATGAGAAGAAAGAAAAATGGACTTGGAAAGAAAACACATGAGTTTAGCAAAAACTCCCCCAATTACTAGTTTGGGTAATAACAACAACTACAATAATGGCTAACATTTATATAGCACTTACTATAGGCTTGTGACTATACTAAGCACTTTAGAATTATTATTTTATCTGATCCTCATTATAACCATAGGAAGTAGGTGGGATAAAATCATTGTGAACAATTGGTAGATATAACTCATCTACATCAAATGAGGATAAAAGGAAAGAGCCTGAAATGAATATATTTAAAGATAAAAATCCAGTCCTATCTATAAATGGGCATAAAATACTATATGTATAACATAAGTATGAAATAAAAGTAACATGAGTATGCTAAGCCAGTGAAATAAAGGGCCTGAAGAAACTTCACTGGTTTGAAGGCATAATAAATACATTGAGAAAAGCCCCAAATCTATTATTTTTGTCTCTACTGTTTCAATCCTGGCACACTGTAGTTTAAATTCAGAAAAGGCAATAAGAATAAATACAGGCCTTGATGAGTTAGACTACTACAGAGTTACTGAGATTTCCAGTGTCTTCCATTCACCTAACATTACCCCTAAAAGAACTTGGGGAACTCTTATATGACTGAACATTTGTGTTTCCCTATTTCTTTTTTAGTGGACTTCAGTTCTCATGTGGATAGAATGATGACCTTTATGCCTCCTGGTTCCCAGATAATCATAGATTTCTCCCAATTGCTTATATTGGCTCAGTCTTATCTGAGTCTTCGTGACCCCATTTGGGATTTTCTTTGCAAGGATACCAGAGTGGTTCGCCATTTCCTTCTCTAGTTCATTTTACAGATGAGGAAACTGAGGCAAACAAGGTTAAGTGATTTGCCCAGAGGCACACAGCTAGTGTCTGAGACCAGATTTAAACTCAGGAAGATAAGACTTCCTGTCTCCTGGCCCAGCTCTCTATCCACTGTGCCATTTAGCTGCCCTGTGGATTGAATGTATATTCTCAAATGTTGTGCCAGTGGGTCATCAAGGGCAGTGGTGTTGAACTCAAATAGAACCTGGGGCCACTACTCCTTACACAAGGATCCATGTAGGCTATGTATTGACTTAGTTTTAAAATGTAATGTTATCGATATTTTATTGTATTTTTTTTTATTTTGTTAAATACTTCCCAATTACATTTTAATCTGGTTCTGGCTTCACTTGGGATTGTTGGTCCCCATGTTTGGTACCTTTTATCTGGGGAACAGTACAACTAAATTTAGAAAGTTTTATCACCGGAAGACTGTTGAACACATGTATACACAGATATGAATGTAATGTATATATGCCACAGCATCTCATACTTCTTTACAGTGTGGAGGAGTTGCTAACTTTTTCAGTGGAAGGAGTGTTGATGAAAAGAAGGCCATTCCAGTTTGAATTCATTTTGTATTGGAGGTAGCATTGCATGGTGGATTAAGAGCTATCCTCAAAGACACAAATAACTCAGTAGATGTTCTGTCTCTGACATAGACTGAACGATGTAGGTTGGGTCATTTGACTTAGTGCTCTGAGCAAGTCTTTGAGACTATAATGTACAGGGACCAATGTGCATCGGTAGAAGTTTCCTCAACAGAAGTTCCTTATACCACTAAAATCACCTCTAGTCACTATTTCTACATTCTGCATATATTTACACATGTACTTTTGTTCCTTGATAGAATGTAAGCTGCTGGAGGACAGGTGTGATTTATACTTTTGTCTTTTATCCCAAAGCCTAACATAGTGCCAGACACATAGTAGGCACTAAGTAGATGCTTATTGATTGAAATTCTACAAGGGAGGCAATAAGCATTAATTAAACACCTACTATGTTCCAGGGAGTTAAGTGGCATGGTGAACAGAGTGCTGGGCCTGGAGTCAGGAAGACACATTTTCATGAGTTCAAATCTGTCCTCAGACTCTTACTAGCTATGTGACCCTGGGCAAGTCACTTAACCCTCTTTGCCTGTTTCCTCATCTATAAAATGAGCTGGAGAAGGAAATGGCAAACCACTCCAATATCTTTGCCAAGAAAACTCCAAATGGGGTCATGAAGAGTGAAACATGAATGAAACAACTGAACAATATATTCCAGGCCCTTTGCTGAGGACTTTCCAAATACTGTCTCACTTCATCCTCACAATAACTTTGTGAGGTAGGTGCCATTTTAATACCCATTTTATAGTTGAAGAAACTGAAACAGACAGAAGATAAGTGATTTGCCCAAGGTCACACAGCTAGTACGTGTTTGAGGGTGTATTTGAATTTATGTTTTCTGGATCCTGGGTCCAGCATTCTGTCCATTGTGCCACCTAATTACCTATAAAAATAAGTCTAACTGCAACATCATATGTGTGATGTCTTTTCCATCAGAATTTAAAATGAGAATTGCCCCATTTGAATATGGTCACTTTACAAGAACAGATACCAAAGCAATAATTAAGAATTTGAAATGCAGATAAATTCACTTATCTGGCCATGGTAGTATAGAGAAACATAGAGGACAGTCCAACTATTATGTTGAAAGGAGAAGCCTATCTCCTAAACTTTGCGCCTTACCCTACCCCAAGAAGATTGAAAGCAAGGCGGGGAGCAAAAAGGTTCCATGATGGCTGTACCTAAGGTGTGGAACCACAATATATGCTGTTTTGGAAGAGACTCTAAAAGCACAGTGTGGTACCACTGTGGGTGTAGGTATGGGGGTATGTGTGAGGAAAGCAGATCTTTTTTTGTTAGGTGTTCGTTTCTGCTCTGCTGCAAATCTCTTCTAATGGTAGTGTCATTATTCAAAATGTGCTTGAAATTCCTCTTTGAGCACTGACCTCAGTAGTGGTAGCAAAATCTTATCTCTGAGGGTGGATTTGATTTCTGGAAAGAGCTAAAAATCAATGAAAGCCCATTAGGTGAATAAGGTACATAGTCATCTTAGATTACATAAGTTTGGAAAGGAGGCCACACCTGACAAAGAGGCTATACAGCATATTGGTCTGAAGCAGAGTGGAAAGTGCATGTCAGTTTAAGGAGGGGCATTTTCTACAGTCTTTTCCAACCAAGCCTGAGAAAATCCTGTATGTCTTTTAGACTAAGATGCTGAGCTAATGATTAGGGAAGTGGGAGTAGGGAAATGAGACCAATCATGTAGTTTCTTCAACTTGTCTGCTTAGGAATCCTGTTACCTAGCTACTCTCTCTTAGAATCTTGTTTCTTTGAAGGTATAGGCAAATTAGAGATGCATCCTATTTCCTCAGGCTCCACTTTATTTTCTCAGGAGCTAGGGACTGGGCCTGGAATGATCGGCAAAGGAGAGTGCTAGGTTAGGACTTACACCACCCCTAAGATCCCCAGAGGGACACATTTGAATGAAACAGGTCAGAAAAAAGAAAGAAGTTTCTGTTTCAACAGATATTCAAATCCACCAATACACTATAATTTCTTCCACTCTGGAGGCCACACAACCCTGCCTAATCATCCCTTATGCTCCCTCTCCTCATCTCCTTTTTCCTCTATACATATGGGAACACACACACACACACCCACACACACCTTCCCTTCTCCATTGCTCTTACCACTCTATTGACTAGGCATTAAGAAGCTGAGAGTAAAAGGTATGTTTTTAGGTATATCATATGGGATTTATTTTTTATATGGAAATTACAGGATTTATAATTAGAAGAGACATTAAGAGTCATATACTATAACTCTCATATTCTAGACAGGGTTTTGGGGAAGTCAAGTATTTTTTTTTTCCTCTACAAGCTCAGATAGGCAGCAGGTAATAGAACCAAAATTTAAATTTAGATCCTTTGCCTCTAAACATTCTTATTACTATCATACTGTGTAGGGTGCCCAATCAAACAAGGGAATTGAAAATGAAGGTGAAAGTGGGGGATGATGGTACCTGTCTTGTATCTACCTCTCTGTGCATGTATTATATTAGACCGGTTGAATGTAAGCTCTTTGAGTACAGGAACTGCCTAATTTTGTTTAAGGCAAATTAGGAGACTTCTACAGTAATCTAGGTGAGTGGTAACGAGGGACAAATTAAAGAGGCAGCTATGATACTGGAAGAACATAGACAAGAGATTAGATAAAAGAGATGCTATACCATAGAAATGGCCAGATTTAGCAATTGACTGAATATGTAGGGTGAGGAAGAGGAATAAGTCCAGGATAATACTGTGGCTATGGACCTTGGAGACCGGAAGGGTGCTGATGCCTTCAACAAAAATCAAATAGAGAAATTTGGAAGAGGGGAGGGTTTAGGGGAAAATATAACGAGTTCTGTTTTTGACAAGTTGTGTTTGATATGTCTTTTGGACATCCAGTTTTAAATTTGCACTAGGCAATTGATAGTCTGGGACAGCAATTCAGGGGAGGGAATAGAGATGGATATATAAATTTTTGAGGTGTTTACATAGAAATAATAGTTAAATACATTTGACAACAGTGTCAGATTTGAGGAGTTCAAGAAAGAAGATGAGTAAAAAATGCCATGGGATTTATCAATAAAGGCATCTCTGATGACATTGGATAAAAAAACATTTCAACCAAATTCTGTTAGAAGTCAAACTAAAAAAAAAAAATAGAGAGAAGTAGAAGATATGAAAGCAGATGCAAAGAGTGCATATAGCTTTTCTAGGAGTTTGACTAAAATGCCAAAGACAAATGACATGATAGCTTGTAGGGATGGTAGGGCCAAATTTTGCTTTATGGGTTTTTTGTTTGTTGCCATCGAGGGAGAGATCTGAGCATGCTTGGACGTAATAGGAAAAAAGCCAGTGGGGAAGAGGAAAAAAGGACATTATGGAGACCAGGAATCATGAAAGGAACAAGTTGCTGGAATGCCATTAAGAGCACAAATAGAAAACCTGGTTTTGACGAGGAGGAAGAAAATCTTTTCCTCTGACAAGAGGAAGACAGCAGACTCAGAAAAACCTAGCATCAATCCTTTCCTCTGACACAGATTGCCTCTGACTTAGTTACTTAGTGATCAGACAGTTCTCTAACATTAAATTTCAGAAAAATTGTACATCTATATTAGTAAAAAGGGGTTCTCTACACCATTCAAATCATAGGTCCAGTAAAAACAAAGACCACTAAATATAATTCATATTAGATGGAGAGTGATAATATAAAATGAACATTTTTTGACTTTTTTTGGAGAGGATGGTCATATGCATATATATATATATATATATTTATATTAGGCATAAGTTTCCACATCTGATGATTTTTTGAATCTCTGGCCCTATGATAATAAGATCCTCAACTAACGTCCAATGGTACAGGTGCCTGACTGGGTGAAGGCATCTATCTATGACATATCTCTCTGTTACAGAGCAGAGTATTTTTCCACTTTCTATGCTTCTAAGATCCAAAATAAATTTATACTTGCCATCTGTAGACTTTCTAACCACGCTCTCTATTGGACTCCATTGGTCAGTTTTTTTTTTCTTTTCTTGCTTGAAGTGTAACTATTTCACATTGATTTTTTAATGGTATCAGTTACATCTCTTTCCTAACTCTCCATCCAATCAGTGTGCCAGAAACTGTGCTTGTTGCTGAGGATACAAAATCAAATAGTCCCTGCCCTCAAGAAGACCACATACTATTAAGGGAAACAGCAAGTGCCTATCTACCGAGCCCTTTGGATGATATGTCCCTGGGGAATGAGTGAAATAAAGAACAGGGTGAAGCTCCAAAGTTCTAATTAACTCTCAAGCTCCTTGAAACCCCCTGTGATGAAGATTGACAGGAAACCATAAGATGTCTTTATAATAGTTTCTTTTATTGTGAAGAAATAACACACCGTCCTTTGCTAACTACTTCCTTTACCCTCCTAGCCACTTTCAGGAGATTATGTATTGATTTCCAAAGACTGTCCTGCTCAATGCCTTTTTAATGATGTTCTTTCTTCCTCATTTTATTCAACTTTTTATCTTTCATGCAACTCATGTTCCACATAGTATTCATTTCAGCTAATAAGTTATCTTACAGCCATTTTTTTCCAAGATTATCTTGACAAGACTCATCCATCAGTTTTAAACCATTCCATTTGTTTTGTGTTGATGTAGATTTTTAAAAAGCCCATTAGTGTGTTCTCTCTTGTCCTGCATCATTTATATATCACGTGCACTTTTATAATAAGAGACAGCATGGTACACTGGATTGCCAGTTAAAAAATATATTGGTTCTGTTCTGGACTATGGTACTTATTAGCTATGTAACCTTAGGTAAATCATTTCATCTCTCTGAACCCCAATTTCCTTAAGTATAAAAATGAGACAATTGTATCTTCTCTCGACCTAATGGGGCTGTTGTGGGGATCAAATAAATGAGACAGTGTCCTTAAATCCGTTATTCTATGCAAATGTAAGGTAGTGGAAAGCGTATATGGGGTGTTCAAAGAGGACTAGCACTTCTGATGTGAGGTCTTGATGAGACCTTTTCAGGGCTGCTCATCCAACTTTGGTGTCTATCTGACACTCAACTTTCACCTGTGGCTCCAAGAAGCTGTAGCACGTGCAGCAGCCACACCCTGGTAAATCATTTTGGCAGATGGGCTAAACCAGGTTGAGGGTAACTGACAGGCCTCAAACCTGTCAGTAAGTTAGGAGGTGACTAGCCCAAGAATGTCAGGACATCCCTTTGCAGAAAGGATAGCTGAGAACAATTTGTTATAATGGCCATAAAGGTGGCTGAAGCAGGAGCTGTGGAGTACTTAGAGCTTGGTCAGACATTGAAAATGCCAAGGTCATTCCCTGCATCCCAGGCCATCATAAGTGATTCTGACCTTTGTCTTGCCACTAGACTTCAATGATGGTTGAAGAGAGAGTGAAAATGACAATTTTGTGTGACCCTGCCTCACTTAAATCCAATTCACACAAGAGTTAAGACATCACCCCATGATGTCATTGGTACTCTTCAAAAATGAAAGCCAAACAACAACAAAGGTAGGAGAAGCATGGTATGGTAGAAAGAAGATCAGATTTGGAGTGGGAGGATGTAGGTTCATATCCCAATTCCACTAATTACTAGCTGCATGAATTTATATTTTTTAATTGGCGTCTGTAGACTTTAGTTTCCTCAAGTGTAAGTTGAGGCTATTAGACTAGATTTCTAAGTTCCCTTCTGACTTTAAATCATATGATACTTTCATAACCATCTACCTACCTATTTATTATCTATCTTTCTATCCATTCATCTATATATCTATCATCTGTTTATCTATTCATCTATCTATATGCCTATTTAACATTTATCTATGAATTCATCTCTCCATTCATCTATCCAAATATTTATCTGTAATTTATCTAACCATTCATTTAGCTGTTTTCTATCCATTCGCCTATATATCTCAACTATCCACTCTGTGTGAAGTTTGGATCTTGATTTCATTGGTGTAGGGAACTCCCAGTGTGGAAAGTTCCATTACCATTGTAGATTAGCAGCTGCTCTCCAATGTATACAATTAGTTGCTGATGTCCCTGAGAGGTCAAGTTACTTGCTTATGATTACTTATATCAGAGTCATAATCACTTATATCATCAGTCTTGAACTCAAGTTTTCCATACTCTTAGATCATGCTCTACCTCCTACTCATAACTTTCTTATACAATCCTAATTGGATAATTTCTCCTTCAACGACTCATATAAAAAAGTATACTACCCTTTTAAAACAGATTAAAACTATGCTTTTAGACAAATAAACATATGAATGAAAAGTGAAAAAAAATCATTCAAATTGGGGAAATCAATCATCTTAACGATTATGCAAAACTATTTGGTTGATTTCCACCTCAAAGTCATTTTTTGCTTTATTTCTTTAATTGCAGGCATATTAAAACAGTTGATTATATTCGGTCTATTTCTTCTTGCTCAGTTTCCTACGCGTCCCATCTGATTTGTCCACAGCTGACACTCAGTAACTGCAGGCCACAGCTGTAGGTTATCTTTCTTGAAGTATCTTATTTCTTCCCCCTAAATTTATTTTCCCTTAGGCAGCAGCATTTTGGACATTAGGGGTCCTGATTGAACATCCTGAGATAGATCATTAAGAAATCATTAGTTCCACTTCTCTTGGATGTCATAGCAGCATGTTCACTGAGCCTGGAACATTTCAATTGAGAAATTATTTCCAACAATCTAGTATTCTTGGATAATAAGAGCAACACTCACAATATTTCAAGGATCCAAGATTACATTGGTGTGGTTCTTCCCACAACCAACACAGGTCACAACCTCTTTAGACCTTCACAGCCGTTTGCTGTGAGTTTTTGTGAATAAACCGTGTATTCCTCAACCAGCTTCCGCTCTTTGTTAGGCTAGCTCCTCTGACAACAGACATGCCATGTATCACCAGGCCCACGCTTCAAGTCTTTCTAACATGGTTGGACTTTTCAGAACTTGACTTAGCTTTCAGGAATGTAGAATAATCTCTATGCCCTGATGAGCCATAAGACGTAATGATAATAATAATAACAACCACAACAAAATTAGCATATGATGCAGCCCTTTAAAGATTACTAAGTATCTTCTTCATAACATTCTGATGAAGGATTTGAATCAGATACCAAATCTGATCCCCTCTTCACTATACGATACTACTGCTCAGAGTGGAACATCCAAGATAGTTTGATATAATAAGATCATAACAATCTAGGGATCCTAGACACAAAGCTGAAAGAACTTGTCTTACTCTCCCATTTTGCAGACGAGGAAATGGAGGCGCAAAAATGTTAAGTGACTTGCCTCAGGTTATAGATGAAGAAAGAGGGAGGATTAGAATTTACATCCTGTGACTCATTCCATTGTACCATGCTACCTCCCTAATTCCTAGAATGCTTCTCATATTGCCGCAAAATATTTCCCCCTATGGGCCTTCATTTCCTCATATGTAAAACGAGGATAATAATGGTACTACATCATACAATGATCAAATGAAATAACATATGAAAAAAGAGCTTTTCAAATCTTAATGCAATACATAAATGCTAACTGTTATTACACTAAAAGAACTACTCAGTGTCTGATTAGTCACAGATCTACTTGGACCCCTCAAATTACCCAGGACAGTACATTGAATACAGCAAGCATTCAATTAATATTTGATAATTTATTGCTATAGGCATATGTCTAATAGTTATTTGCTATTAGGGTTAAGATTACTGGGCTAGACATCAGAAGACCTAGATTCTAAGTCACCTTATACTTAAATAATATGACCTTAGGCAAGTCATTAACCTTTTTTGAGACTTGGTTTTCTGACTTGTAAAAAAAGGAAGCAACATGGTTCCAAAATTAGAGGACTAGATTTCAAATCATGCCTTTGAAACTTTTCTTATAGCTTTGGTCAAGTTATTTGATTTCTCTTAGTCTCATTTTCCTCCTTTGTAAAAAATGAGGGGGTTGGACTGAGAACCCTTCCACCTCTATATCCATGACCTCCCCTACTCTGCATACTTCAAAAGAGTGTGGTAGAAAAATAAGCAAGAAAAATATGTATGAAAGTTTGCTTTTTGGAAATTATAAAGTTATATGAATGTAAGTTTTTGTCTTATTTTGTCAAATAGTTTAGAATAGTTTGTGTTACCTTTTAGAGCAAAACTTCAACTCTTTCCATAACTACACGCCACCCCAAGGCCACCTTGCAGCTGCAAAAGTTCTGGATCCTTTGTTACTTGGCTCCATTTGGGAGATTGCCTCCCTCCATGCTGTTGGAGTACAAGGAGTGATCGAGAATGGAAGGCCAGGTAGGAAATGGTCTTAGTGATGACTCCTACAGAGACTCTTGTCTGTGAGACTGAGTGGGAACAATTCATTCATAGTAGGGGCCAAAGGACAAGGAACAAAGGCTTCTCGAGGACAGGGCCTATGTTGTTTTTGTCTGTATATCCATCACTCCTCACATGGTTCCAGGCACATGGGAGGCACTTGAATCTTTGTTGATCGACTGATTAGTGTTAAGGCACTCATTTCCACGACTATTTTTGTTCTTTGATTCCAAAACTATTCTGACATTGCTAGGAAATATACACAGGATGACCCATCAATCTCTTTTTGACATTAGTGAGGTCAGCTGCCTAAATTGGAAATATAAATTCATAAAGCCAAGTAAGCCCCATATTCAACTCACCTTAAGTGACAAGATAAAGCTGCCCCTGGGGTGTGATTGGCCTTAGCTTCCCAAATATGATTTCCTTCCCCATTCCCAGATAACAGGGGCACAGGCCCATGACAAACCTGCCCCTGGGACTGCACTGGCTTCCCTGACTTAGCCTCCTGATCATTCATGAGCATAAAAAGTCTCAGCTAGGTGGAGTTTGGGCCTCTCAGACTTCTCTGATGAGTACCTAAGATCTTGGGAGTTGCCATACTCCGATAACCTACTGATCAGATACATTTACAAATAGAGAGAAGTTGGCTGAACTCTTTTGACTAAATATGATTATCACTTAGGATTTTCTGAGGTTGCCCCAAACTTCATGGGATTAGTTCAGTATAAATTGGGAGAAAAAAAAAAAGAATTACCTGGAGAATCTCATACTTATTAAGAATCTTACTTTAAGAAGGAATTTGCTCAGGATATTATGACTGAGACAATCATTTTTGGCAAGCACGTATCTATATAGTTTAAGTTTGATTAATATTCATAATAAAAGTACTGTTGAACAAAACACTTTGAAAATATATCTTTAAAGAAACCTTATAAATTTTTGTGATTTCTGACATATGCGAGGCACCATATTGGAGAAGAGCCTTATAATTATGTTTTAATTCATCAAAACATTTTTCTCCAGTTAGTGAACAATATGCGGTGTGATCTTATATTGTCTATAACTTTCAGTCAATTACATGATTATAAAGATGTGGCCTGCTATAGAATATCACATACAAACTCACTTCTTACCTTCCCTTCTCCATATTCTTTGAGATCCAGTAGTTACTTGTAACACCACAAGTGGCATGCATTATAGTAGTACTCCATGGAAATACTGTGTGCACATGCATACATATACTTAGCAAAACAATAACAATAGTAATACTAATAATGCAAATTTTGGACATAAGTACATGAAATAAATACAGAATACCAAGAAATCAAGGGGAGGAGAGTTCATGCTAAACCTTGAAGGAAGAGTAGGCTGTTAGATAGAAATGTCAGAATAAGGTGAAGGGGAATAAATTCCACACTTTGAAGGGGAGGTGACCAAAGAGATGGAGGTAGAAATAATGGGACATGTTAAGAAATGGGAAGTACATCACTATTTTTAATTCCTGTTATAACTCAAATGCAAGTGTACATCAAAACAGGTAAGTTCAAAAGTCACTCAAACTAATTGAAACAGTGGACTAAGCACCAGAACAGAAATCAGGAAATATATTTTAGCCCTGGCTCAGCTCACCAATTAGCTGTGACCTTGACAATTCACAGCAATTCTCTGAAGTTTAGTTGGCCCATCGGTCAGATGGAGGAGAGGGGTAGGTGTGGTGATATCTAGTGTGACCTCAGCTCCAAAGTTCTATAAACTATGTACTAGTAATAGTTCACTGCTAATCTGGTAGAAAGAAGTAACACTTTAAAATATGTCAGGAGGACAGGTTAAATTGAGTGGCAGTGGTGTTAAGGTAAGAAGGCAATGCAATTTACAATCATTGTATTAGCTCTTTTCCACAGTGGAGATTGTGCTTGTCACCATTTTTACAGATGAAGAAAGTGAGACAGCAGCAAGTTCAATGATTTGCCAAAGGTCATCTAGCAAACAAAATAGAATGGGGAATATCAGGTCTTTAGTCCTTTTCTTAACACAGTGAGCAACTCTCCCCCACTCAGGAATTTTGAGATGGATATGCAGTCAAAAACAATGTGTTTCATGGTGTATTTTGTGAATCATGATGTTGCTAATGTCTGTAAGTACATGAAGGATTCTTATATGAGGGATGCTGACCAGCTGTTCTCCATGTCCCCTGAGGCCAGAACATGAAGAAATGGCTTTAAGCTGCCACTGGAGGGAATAAGGTAGATTTAGGAGAATGCTGGGGATCCAGGATTGGACTTTTTTCAAAATGAAAGAGCTCTCCATAAGACCTGTCAATCAAGACCTCAGTCAGTTCAATCATTCAATGAAAAATTTCCTGACAGCAGGGTTGAATAGTTTTCAGAGAGAGGTTATGTACTTTTTTCAAAGCATTGAAAAAAATAACACAGATTTTCCCATCTGTGGAGGTTGAAGTGAGGTCTGGCCAGAAGGAAATGACAAGTAAAACAAAAATTAGTAGGCCTATGAGATTTCTTTGACACCTAAAATAACACAACTGTAAGCATATTACATATGCTTATCATGAAAATGAATAAATAAATAAAATAAGATAAAGATATAATATTACTACATCCTTATCCTTGTACAAATTAGAGCCAAAAGCTAAAAAAGCAACAAAAATAATTGATGTATTTTCTCTGTATTCAATTTTGTTTTTGTTTTTTGCCTGAGGTCTTTTGTTTTTGTATTAGTTCCTTTTTTTTTTTTGAAAATGTATAGTTGAAGCCAATGGATGCTAATTCTTCTAAACTTGCTTTGCTTAAAAAAGAGAGAGAGAGATAGAGAGAGAGAGAGTTAAAGGGAGAAAGAAAACTGCAAAGCAAAAGGAATATAGAGAAAGAGAGAGGAAGAAAAAAACAGAGAGAGAATGAGAAAGAGTAAGAGAAACAAAGATAAGGAAAGAAAGAAGAAAAGAAAGAGAAAGAAAGAAAGGAAGAAAGAAAAGGAAGGAAGAGGTAGCATGAAGAAAAAGGAAGAAAAGAAGGAAAAAAAGAAAGTAAAAAGGAAAAAATAAAAGGAGAGAAGACAATAGTAAGAAGAAAAGGGAAAGGCAAACAACTTTTTTTCATTATTATGGTGAAAATTCCCCTAAAGTTTGAGCCTTTATTAGTATGGCATGTGATTCCATTGTACAATATTCCTGTGAGCCTTAATATAGACACCAAAGGTATCTGACCTAAAAATTCGATATCTAGTTTGGTGCTGCAATATCTCATTAGTAAATTCAACCACTTAAAAAAAGTAAAATGTGTTGAATAGTAGTCATTCCCCAACTACACCTCATAGTTTATGTATTAAAAGGACTTGAGTTCACTAGGAAAAAAAAAAAAAACTGTAAGAGGTGGAATGGGAGGAGACTTAGCCCTTATAAAGCATTTTAATAACTATTTTACATTTTCCAATTTATCGAATATCCTCAACGTTTTATCATTTGTCTATGCTTTACAGAAGAATGTGACATTCTAGATAAACTCAGCTTGCAGCAAACATTTGAATTATAAATGACAATGTAGAAGATTTATATAGGCCTTAATAAAAAAAAATCCTGGAATGAGGACATTTGGCAGTTCATCAATGTTGCATTTTGAAAACTGGGTATAAGCTAGCATGGAATATAAAAACAATTAGAAACTCAGAGGACAATTTCCTATATATGTGTTTCCCTAAATAGCATGTTTTCTAGGCCTCAGATCCTAGATAAGATTCATTCAATATAAACCAAAAACTGAAATTTCTCAGATAATTTCAAAATTGCTGCATTACTAAGATTGTATTTAGTTTCTTTATTCTTTCATTTTGATCATGTTTTAGCTTAAATATTTGGGTAACTCAGGACAAATTTCTAGTAGTATATGGAGAACCGGAACAAACACACAAACACACACACAGATATACACACATATAAACATATGCTTCTAACTATTCCATGAACTAAAGGATTCTAATTTTTATTTTATATCTGTGAAAAAAATCTAGATAAAGATAATTTTTTTTGTGAAAAACACTGATCCTCAGGACCTTGCTTACTAATCATTGGATATATTTGCTATGTACTTCTTATCTCCATGGCATCACAAAATATGGTGCTTGCTTTGAAAAGAAAAGCAACAAGGTTTCTCAAAGCGCGGTGAAGTGGAAACAGCTCTGTTATTTAAAAGTACCTTGTTCAATCCTAAAAGAGGACTCAGCTTTGAATACTAAGTGGAAAAAAACATCTTGAAAGTATCTGGCAAAGTTGTAAACTAAAATAACACAACTGTACAAGCCTTTGTTTGCCATAGAAAAAAGCTACCGCATCATAAAATAGTGGAGGGAATCCATTTTCTGGGGGAAATGTATGATTCTGTCAAACCTGAAACAGCTGAAATATGTTCTCTCTTTTCATTTGGGCAGCACCCTAAGCAACCTGGATATAAGTGATCTCTCATCAACTTGCTGAACTATCAAGGCTTACAAGGTCCTGTTGGCAACAACAAGCTGATTTCTGTCATGAACACCAAGGAAACACGAAGCATAGAGGGGGATTCTGTCATTCTGTCTTGAATAAGAGAGTTCTTACCTAAATCCTTGCTTTTCCAAAAGCTCTTGAAAATCTCATTGTATAGTCATATCAACCCAGTTTCAAGCATGTGACCAACATAATTGATATCAATGATATTTTTTTTTGTAATTTTAAATGTGACTATATCCACAGAGTAGGAACATTTGACTCGTTTTCCTTCCCACTCCCTTTTAATGCTGCTAACATTGTAGATGCTCACTAAAGCCATTCACAGACACCTCACATAGTGTGAGGTGAGCTGGGGGTTACTTCTCCCTTATACACCTGTGGCTTTTCTGATTGGGTGTATTTTTGAACCTTATATAACACATTCCAGACTGACACCTTACTGACTAAAATACAAAGAAATCACATGCATAATCTCACAAGGCTATTGTCTGGGCAGGAAAATATTGTCTTCTTGAAACTATACCAAATTTGGAGAGGGAGAACAATGTGAAAATGTTTTCATTTTCCAGAAACCTTCAAATGATCCACTTCATATTATGGAAAACTCCTTTAATGCATGGGCTAAACATTTTCTCTTGCTTTGGTAATAGCAAAATTCCACTACTAAAGGCCAACTCCCAGATTTTTCTTGTCTTAGAGATGATCTGAGGTTATTGTCATGAGAGGGGATATTATATTTGAATGAGAGAATGTGGAATAAGAAAAAAAAATCAAGACCATGGAATGAACCTCAGGGTATAGATATATTTAGAAAGAAAAAGAATGAGGTAGAACACCACCACCACCATCACCACCACCCCCAAAAAATGAAGAAGTAAAAAAGGAGACAGAAATAGTGGTCTGAGCTGTAGTATAAAAACAGATACTATGATGTCTTCACTACTACTTGCAGACCATCTCTGCCACTATCACTCCATCACCTCTCCCACTCAGAAGTTCAAATCATCTGGTTATACCATCCAGGCTAGATACTTATTATTATGACTTATAAAGCTTCTGTGAAATACAAATGGGGTAAGCAGGAGAACTCTATTGTAGAAAGAAATATGGAAGAAGCATTAATAGTTTTCAATAAGCTCTTTCTGTATCAAGGATGGAGAACTAAACAACATATCAGTCTTTACAATTTTTCAGTTGCATTTCTTGACATTCTTGTTTACAATTAACATTAGAGTGAAGGTCAGTTGTATTCTTTATCAGAATAGAGCTTTCCTAAATATCCCTTGGTTTCCAGAATTACACAAAAAAATAACATTGACTAGGAAAACATCTGAAATGTGCTTCAGGTTCTTTTACTATTCCTGCTATGTGACCTTGGACAATTCACTTCACTTCTGGGTCTTCATTTTTCCATCTACAAAATCAGGCATCAGATTAGTTTAACTCTACTATCCCTTCTAGCTCCCAATCTTACAATACTTTTAATAATAATGCCATCTCTAACTCACAAGGTTGTTATAATGATGGAATAACATGTATTTGAGATTAGGCAGATCGGGACTCAGTTTCCTTATTTGTAAAATGAAGGTGTTGGACTAGATAAATGGGTACTTTAAAGTTAACAAAGTACTTTAAATTATTTTATTTAAGCCTTATAACAACCCTGTAAGATGGATGTCATTATTTCATTTTATAGATGGGGAAACTGGGACTCAAAAGTTAAGTGAGGGGCCATGGTTCACACAGCTAGTAAATATCAAAGGCCAGAATTAGTCTAAAGGATTCCTACCTCCACCACTCAACTATGCTGCTTCTAAAATAACATAAAAGTCATTTTTGCCAAATCCTTAAGTCAGCAATTATTAGATAAGTTAATAAGGTTTTCATTTTGTCAACTGGGTATGTGGATCTCAAGGGAGTAGGTGAATGTGTTTTATGATAGTTAAGAGTTTTGTTAGGCTTGGGATATAGGCTCTAACTTAATTCAGCTACAAGGTTTATTGCTGTTTCACAAATTGGTTTAGTAGATATATTCATGCATGAAAGAAGATTATTAGATATTTTTGCTCTGCTTCTTCACCATGGCGGGTCTCCATTTTGAGTTGGTTTGTAAAGTTAAATCTTTACATGTGAACAGCCACAATTAGAGCAACATACCAATTCTGAATGACTCAAAAATATTAGTCATGTGGAGCAGCTAGGTGGCTCAGTGGATAGAACACCAGCCCTGGAGTCAGGATGACCTGAATTCAAATCTGGCCTCAGAGACATAACAGTCACTAACTGTGTGACTCTGGGCAAGTCACTTAACCCCAATTTGCCTCATCAAAAAAAAAAAGTTAGTGACTTTCTTATTCATGTTACATGGACTAGGTTAACTAAGTACTAGTCACTGCTGAATATTATAAGAATGAGTAGGTCACAAACAACAACAGCTATTTATATAGTATTTTAAGGTTTGCAAAAGACAAATATTTTCTCATTTTATTAGCACAACAAATCTCAGAAAAAGAGTCTATTATTATCCCCGTTTTACAGATGAGGATAATCCCAGATAATTTCCTCAGATGGGGAGACTGAGGCAGAGGTTAATCTTGACAAGAATCATACAGCTAGTAAGAATCTAAAGTTGGATTTGAACTCAGGTCTTCCTGTCTTTAGTTCTAGAGTTCTGTCTACTCCACCACCTAGCTGCCTCTACATTTCTTTCAAATCAAAGGCTGAACTCATGGATGTTCCTCAATCACTCCAGCCATTTCTACCTCAATGTCCTTTCCTTTTCTAGGCAAAAGGGGCAAGATGTAAACAGCCTGTGCCAGGTGTCATTTGTTGAATTAAGGAGAACTAGATAACCTCTTCCATCTCTTGGATGGTGAAAGTGATCAACTGTAATCTTACAAATGGGAAATATAATCTTCCTCTCTACCCCATAAATTTCTGCTGAACATTTTTACCCATCATGTCCATAGAACATGACCTCTGAATTATTATATTTTTGTATTTTGGTAAAGGGTGAGTTGTATTTGTAAAAGTGGTAGTCATACTCAAGGGTTTAGTAGAACTTTTAAAAGTAAAGATCACCAGATCAGGACAAAAATACTTTTGCAGATGTAATGTAAGTGAGAGGAGAGGAAGGGAACATATATTTCTTAAGTGCTTTCTATGAGTCAGGTACTGCATTATGTGCTTTACAAATACTATCTCATTTGATCCTCACAACAACTCTAGATGGTAGATCCTATTATTATCCCATTATTATAGATGAGGAAACTGAATCAGACAAAGGTTAAGTGACTGTTCCAGGGTCACACAGCTAGTAAGTATCTAAAGCAGAATTTGATTTTGCATATTCCTGCTTCAAGCACTAGCGCTCTATCCATTGTGAAACCCAGCTATTCCTAGGTCAAAAAAGCACTATAATATATTTAGTTCACAAGAGGTCCCAGTTAAATTATTTCAAAAGAGGGCAGTGAGTTAATTTATTTTGATCAAGCAAATATTGACTTTTAGAGGTTTACATGTATATGGGCATATACACACATAGATATATATCTATATGTGTATGGGCAGCAAGGTGGAGCAGTGAATAAAGCACCAGGTCTGGAGTCAAGAAAAGCTGAGTTCAAATCCAGCCTCAGACATTTAGTAGCTCTGTTACTCTAAGCAAGTCACTTAACACTGTTTGCCTCATCTGTAAAATGAACTGGAGAAGGAAATGGCAAACCACTCCAATCTCTTTGCCAAGAAAATCCCAAAAAGGGACACAAAAAGTCTTACATGACTGAAAGACCAAACAAAAACACAAAAATAACACATTCTCTCTCTCTCTCTCTCTCTCTCTCTCTCTTTCTCTCTCTCTCTCTCTCTCTCTCTCTTTCTGTATACATATATAATGAGTCACAAAAGCCTGGATTCAAGTCCTTCTGACCTATACTGACATCATGACATTGAACAAATCATGCAGCCATTAAGTCCATAATGGTAAAGGGAGTTTGCTGAACAGAAGTTTGTTTTTCTGATGTTAGATTTTGTTTTAAATGTCATTATGAGAACAACAAAATCAAAATTATTTATATATACAACTGTCTACCTTCATCATAAATCTATTCCTGCCCAACTACAAGCAATCTAGGGATGCCAAGAAATCTGAAAATGTGAAACATTTATTCAGTGAGTACTTAATGGTTTATATGTGTACTAAAATGTAGTTTCAGTTTGGGAAAACTGAAAAAAATAACCTAAATTCAACAACAAAACAAGCCTTACTAACTTTCAATATTCAAAATTAAAAGGACAGACAAGATTAAGGATGCACACAACGTTTATAACTTTGTTAAATTGTTTTCATCACATTTTGGTCACTAGCTTCCCACTCTCAATATTCTGTGTGATCTTGCATTTTACAGATCTTATGGAGACAAATGATTTATTAGCCCAATGAAATGTAAAGTTACTGATACATTAATGTCACCAAAGAGCAGTGAGTAGATCAATTTGAAGCTCATTTGGGCATTTTCTAACATTCTAATGATACATTGGTATTCTATATCACCTTTCTGAGTAAATTCTAAATTTTCAAACATTCTTCATTAATCCTGAAAGCATTTATGTAAGCTAGGAAAGGGTAGGGGCTAATACATTGTGGGAAGGACAGGGCATGATTTATCAAAGCACCCTGACTTTATTACCATTAATCCACTAGCAGAATCATTAGCACAAGGCAGTCATCATTTTACAATCAGGGATACAGCTGAGCCTCAAAGTGAAGTCTACATATCACTACAATGAAAACAATTCATGCAACAGTTTCACATGGGATTATTTGGGGACCCCAAAATGTGCCACATTAGCTCACAAGTCAGACATTAATAGCTGCTGAGCCTATCAGTGTGTCATTCCAGACCTATAGATAAATGAGAATTTATTCTATCTTTAAAGGCTTCACAGAATGTTTCCCCAAAATTCATCATCCTAAAGATCATCATAGATTCAGAGCTGGGAGTTCATCTCTTACAACTTTTGAAGTCAGCTATGAAGTTACAACTTCATAGGTGAAGGCACTGAGGCCTGGAAAAGTTAAGTAACTCACCCAGAGTCACATAGGCAACAAGTGGCATAGTAAGGATACAAATGCAAATTACAAGCCTCAAATCTAACACTCCTCTCATTCTATCACTCTGCCTCTTGGACCAGACCTTCATTATTGACACATTCTTGATATCTGGTCCAAGCATACATAGCCCTATGTCTAGCAGTAAAAAGGACTTAACATATATCTTGCACATAATTATTGTATAATTCTTATCCTTTTATGTTCTTCCTATAAGCCTAAAATCCACTTTCCACCTTTCCTGCTCTGGACCACAAAGGTTAGTCATCTCCAATAAGCAAGCATCTTTACGCACTCAGGAATACAACAGATCTTTCATATATTTGTTCACCACCCTCTCAAAGATTTCATTCCTCTTTATGTCCCAACATGTAGGTAAATTGTCCTGAGAAGATTATTAGACATATGTCTTTTGGTTGTTCTGCTGCTGAGATGAAGCTTCTTTGAGTATAATTGGACACTATACTGAGTTTAAGACTACCAGCATAGATGATTATAACAAAGGACAATGAAGGAGCAATGAGATTTGATCATCAAGCAAAGTCAACCAGTTTTATAAATCAAGGTCATATGAGAGACGCTAAGACTTAGGTCTAGGCTAATGATATCAAGACTGGCAAAAATGGGGATAGGGATGAATTTTGGAAACTTGATATCGAACTTTGAATTACCTTGGGTAAATTCATATCCTTCTTGGTGTTTCTGAACTTTAATAATACAAATCAGAGTAGGTAGTCTTGGAGCTGTCCCTCGACTCCAAAGATTCTGTGATTCCATGGCAGCATCAATCAACAACTCAACCTGAATGTTCTCAAAGAATAAGACAATAATGTCAATAGCAAACATTTACATGGCTCTAAGAAGTTTTCAAAGTTCTCTAATCATCACCTACTGTTAGTGTTCTATAATTATTAGCATTTACATAATGCTTTAAGGCTTGCAAATTCTTACATAGCTTTTCTTATTTGATCTTCACAGCAATCCTACTACAATTATTCCTGTTTTATGGAGGAAGAAACTGAGACTGAGAGAGGTTAAGTGACTTGCCAGGGTCACATAGCTAGTAAATGTCTAAGGACCATATTGATTTATTAAAAATAAGTCATTTTAATTCATCATGTTTGATAAGTTTATTATGCTGATAGGCCAAGATAATGAAAGAGGCTGAGTATATCTTTGATTTCAGAAAAATGTCTAGACTTGCTTGAGCCCTCCCCCAACCCCTCCAAATACCTGTAAAAAATGACTCTAAATGAATTCTAAAGCAGTAGAACCCACAAAAACACAGAGTGAAACAAATTTCCAGCCCAAGACAACCTGGATGGTTGATCTGAAAGGTCTATCACATCGGGCTGGAAAAGGAGCACACTTTGGCATGGGCACGCAGGCCTCAGTGAATCTGGAGCAGGCCTCAGAGGACTGAATCGCTGGTAGCTATGGCAGTTTCCACACTTCTCAACCCATGAACACCAAAGACAATTAGAAGGTCAGTAGGAAAAGCCTGTATCTGTGTTGAGAGACAGAAGTGCAAACCCAGCCCCAGTCCCAAGCATGGCCCCTGGGTGGTGGCTACCTCCAGAACTTCTGGCCCACAGTGGTTAATCAGAGGGGGATTGTGGGGATCTCTTTGCTGGTGCAGGATTCTCTTGCTTTGCCTATGTTTGGATCTGGGTCACAGTTCTGGGTGGCAGTCCTGGGGCGAGGAGGAGTGCTGGCATAGTAGAGCTTGTAGTGGCTGTGGAGAGAGAATCTTCCTCACAGCTCCAAGACAGAAAAGAGTGCTTGTGGTCACTCATAGACTAGAGCACAGGCCAGGAAAGGAGTAAACACCTCGTCCTTAGAAGAATTGAAAATTTACACATCCCTAGAAGTATCTCTGAAAACAGCTGCACAAAGCCCCCGAAGTTTGAGACAGTACATTCTCCACACTGGAAGCAGACCCTTACATTAATAAAGAGTTTATACTTCCAAGTAATTGACTGGGATCATGAGCAAGCAATGCAAAAGGAGTGAGACCATAGAATCTTTGGTGACAAAGAAGATCAAAACATACAACCAGAAGAAGACAACAAAGCGAAAGCTCCTACATCCAAAGCCTCCAAGACAAATGTGAATTGGTCCTAGGCCATGGAAGAGCTCAAAAAGGATTTTGAGAAGCAAGTAAGAGAAGTAGAGGAAAAACTGAGAGTGATGAAAGAAAATCATGAAAAACAAATCAACAGCTTGCTAAAGGAGATGCAAAAAAAAATACTGAAGAAAATAACACATTAAATAATAGCCTAACCCAAATGGCAAAAGAGGTCCAAAAAGCCAATGAGGAGTAGAATGCCTTAAAAAGCATGGCCAAATGGAAAAGGAAGTTCAAAAGCTTACTGAAGAAAATACTTCCTTGAGAATTAGAATGGAGCAATTGGAAGCTAGTGACTTTATGAGAAATCAAGACACTGTAAAACAAATCCAAAAGAATGAAAAAAAAATAGAAAACAATGTGAAATATCTCATTGGAAAAACAACTGACCAGGAAAATAGATCCAGGAGTGATAATTTAAAAATTATTGGACTATCTGAAAGCCATGATCAAAAAAAAGAGCCTAGATATCATCTTTCAAGAAATTATGAAGAAAAACTACCCTGATATTTTAGAACCAGAGGGTAAAATAGAAATTGAAAGAATTCACCAATCACCTCCTGAAAGAGATCCCCAAAGGAAAACTCCTAGGAACATTGTAGTCAAATTCCAGAGTTCCCAGGTCAAGGAGAAAATATTGTAAGCAGCCAGAAAGAAACAATTCAAGTATTGTGGAAACACAATCAGGATAACACAAGATTTAGCAGTTTCTACATTAAGGGACCACAGGGCTTGGAATAGAATATTCCACAGGGCAAAGGAGATAAGATTACAAGAATCACCTACCCAGCAAAACTGAGCATAATCCTTCAGGGGGAAAATGGACATTCAGTGAACTAGAGGACTTTCAAGCATTCTTGATGAAAAGACCAGAGCTGAATAGAAAATTTGACTTTCAAATACAAGATTCAAGAGAAACATGAAGAGGTAAACAGGAAAGAGAAATCATAAGAGACTTCTTAAGGTTGAACTGTTTACATTCCTGCATGAAAAGATGATATTTATAACTCATGAGACCTTTGTCAGTATTAGGGTAGTTGGAGGGAAAAAATTATATGTATGTGTATATGGATAGATAGATAGATAGATAGATAGATAGATAGATAGATAGATAGAT
>NW_020954598.1:9796297-9807945 GCF_900497805.2 Vombatus ursinus
GATAGATAGATAGATAGATAGATAGATAGATAGATAGATAGATAGATAGATAGATTGATAGATAGATAGGTAGAGGTCACAGGGTGAGTTGAAAACGAAGGGGTGATGTATGGAGAATAAAATTAAGGGGTGAGAGAGGATTATACAGAGAGAAGGAGAAAGGGAGAGGTATAATAGGGTAAATTATCTCACATAAAACAGACAAGAAAAGGCTTTTACAGTGGAGGGGAAACAGGGGAAGGTGAGAGTGAATGAGTGAATTTCATTTTCATCAGATTTGGCTTAAGGAGAGAATAACATATACACTCAATTGGGTATGGAAATCTATCTTACCCTAGAAGAAAATGATGGAGGAAGGGGACAAGAGAGGATGATAGAGGGGAGGGCAGATTGGGGGAGTGTGTAATCAGAAGCAAACACTTCTAAGGAGGGACAGGGTCAAAAGAGAGAATAGAACAAATGGGGGGTGGGATAGGATGAAGGGAAATATACTTAGTTTTTCACAACATGATTATTATGGAAGTGTTTTGGATGACTACACATGTATAACCTGTATCAAGCTGCTTGCCATCTCAATGAGGGTGAGTGGGGAGGGAGGAAGGGAGAAAATTTGGAACCCAAATTTTAAAAACAAAACTTTAAAAAAATTATTTTCACATGCAACTGGGAAATAAGATATATAGGCAATGGGTACAGAAATCTATTCTGCCCTACAGGAAAATTGAAGGGCAAGGGGATAAGAGAAGGGAGGGAGAGATAGAAGGGAAGGCAGATTAGGAGAAGGGGTCCTCAGAATGCATGCCATCTTGGGGTGGTGGAAGCGATGAGATGGGGAGAAAATTTGGAATTCAAAATCTTATGGAAGTGAATGTTGAAAACTAAAAATAAATTAATTAATTAAAAAAATCTACCATGTTGTGAAGGAAGTTCTCACTTATACAAGTCACTCATTCTATGAAGTTATTAGCTCTCGTTGTCCCCCCCATTAGTACTACAAATGTCCTCTTTATATTTTGCAGTAGAATATGGGGTGGACATGAAGCCAAATGAACAAAATTCAAGCCCTAGTTTTGTGCTTAATAGCTGTATGATGCTTGGCAAGTTACAGTTTCTGATTTCCATTTTCTTCCTCTTTTGTAAAATGGGCACAAAAATACGTGCCCTATCTAATTTTCAGGGATCAAAAATGAGAATAGTGAATGTGAAAATGCTTCATTAACTGCAAAATGGTGTATAAACCTAAGGCACTATTGTTGATGCACCTTTAAGGATACAAGGGAGAAATGGGGGTGGGGCATCTCAGGCAGAAAAAATTATATAAACAAAGGGTTTAAAGTCAAGGAGACACAAGATTGGAAAACAGCTAGAACTTGATTTGTCTAGGGACATATCAGGGATCAGGGTCAAAGGAGGATGACAAGTGGGGTTGGAGCCATATTGGCTTGAGTGTCTGATTAAGGAGCCTGAACTTTATAATGAAGGAAGCGAGATACCATTGAAGATTTTTTAGCGAGGGAATGATGTTATAAGAATTTGAAGTCAGTTCAGTGGTAAATATTCTGAATTTGGATTTAGAGGACTTGGGTGTAAATCTAAGTTTTGCTACATACTCCCTGTGTGATTTTGAGCAAGATACTTAACTTCTATGGGTTCAGTTTTTGAATCTATACAATGAGAGGGTGACCTCCAAGGCTCTGTCTTTTTCATAATCTATGATTCCGTGATTAATGTGAAGACAGTATATGAGAGGAGTTATTGTGTGTGAATCACATCTCTTGATGTGATTGGAAGGTCTTTGAGGAAAGAAACTATCTTAGTTATTTCTATATTTTTTTCAGTTTGCCTTGCCCATGTCAGGCTGCTGAGATATATTTGTTAAATGTAATATGTGTTAACAAAAGCAAAAGTAAATTGCTTAAATCTCTTTCTTTCTTTCTTTCCTCAGGGGGACAAAAAGAAAATCTAGACTAAAACTGGAGAGATAGAATTGTCTTTAGTCAAAAGATATTATTGACCATCCCTCAAGGAAACACATATTTTTAAAAGATGTGAATGAGAAGTTCATCTGCACCACAATGTCTACTTAGGTAGCACAGGTGATTTTTGAGCAGAGACTTTCTGGCAGGTTCTTTCTTTTAATAGCAGTTTTTAATCTTTTGGCACATAAATAATGTCTGTAATTCAGGAGAGAACTTATTTTAAAGAACAGATTCTGGACATGCTTTGATTTGCTATTTATTACTGCTTTCAATCTGTCTGTCTGTGTCGGGAAGGAAAGCAAACAGACTATATCTCTGGACCCTGGTCCTAACCCCCACTCAGCAAATTGATAGAGTCAAAACAATTAATAATACAGTAACATAATAAAAGGAAAGAAGACCAGGTCAAAATGGGAATCAACTGAGGCATGAATGAATGAGGGGAAAGGAAGGAAATAAGCATTTCTATAGCAGTTACTATGTGCCAGGGGCTCTGTTATAAGTGTTTTACAAATATTATCTCATTTGATCCTCACAACAGCTTTGTGAATTAGGTCCTATTATCCCCATTTTACAGTTGAGGAAAGGGAGACATATAGAGGTTAAGTGACTTGCCCAGCACAACAGAGAAAGTAAGTATTTGAGGCAAGATTTGAACTCAGGTTTTCCTGACATGAGGCACAATGCTCCATCCACTATCTGCTGGATGGATGGATAGATGGATAGATGGATGGATGGATGGATGGATGGATGGATGGATGGATGGATGGACGGATGGATGGATGGATGGATGGATTGATGAAGTTCCATATCTTATCTCTCTAGTACCCAATATGGCATCTGCTAAGTATGAATGAATTTTGTCTGTTGAAGTACAGATGAGTCTCTTAGTGTGAATATCCCCGTCAGAGATACAGATGGAATACAAGAGTTGCATTGAATATTTAAAAAAATCCATGGCTATCTTCATAAGCTTCTCTCAACTTAATTTTTCTGGTTCTCAGACAACAGGTACACATCACTGTAACTTTCCAGCTCAATTATAACTTTTATAGTTTGTGGTATATTTATATGGCCTTACAGAAGAGAAGGTTAATTTCACAGAATACCTTATCAAAGGAAAGTTTTAGTAAAGACCACTCCCTAATAAAGACCAAATTGTCCTCTGACTTGTAAAGTTAACTTACATCCATTTGGGGATTGATTATTTTCCATTTTAGAACTTTTCCATGGAACATAAATATATTTTAATGAAAATTCATTGTGGAAGATTCTATTGTATGACTAAATATTGTAATCCTCTCTCATAGATGTCCATAACTTGCAAAGACTTGTGACTGGCCTCCACTCATTCCCAACTTCTTAAATTTAAATAAAATGAAGCACAAAGTATTTGCCATTCAAGCTCTTGCTAACATGGGCACATTAGGCAGAGAGGATCATGAAAATAGTGAAAACAGTGATCACATTCCCAATAATATTCTACATTGGTGACTAATCCTGCCATGATGCTGACCTGGTTTCTCAAAAATTGTGCTGAGAGAGTATGAACTCTGGTAGGTCCTACCAAGATGAAAAAGTTTTGAGTATGGCTAAAATAACAGACCTTGTGTCTATCATCTAAGGATCAGCCTAGTTAGATTCAGAGAGGCTCACTGGATTGGCTAGAGAGTGAAAATTTTTTTCAGCCATGGAAATTATTTCCAATTTAAATAAACCAATGGTTCCCTTGCAAAAGGCCATGACCAGAGGTAACAACTGCCTTTCCCCACATTATCCCTCCTAATGGCATGTCTTCTGTAATATAGTATAGCTGTTTAGAAGATAGAAACCACATTTCTAAAGCCAGCAGGATTAATAGGGTGTGGGTTCTACACAGAAAGGTAATTTAAAAGATCAGTCTCATTTCTCACTTTCTTTTGGCACGCACTTCATACTGTACTTAGATCAGTTTGTTCTATCATTTTCAGTTCTACTTTCATATTCACCCTTCTACCAACAGTTACAATAAAGCTCCATCTGATGTTTTTTCTGGTCGCTGAGAAAACAAAGTCCTTTCTATCTGGACCTCAGCACCAATCGACGACCAGCAAAGCCATAACTAGGGTAAGATGGCTGGGGAATTTGTTCCAGGCGCTGCTGACACACTGAGTTATACTTCCTTCGCACAAGTTGTCCATTACACAGTTGTCCAATGATTTTCATACCCTCATCTCACAGTCTTCTACCAACCTGCATTTCCTTACAAATTTGAGCAGAGAAGGGTAGGTTGGGACCCAAAAGACAGGAAGAGAATAGAGTGGCAGACCTGGAAAAGCAAGGGGAAGAACAGAAGCAGGTTAGTTGCCACCTGGGGAGTAGGACAGTTTGATGGTGCAGTAGATAGGGCCTGGAGTCAGGATCACTCATCTTCCTGAGTTCAAATCTGGCCTCAGACACTTACTAGCTGTGTCACCCTTGGCAAGTTACTTAGCCCTTTTGCCTCAGTTTTCTCATCTGTAAAAATGAACTGGAAAAGGAAACCAAACCACTTTAGTATCTTTGCCAAGAAAACCCCAAAGGAGGTCACAAAGAGTGGGCCACAATTGTAAAACAACTGAACCCACACTGTACAGCACACTCCTGTCAGGATTTCACTCATTACCATACTTTCTCTCCTTTCTCTTTACCTTCTCACCTCAAGGCCACTCAAAAGAATTTGTCCCAATTCCTGATACTCTTAAGTATAGTGCTAGTTCCTAGTCAAATCTGTTCTTTCCCAGGCATGAACTTACCTGAATTTCTCTGTCCCATCTGTGAAGATATGGCCTAGGACTCTCTCCAAAAGAAGGTCATCTGAGTTGCTTCTGCTTTTAGCCTTTCATGACTCCTGCCCAAACTTCCATCATTGTTAGCTGCTTTCCAGTTGCCTTAGCCCACTGTTCTGTGTAGCCACATGGATTGCCTCTTTTATCCCATAACTCCAGAACCCTGAGGCTCCTCTATTTTCTGACTAACAGTTTGTCCAAAACAGTTTCTATGTTCTCATTCATCATTACTCTGCCTTATCAGTCAGGCTTTTGAGTTTCCACCATCATATAGCAGATCACAATGAAATCTCTGATGGAGTCACCTCCCCCTAGAGCTTTTCTTCTGGCCCATTATCTCTCTTCTCAGTGTCTGTACTACCTCAAACGCTGACATTTCTCAAATACAAACATATTTGAGAGGCAGTTTGATGCTATGGATGGTACATTGCTCTAGGAGGCAAGACACCTATAATCAGTCTTCTCTTCCCCTCACTGCTCCCTAACTCACCATTTCCTAACTGTATGACTTTCATTCAGTAATTTCTCTTCTCTCAATCTTCTCTGATCTGTCATCAGGCAACTTCCTTGGATATTTAAAAGTAATATAGTGTCTACCTAGATCTACTGAAGTAACCCTTATCAAATTACTTATCCACCCTGGGTATCAGTTTCCTCATCAGTATAATGAGAAGATTAGACTAGATGATTTCAGAGGGAATTTGTCATTCTAGATCTACAATCCTATGAAAGATGACCATTTAGAGACAACTTGCAGTATGTTGGGAAATAGATTAGAACCTTTCAGAAAGAGAATATAGCACTGTGTTCTAATGGGGGGGGGGCAAAAAAGCAGACTGCCCACACTATTTATCTTACAGAATTAAGTATGTATTTAAAATACATCTTATAATACAGATTTGGAATATGTATCAAAATATGCAACAAGTCTGTTCCCATGCCAGTAACTCAAGGCACTTTTTTATCATTCACTATTTTCATTTGTTATTTCTTATTTAGACTGAGACAGAGACTGAAATAGACATACAGAGTGGACATTAATACACCAACAATAATTTACATACCAGCTGTTTGACCTTTCAGAGCCTCAGTTTCCTTATTTATAAAATGGGAGTCTTTAGATTACATGTTCATTTTTCTCAGAACAGAAGAATGACTGTGAGGAGGGAGATCTCTTCTTCTCAATAATGTAATAGTAATTGTATTTCACAAAGAGCACTATTAACATATAAGACTTATCAGAATTTTTTACCCAAATGGCTAGAGTCTAACTGCACTGAACATTTTATGGAAATATTATGGAAAATTACTATTTGGCATTAGATGTTGGTCAATAGCTGATATTTTGTTATATATTTGAGGTTAACTTCTATATAACTTCAATTTTTTAAAATGTAATTTGCTACCTGGCACTTGTACCATCCACTCGGGATCAGAAAATAAGATGCCCTATAGGTCATTAGCATATAGTTTCCAAGGCAGTGATGGATGGTTTAATAGCATATGAAGGTTTCCTTTTCATCAGATCACTTGTAAATCTTTTCTTTCTTTCATCATTCTCTATTCTACCACTGGGTTATGAGATACTGAACTCACAGGGACTTTATAATTCTCACCTTGACTAATATAATCAGTTAGAGGAATAAGCCTTGCTATTGCTTAGAGACTATGATTGGTTTTAGTTCCTATCAAAGGAGAATTTGAAGACAGCACCTTATACTCATTAATAACAAGTGGAAAACCTCCTGGCAAAGAAGCCTTTATACCTTAGAAAACTATTGGAGTTTTAGTATTTGGTCTGGTTTTATTTTTGTTGGGGGTGGTTTTGAATTTGTCAAAATGGCATCATGTCACATTCTTCAGGGCTTTCTGTCAGGGTCTCTCTCTGTGATCAAGGCCTATGCACAAGCTCAGAGTTACTGAACCCCTAATCATCTTATGCCTTCACACAGATTTCAATGAACCCTATTTAATTCTGTAAGCATTTTTCAGTCAGTTGGATAGGTTGACCAATTTGTATACATCCTGCGGAGGGAACCTATAAGGGAAAAGAAAAGTACATTGTTTCTCAATCTTCCTGGCTTTCTTCTTTTCCCCATAACACTGTTACATGATATTTCCCATTTCCCAAGGACTAACTATTACTGCCCCACTTAGACTCTAGAATTGGGACCTCTTCCTACTCCATATCTTGCCTCCTGAACTGGATCCTCAAGTCCTAGACTCCCAGGTCATATCTTTGCCTGCCATTTTCCTATTCTAACTCCGGCCTCTAGGGGCTTTACAAAATACAGCAAATATCAAACATCACTTCCTTTGGTAGGCCTTCCCTTTGCCATCCCCAACTCAGCAGCTAGAACCTTCCCTTCTTAAGATAATTTTCCATCTCCTCTGCATGTAACTTTTATTATCTATTTATTTGCACATTGTTGCCTCCACTAAACTGTAAGCAACTTGAGGTAAGGAATTAATTTTTCCATTCTTTGTATCCCCAGTTCTTCACACAGTGTCTGGTAGAGTCAGCTCTTAAGAAATGTATGTTGATCAGAGGGGGGCAGAGCCAAGATGGTGAAGGGAAAGCGGTGACTGTCTTGAGCTCTCTCCCAAAGCCCTCCAAATACCTATAAAAAATGGCTCTAAATAAATTCTAAAGCAGCAGAACCCACAAAAAGACAGAGTAAAACAAATTTCCAGCCAAAGACAGCCTGGATGGTTGATTGGAAAGGTATATCATGCCGGGCAAGGAGAGGAGCGCAGTTTGGCGTGGGTGTACAGGCCTTAAAGAACCTAGAGCAGACCTCAGAGGACTGATCGAGGGCAGCAGTGGCAGTTTCCAGACATCTCAACCCATGAACGCCAAAGACATCTTAGAAGGTCAGTGGGAAAAGTCTGTGACTGTGGTGAGAGAAGGAACTAGGTCTCAGCCACCCCCGGGGCCGTGGCTGTTTCCTGAGCTTCCAGCCCAGACTGAGGGGGAATCAAGTGGCTGATCAGAGGGGGATTGCAGGTATCTCTTTGCCAGTGCTGAGGCAGGAATCTCTTGCTTTACCAGTGCTTGGATCTGGGTCACAGTTCTGTGGGGCAGGCATGGGGTGAGAAGGAATGCTGGTGTGGTGAAGCTTGTTTTGGTGGTGGAGAGAAAACACCTTGTCCCTTATCATAGCACCCTGGAAGAACTGAAAATTTTCAGGTCCCTAGAAGTATCTCTGAAAACAGCTGTACAAACCCTGAAGCCTGGGACAGTACATTCTCCACAATGGAAGTAGACTTTTACCTTAACAAAGAGTTTAAAACTCAAGTAATTGGCCGGGATCATGAGTAAGCAACACAAAAAGAGTCAGACTATATCATCTTACTTTGGTGACAAAGACGATCAAAACATGTAACCAGAAGAAGACAGCAAAGTCAAAGCTCCTACATCCAAAGCCTCCAAGAAAAATATGAATCAATCCCAGGCCATGGAAAAGCTCAAAAGGGATTTTGAGAAGCAGGTAAGAGAAGTAGAGGAAAAACTGAGAGTTTTGCAAGAAAATCATGAAAAACAAGTCAACAGCTTGCTAAAGGAGACCCAAAAAAATACTGAAGAAAATACTTCCTTAAAAATTGGAATAGAGCAATTGGAAGCTAGTGACTTTATGAGAAATCAAGACACTGTAAAACAAATCCAAAAGAATGAAAAATTAGAAAACAATGTGAAATATCTCATTGGAAAAACAACTGACCTGGAAAATAGACCCAGGAGACAGAATTTAAAAATTATTGGACTATCTGAAAGCCATGATCAAAAAAAGACATCATCTTTCAAGAAATTATCAAGGAAAACTGATATATTAGAACCAGAGGGCAAAATAGAAATTGAAAGAATCCACCAGTCACCTCCTTAAAGACATCCCCAAAGGAAAACTCCTAGGAATATTTTAGCCAAATTCCAGAGTTCCCAGGTCAAGGAGAAAATATTACAAGCAGCCAGAAAGAAACAATTCAAATATTGTGGAAACACAATAAGGATAGCACAAGATTTAGCAGCTTTTACATTAAGGGACCACAGGGCATGGAATATAATATTCCACAGGGCAAAGGAGATAGGATTACAACCAAGAATCACCTACTCAGCAAAACTGAGTATAATCCTGCAGGGGGAAAAATGGTCATTCGGTGAAATAGAGGACTTTCAAACATTCTTGATGAAAAGACCAGAGCTAAATAGAAAATTTAACTTTCAAGCACAGGACTCAAGTGGAACATGAAGAGGTAAACAGGAAAGAGAAAATCATAAGAGACTTATTATGGTTGAACTGTTTACATTCCTGCATGGAAAGATGATATCTGTAACTCATGAGACCTTTGTCAGTATTAGGGTAGTTGGAGGGGAAAAATTATATGTACGTATATGTAGATATAGATAGATAGATAGATAGAGGGCACAGAGTGAGTTGAAAATGAAGGGGTCATATCTGGAGAATAAAATTAAGGGGTGAGAGAGGAATATACTAGGAGAAGGAGAAAGGGAGAGGTAGAACACGGTAAATTATCCCACAGGAAAAAAAAAACAGAAAAGAAAAGGTTCTTACAGTGGAGGGAAAATGGGGGAAGGTGAGATGGAATGAGTGAATCTTCTTCTCATAGGATTTGACTTAAGGAGGGAATAACATACACACTCAATTGGGTGTGGAAATCTGTCTTATCCTAGAGGAAAATAGGGGGGGAAGGGGACAAGAGAGTAGGGGAATGATAGAGAAGAGGGCAGATTGGGAAAGGGAGTAATCAGAAGCAAATACTTCTGAAGAGAGTCAGGGTCAAAAGAAAGAATAGAATAAATGGGTGGGTGGGATAGGATTAAGGGAAATGGAGTTCTTTTTTCACAGCATGTCAGCTATGGAAGTGTTTTGCATAACTGCACATATATAACCTATATTTAGTTGCTTGTCTTATCAGTGAGGGTGGGAGGGGAGGAAGGAAGGGAGAAAATTGGAACTCAAAGTTTTAAAAACACATGTTTAAAAAAAATGTTTTCACATGCAAGTGGGAAATGAGAAATACAGGAAATGGGGTACAGAAATCCATGCTGTCGTACAAGAAAATTGAAGGGGAAGGGAATAAGAGAAGGGGGGTAGAGATAGAAGGGAAGGCAGACTAGGAGAAGGGGTATTTAGAATGCATGCCATCTTGGGGTGGGGGGAGGGGGGTGATGGGGTGAAAATTTGGAACTCAAAATCTTGTGGAAGTAAATGTTGAAAACAAAAAAATAACTAAAAATTACCATAAGGAAGAAAAAATAAAATAAAAGAGAAAAAATAAAAATAAAAAAGTGCAAAAAAAATAAATGTATGTTGATTGATTCATTATAACGAATGACACTGTTGCTTATCAGCTGCTTAATGCACTTAATTCTGAATTTATTTGAGCATATTCTTCCTCCACAACCCTCCTCATAAATGTTATCCTTTTGCCAGTCAAAATAATGCTTTCTCTAGTGTATTTTTATATAAATCCACTCCTTATAGTCCATTCTAGAGATGTAACTCAAGTCTCAGTCCTAGACACTATATGACTACCAACCTATTGTTATTGTTGTTGTTGTTCAATTGTTTCAGTCATGTCTGACTCTTCATGATCCCGTTTGGGGTTTTGTTTTACAAAGATATTGGAGTGATTTGCCATTTCCTTCTCCAGCTCATTGTACAGATAAGGAAGTAAGACAAATAGGGTTAAGAGGCTTGCCCAATGTCACATAGCTAGTATTTCAGGCCAGAGTTGAACTCAGGTCTTCCTGACTCCAGGTCCAGTACTCTATCCAATGAGCCACCTCCTGAAGCCAACAGTAATTCCTCCCTATTTATTCTGTTTTACAATCTAAACCCCTTAATCATGTATTTCATGATCCTTTTGAATATCATGACTTTTCAAACTTATCTTGAATCTGTCTAAGATACTCAGAACTTAATGTGTGACTAGATCAGAGAATTGCTGTCTGGTTTTTGTTGTTGTTTGTTTGTTTTTCTACAAACACATTTCCTCCATCTAACTGACTATATGACTTTCGACAATCCAAATTGAACTTTCCACTACAATTAGGCAAATATGGTTACCATCCCTTCAGAACAAGTTGCTTAGTATTACTTCCTAGTCTTCATATTGGAACTTATAGAATCTTTCTTTATCCTATTAACTCACAGGAGTGAAATTATCGTTTATATGAAGATGACTCACAAACATATGTCTATATTAATTTCTCTCCTTGGTTCTAGTCTATCATCGCCAACTCCCTGAAGGACATTTCCCACTAAATGTACTATCAGAATCTCAAACTCAGCATGTACTCATCATTGTCCTTCCTAGACACATCACTTTTCTGAAATTCTTTATTTCTGTTGAGACACCACCATTATTTCAGTCATCCAAGTTAGCAACCTTGGAGTCATCTTCATTTCTTCCCGTCCTTTAACCATTCTATACTGTCAATCACCAAGATTTGTCTAATTTACCTTTATAAAACATCTCATATCTATCACCTTTTTTTCCACTCACATGGTCACCATCTCAGCTGAGGTCCACATTATCTCTTACATACACCATTACAAAAGCCTCCAAATTATATTCCTAGTTTCCAGTCTCATCTTCCTTAAGTCTTTACTCAATACAGATTCCAGAGTGATCTTCCTAAAGCAGAAGTGACCAGGTGACTTCCCTGCTGAAGCACCACCACAACCATTCCCACACCTTAAATGACAAACTAATTTCTTATATTAATCCTTTACAGGTAATGGTTATCCATTTTTGATCACTCCAATTGTATCAGAAATTCCCCAACATCCACACACACACACACACACACACACACACACACACACACACACACACA
>NW_020954598.1:9807955-9890724 GCF_900497805.2 Vombatus ursinus
ACACACACACACACACACACACACACACACACACACACACACACACATTGCTGACTGAATCACTGTATAATATGCTATCAAAGCTGGAAGAGAATTTAAAAATAATTGGCTTGCCAGAAGGGATTTAAAGATAATTGGTTCCCAATTCCTCCTTTTATACCTGAGTCAACTGGGAATCAAAGAGATGAAGTTATTTGCCAAAGCTGACAGAGCCAAATAGTGGCAGAGCCAGGACAAAAACTCAGGAGGTATTGAACTCCAATGTGTTTTACTCAGTCACTTCTGATTAAATTACCAGATGATGTTCCATTGTCCTGATCCTATTCAACAAGAAAAAATGGCACTGGACATCCCATGGTCAACCTGATGGTTTTGTATATCTACTTCCCTGGGAGAAAGGAATTCCCAAGGTTTTTTGTTTGTTTGTTTTTTGCCTTATGATTTCCAGAGAGTAAATAATCCTCTAATGCTCAACTCTACATCTTTCTAGGTGGCAATGTTAACTTGGAACATCAGGGGTATGTGGATTTTCCTAATTTGTATCAACCCTCAAGACCTCACATCAGAAAAAAAGGAAATAAAATATAAGACTTGGAGCCAGAGGAGAAGTTTCATGGAGAAAGAGTATAAAAGCCATAAGGGTTGTGAGAGCAGCGTAGTAACAATGGCCTGTTAGGTTCACCAGTCCATTTATTGTTTATTTATCTTGTTTGCAGATTGGGGGAGGGGCAGAGTTAAGGGAAAGCAATGCCAGAGGTATAATACATAGACATACAGAACTTATCTATATAAACAAATAGCAGATACCTGCTTATTTATCAGTCAAGTCAGTAATCATGTATTACGCACCTCCTATGTGCTAAGCGCTGTGTTAAGTTCTGGAGAGAATGGAAGAGAATATTTAGAGGACAAGATTGTTTCCCTTATTGGGTTGTGAGCTGCTTGAGAACAATGCCTCTCTTTTGCCTTTCTTTGTAACCCTGGTGATTAGTAGAGTGCCTGTCCCATAATAGGTATTTAATAAATGTTTATTGACTATGAGGACTAAAATTTCATAAAGATTTTCATAAATACATATATTTAGTCCAGCCTTGTCATTTTACAAATGAGGAAACAGGGAGCTTAAGAGCTAAAGTGAATGATTTGGGGTTCCATCATTAATAGTAGAGATATTATTCCTGTATACCAGTTCAATAAAGATATAGTGACCATTAATTGGACTGGGTGCTGTTTTTATCATTTTTGTTTAGTGCAGAAATTATGTATAGGCAAAGCAAGTCTTCCTTACAGAAATAAATGTTACGTACAATCATATAAAATATTTCTTTGTATGTATGTCAACATTTTGCTTTTATATTCCATTTGAAAGACAATGGGATCTAGTGGAAAGAATGCAGATTTGGAAGAAAGAACAATTTCATTCAAATCCTCTATCACTTACTAGTTCCATGACTTTGGCCAAATTAGTTAACCTCTCTGAGCCTCAGTTACCTCAGACATGTAACTGGGATAAGATTATTTGCATTGGCTAGCCTATGATCTTGCAATTGGTCAAATTGAAAATACTTCATAAATGTGAGCTATTATGATGATACCTGTAGCCTTAGGGTAATTTGCAGGTAGGAGAGTGGGGAAGGGAACCTTTCACGGACTAAAACATAGAGAAATGTCTGTTTTATTTAAACAGAGCATATCTTTTGGTTTTCTTATCCCTTGGAATAACCCTATTATAATCTCCTCAATCTGAATGTGCAAAATATTATTCCAGTTGATGGTTTATTTCTAAATCAGACCATTAGTTAGGTTTCTAAAATATAAATATCTAACCTATATCTATCCAGACTATGTATTTTCCTCAATTTTACATCCTTCATGGATCTTCTGTGCCACATTTATAGAAATATGGTAATTGGCAAAAATATACCTATTCATAAAAAGAATGCATAAGTCTGAATCCATGGGGAGATACATGGCAGATAACTTTTACAAAACCTCAGCAAATTTCCTTATTTCCTTAGCCATCTACATAAAACATTGATACCCTTATATGCCTGAAAATTGGGGGGGAAATTCCACAAAACTTTCTAAATTATAACTTGTAAATATTTCCAGCTGAGTGCATTTTTAGATGGCTAAGATTTTAGCAAAAATTGCTGGACTTGTTCTCACTTTAAGACATTTCAAGATTGATGTTTTTATTTAGCCACCATTTTTTTTAAAAAGCTTTTAGAAAGAGAATAATAATAAAGTGTTTCTTCCAAAGATAATTGAATTCTAAAGTTATGCAAGTATTGCTTTTTGAAATGCAATATTGTTTAAAATGTAGGCACTCATAATTAGAAAGATTTCAAACAGTGAGATCAAAAAGATTAGTAAATTTATGTCAAAGTTATATTAGTGGCTCTGGGCTACGGGGCATGATAACCATATACAGAGAAAGGTAAGAAGATACTCTCATTGTACAACTGATGTATTATACCTCTACCCTCTTGGGGTAATTATGAAGGGGAAATAAATATATTCTAGTCCTTGTCAATCTGGGAGAACAAGGCAGCTTTTAAATAAGTAAAATGTTTATGCTGATATATGAGGAATATCACATCTTCTTAGCAGGTATCTTGAAGAAAGCAAACTCAAGACTAGGGAATATTTTATTCTTTCTATTTAAATTCGTAATACCTAACACAATTGCTGCAAATAACAGGTAATTAATAAATGTTTGCTGATTGATTGGCCCGAGCTTCATTTATTTTTCTAGCCAGTCTAGATTTAGATTTTCTCATTAGACAAGTGAATGGAAGAGTTGACAAAATTGACTTGGAGACTCAACTTCAGCACAAGAAATATCATTTCATGGGAAAATTTGGCATCTCCCCTTTGCATTTATTCTCATAAGCATGAGGAAATAAAATACCATGATAATATGTATATCCCAACAGTTGGTGCAGAAGATGGAGAAATAGGAAATGTCTAAGAAAGATTTGACAAAATAAGTCAATATTAACCTTTACATTTGGCAATAACGTTCAATAATAAGATGAGAATAGTCAAATAAAGCATAAGGTATGTTAGAAAATGCAGTCTTTGAATAAGAAATACAAGAGACAAAAGCTTTAGACTATACATGCATTACTATACATACATTACAAACATTACATACATAATATATACATACATGCATCAAGATACCATGGACAGCTAGGTGGCACAGTAGATAGAATGTTGGGCCTGGAGTCATCTTCCTGAGTTTAAATTTGACATCAAACACTTACTAGCTGTGTGATCCTGAGAAGTCACTTAACCATATTTGTCTCATTTTCTTCATCTATAAAATGAGCTGGAAAAGGAAATGGCAAACCTCTCTGGTATCTTTGCCAAGAAAACCCCAAATATGGTCATGAAGAGTCGGGTATGACAAAAAATTACTGAACAACAACAACAACAACAAATACACTACGGATGCTTACTACAAGAAAACAGGTAGTCTGGCTAAGTATCAAATGATATAACAAAAAAAAAGATATTAACTATATTTTGACAGAAAATGACTGGTTACTGTTTTTCTGCCAGTATCAGCTTTAAATTAGATGAATCAATAAAGATGAGAAGAAAGAGTATGTGATCATATTGGTTCCAACCTAGACTACTTCAATGAAAGGACTCAAAAAACAAAATTGAGGAAAGGACAAAAGTAAGGAAATTGGCTCAGATAATTTAATTGATGAAAAGAAGACACCACAAAAATGGGCTGGAAGACTCCAGAAAGCCTCTCAGCTACCAGACAACATGATCTGTTTAACAAGTAGAGTCGTGACAGCTGAGATGAACTCAGTTTAGAGTATAAGACCATTTCAAAACTTTATAAAGGTTAGTGGTAGATGAAAGCAGCTTGCAATGAGTTACTGCAGAGGGACACTATTCAGGGCCCAAAATTGCATAGGAAGAAGAGAATTGGATGCACTGGAGTTGGCAAACTGTGTCATGTTTTTAACAATACCTAGTTGCTTGATGTCAAAAAAGCCCAACATTCTCCAAGGGTTGTCTTATGTCTATGCATCATAAAAAACAAACAAACAAACAAAAAAAAAAAACCCAACAACAACAAAAAAAAAAAAAAACAGACTAACCAAGTCAAGGAAAGGATGGATAGTGGGTAGAACTTGCCTAAAGTATACTAGCAATGATAGTTTATACTCAAAGAAATAGGTGGATTAGTACTATTGTGAGTGAAGGACAGCAGGTAGAAAAACAGAGTTTTTATACCTGTGAATCAGGAATATTATAGGAAGCAGAAGAAAGCCTTCTACATAGTGGTTGATTCTTTTATGGATTATTTATGAGACGACATATACAATAATCCTGTAAAATAAGAAAGGAAGAAGGGGCTTGGATTGTACCAGTGGGAGTAGAAAGTACCCTCATCAATGAAATCATGGCGTCGTCTATACAATAACCTTGTGACAAGTGGCTTAATTATTATCCTCTCCATTTTACATGAGGAAATAGACTCAGAAAAGTAAAATGATTTGCACAAATCCAGTATTCAAACCCAGATCTGCAGATTCTAAAAGTAGTTGATTGGATTTTACTAAATTACATTAAAATTCTGAATAAAAGAGGAACAAAGGGGTTTCAGAGCACCAGTTACAGCTGTGTGGATTTATGTTAAAGTTCATCAGCTATGTTAAGCAACTTTCTTCAACCACCTTTGGTAGCAGGGGATCATGAGAGGAAAAACTAGACGTTGATATCAAATTTAGCCAGGTTGAGATTGGCAGAGGGTTAGTCAAAGACTGTAGTATCATAGATCTAGAAATGAAAGGAACACTACAGATCATCTAATCCAACCACCTCATTTTACAGAAGATGAAAAATAGGTCCATGGTTGTGCAATGATTGGCTATAGTAAATAGCAAAGTGGGAATGAAATCCAAGTAATTTGACACAAAATATAGCACTCCTGGGGTCAAAGATTTTAGGATACTTAGTAAAAGCATCACTGATATGGCTAGACCAGGATTCCTAGCTGAGTAAGAAGTAAAGTGAAGCCAGAACCAAAATAAATGAATGGGAAAACAAGAATCCCTCAAGACATTGAATTTTGCAATGAAGTTAGAGAGTGGCATCCATAGGAATGAAGAAAAGCAAGATGAAGGGGCAGAGACTTTTGGTCAATGGTAGGAATTTCTGGGTTTGAGACCTTGCCAATTGAACAAAGGATCACAAGGCCTAAACTCTAGCTCTGACAGATTTCTGTAAAAGTGAAGATCAAATGTGTTGGAGAATTTACTGACAAGAGTCATGAATTTGTATATTGAAATCAATGATAATGCTATCTTTTCCCAAAAAAAAGCCTCACCCTACTTCTCAAGTCTCCTATTTTTTGTAAAAGGCATCACCATTTTTTCAGGCACTCAGGTTAACAACCTTAACATTATTGACACATCCACTCACGTGCAAAATCTTGCCATTCCTGCCTCTACATCTCTTCCATACTTTCCTTTTTCTCCACTCACATTGTCATAAGCCTAATTAAAGCCCATATTACCTAGACTATTTCAGTAACCTTTTAATTAATCTCCTTGCATCTTCTTTGCTCTTTCCAATATATCCTTCATACAGCTATCAAAAGGATGTTCCTAAAAGTAGTTAGTGGATAGAGTTTTGGACTCCAAGTCAGGAAGACCCAAGTTTGAATCTTGCCTTGGATGCTCACTAGCTGTGTTACCCTGGATAAGTCACTTAATCTCTCTGTGCCTCAGCTTCATCATCTATAAAATAGCATAATATTAGTATATACTAATATATGTAAAAATGTATTGTAAACCTTAAAGTGATATATAAATGACAGCTATTATTTTAATGGTTCAGATCTGATCATATCACTCCCCTACTCAATGAACTTAAGTGGCTCACTATTCCTTCCCCCCAGTATAACTTCATCTATTTAGATTTTAAAGATCTTCCAAACATTTTTACATATTATTACTCTTCCATCACAGGTCTTCCTGCTGTTCTTCACACATGACCCACTATCTCTCATTCCTGTATCTTTTCATTGATAGCTTCCCATACTTAGAGTGCCATCTTATCTCATCTTCACCTTTGAGAATCTCTTTTGAATCACATTTATTTATTTACTTATTCATATCTTGTATCCCCTGGCAGAATATGTTTCTGTTCCATTTTTGTCTTTTTATCTCCAGTACTTAGAATTATGCTTAGAACATGATACTCAATTAATAAATATATGTTGGTTGATTGCTAGGCAGGGATGAGATTAATAAAGACTTTATGTCAGATACTGTAATCATTAAGAAATGTAGAAGAGGGTATTGAAGGCTCATAGATTACAAAGCCAAGTTTGGGGAGAAAATTATATAAGTAGCATTATACTTCAAATTAGGAGAAGTTGCTAGATACTAATATATACTTTACCACTTTTGAGCTGGGTGACCTTGGACAAGTCACAGAACTTTTCTGGGCCTAAGTTTCATTTCCATAAAATAAGGAAATTGGATTAGATGATATATGTCATTTCTATTTTTGAAATTCTATGATTTTTATGGTAAATAAGTCTTCTGGCAAGAGCTGTAAATTGTAATGTGGCCTCCACCCCCTGGGAGTCAGGGGAGGGTAAGAAATGCCCTTCACAATAGAGACTATAAAGGGGAAGATAAAGCAGCAAAGGAAAGAAAAGTGAGATTTCACTCAGAGATATGAGTATAAAATTACCTTTTCCTCCATCTGATGTGGTTCATTCTGGCAGTACTAACCTTTATTGCTCTTATTTAGGATGAGAGGAAGGAAAAGAAGGAACATGTATGTCCTGACCTCACAACTCTTTCATATTGTTTGGAATTCTTCATCACTTTCTACAAACGTGGTTGTTGCCATCAAGAAGCTTAGGAATCAATTCATAATGGATAAATGGTCAAAGGATTTGAGGAGAGAATCTGAAAAACAGAAAATATAAATTATAATTAATAACTTTTATAAATATTCAATCAAATCAAAAATTCAATCTCAATCACTAATACTCAAAGAACACATTGAATCACTACCTAATACCAATTAAGTTGGTTCAAAAGAAACAAAAACGATGGAATTAAGTTCTGGAAAGGTTGAGCAAAAAAAAGACATACATATTCACTACTGGTAAAATTCCAAACTGTAGAATCTCTTCAGAAAACAATGTGGTAGTCTATAGTAAAAGTTACAAAAATAATCTTACCATATAGCTGAATAATTCTGTTATTGAGGGTGTGTATGTATATGTGTGTGTGTGTGTGTGTGTGTGTGTGTGTGTGTGTATCTTCCATGCCCTCCCACCCCTCACCCCACAAACAGGGCTTCTGATGTCTCTTAATGGCATGGAGTTGTCCCTGGATTTCTGAAAGCCATACTAGCAGGGAATAGGCAGTGAATCAAAGGTTCTACCATGCTAGAGAGGCTTCCAATATATACCTAGGAAAAGATTGAATCCAGTTTTTTCAATGACCAGCCTATTCAATCCAAAAATGACACATTACCAATAGGCCAGCAACCTAGTGATGTCACTTTTTTTTTCACCTTGGTCAACCATGAAATAAAGAAAAATTAAACCATTGAAAATGGCCCTTATTTCTACAAACTCCCCTTTTGTTTCTATATTGATAAGATAGCGGGTCCTAAGAATCACAGTTTTTAGACCATCAACAAATTTTAATTTGACCTCTGGTAATCTAAATGTGGGACAGCTAGGTGGCACAGTAGATAGATTGCCAGGCATGGAGTCTTCTTCCTGACTGAATTCACCTGAACTCATTCTGAGTTCAAATCTGCTCTTAGACACCTGTATGAATCTGGTAAGATATTTAACCCTGTTTGCCTTAGTTACCTCATTTGTAAAATGAGTGGGAGAAGGCAATAGCAAACCATTCCAGTATCTTTGCCAAGAAATCCTCAAATGGGGTCATGAGGAGTCAGACACGACTGAAACAATTGAACAACAACAACAAACCTCTAAATGTGAGATTCTTGTCAAATGACCAACTAGTAAGAAATTGTGGGAAGAGTTAAATCATCAATCCTGACATTCTTGCCATAAATGAAACCAGAAGAAGAAAGTTATAGTTAAATGGAAGGATAACTTATAGCTACTCTGAGGAAAGAAAAAAGTCAATGATAGAGTGAATTCTACCATATATCCCAAAATTATAAGAAAGATTATTTCATAGGACATTTGGTTAATATATATTTTAATAATAATGATAATTATTTGCAAAATACCATGATGAAAATAATTATAGCTTATACAACAACATTCATTGTTGTGCATGAGGTGGTTGAGGAATTCTGCGAAGTATAAGACCATTGATATCAAATTAACATACATTCTACTTGATCACTTCAGTGAAAGGTGGGCAAAGGTGATAATACATAAGAAAGTATGGCTTAGGGAAGGACATGAGAGAGACTAAAGACATATAAATTATACAGAAATATCATGCCTCTATATCATGATCACTTTACAAAAAAAGAATAATCATGTTCTGGAAATAACAACAAAAAGCATAAAAATAACAAAAATTGACTACATACTAGCAGACAGGAAAAGACTAATGGTGCACATGGAAGTTATATAAGCTGTCTATAAGTCAGATCATTAACTTGTTAGAGTTGATATCAGAATTTATACTACTAATAATAATGAGAGAATTGTGTGAACCAAATGGTCTCTATGTTGTAAAACTGACTCCTTTTTGAGGTTTGTTTAATTTTCCTGTCAATTTTACCTGCTTATTAACTATGGGAATTAAGTGACATTCTGTTTCATGTCTGGGAATGTCTACTAGCTTACTCTCTTCCCTCTCCCAATTCCCAAAACTTACTCATTCCCCTCCCATCTCATAAATCCCTACTCTTTCTTCCAATTAGAAATCACATTACCTAATCTTGTATCATGATTTATATCCTGTTAATTGTCTTCTTTTAAGGCATAAAAATCCATCTCCCCTTGGATTTGGGGTCCACTGTCAAGCTGAAGAGGCTTGGTTCCTGATTTGTTATGAAATTCTCATACATTGCTTAGTAAACTGATGTGCTCAGAAACACAGACCTTTGTTTCCTCAATTATTTCAGATTTCACCCATCACAGTTTGTGGCAAAAGCAAGACAGGTGGAGACAGGGTTTAGACCACCAGTATGGGCTTTTGAAAACTTCACAGAAGACTGCCCCAGAGGTCAGACTTCCTCCTCACACACACCTCAATCTCAAATTCTTCTGAGCTAAGTTAAGTTCCCACATCGTTGGAACAGGTGTGGCTGTAAGCCCCACATTGTTGTGGCAGATGTTGCCATAATTCCCCCCAAAACACACACATACACACCCACACACACACACACACACACACACACATTGTTGAGGAAAGTATTTCCTAGAAAGTCCCTTTGAGGGAATAGGTAATCAGCTACTTAAGTTGGAGAAGAGTGTACTACATGAGGAAGGGGCTAGTAAAGGTGCCCTAAAACTGTTTGTTTCACCCAGCCCTGGCCTGCTTACCTTAGGTGAGGATTCCAACCTACACAAAAAAAATTGTACAAAAATTTTTGCAAAAATGATTCCACTAACCATTGGTATGTGGATTGGAAGCTTATGGACAACACAAATCCACTAGACCTGAAAGACAAACAGCTCTTGTTACTAGATTACTCAGCAGGTACTGCATCTAAATAGCAGACCTAAGTGAAACAAGACCAGCACATGCAATCCAACTTACTGAAATTGGAGCTGGGATGCATGTTTTTCTGGAGTGGCCACTGTGACAAGGAGCATCATGAAACTGGCATAGATTTCACAATCATATCTGATCTAGTAAGCAAGCTTTTATGCCTCCCCAAAAGGAATGAATGACAGGAACACGATAATGTGACTTCCACTTGCAAGAACATGCCATCCCACCATGTCAGTGGGCAGGTTCCCACCATGATGAACTCTGATGAGATTAAAGAAAAAGTCTATGAAGACCTGGAGACCCTTGTCATCAATGTGCTGAAAGAGGACAAGTTTGTAATTCTAGGTAACTTTAACACCAGAGTAGGCACAGACTATTGGACATGGCAGGGAGTCCTGGAGAGCAATAGAGTCAGAAACAGCAACAGCAATGGCCACTTATTACTAAAAAATTATGCTTCTCACAACCTCATCCCCAACACTGTCTTCTGTTTGCAAAATATCATGGATGCACCCTCACAGAAAGCATTGGCTTTTAATAGGCTACATCATTGAAAGGAGAACAGACAGATAGGATGAGGGAGTGATGAAGGTGATGTATGGCACAGAGTGCTAACCTGGAGGAAAAGGTGAGTCAGCACATAGTCAACAATAGTGTAGCAGAAGAGGAGTGTGCAGCTTTCAGAGACTTAGTGTACAGTATCACATTTGCTCATCTGGGCCAGAACTCTCACAAACATCAGGGTTGCTTTGACAAAAAATGATGGGGAAATTCAGAAGCTGCTAAATGGAAAATGAGAACTCCACAGGATTTACCAGCAGGACAGTTCATCCATTTCTAAGAAGGCAGTGTTCAACTCCATTAGAAGTAAAGTACAAGCAAAGCTTAGGAGATGCAAGATTCTTGCAATAGTAAGAAGGCAGATGAGATTCAGTTTTATACCAATAGCAACAATACAAATTGCTTCTACAATGTCCTAAAGGCTATTTATGGGCCAGAGCCCTCTGGTACATCTCTACCCCTCAGTGCTGACTGATCAGCGATAAAGACAGGATCCTGTAGAGAAAGGCTGAACACTTCTTAGTGTTCTCAACAGACTCCTATCAACCAATGCTGAAGCCACTGAACACATACCTCAGGTTGAACTCAATCCCTCTCTAGCTGAACTTCCAATCGACAAAAAGGTCTTGAATGCCTTTACGCTCCTGTCACTTGGCAAAGCTTCTGATGCTGATTCCATTTCAGCAGAGATTTACGAGACAGGGTATCAACTGCTTATACAGAAGCTGACCAAAATCTTCCAGGCGAAAGGATGTTATCGTCCAGGAGATCAAGGATGCCTTTACTGTCCATCTCTATAAATGAAAAGGAAACAGGTTGTCCTGTGACAATCACAGGAGGAACAAATCAACAAACACAAACAAATAAACGATAGCAACAAAGCAGCATCCCTATTAACTGGCAGACCATTTCGGTTTTTAACTCACTTCCCCATAGATCAAAGAAACAAAGAAATCAAAACCAGTTATACCTGTACCTAGATACTTAAAGCTTCCACTAACAATAATAATAGCAACTATCATTTATATAGGGTTTTAAGGTTTACAAATTGCTTTACAAATACCATCTCATTTTATCTGCACAAGAACCTTGGGAGGTAGGTACTATTAATAGGTCTATTTTACAGAGAAAAACGAAGCAAACAAAAGTTAAACAATTTGCCCATGGTCACACAGAAAGTATCTGAGATCAAATCTGAACTCAGGTCTTCCTAAATCCAGGCCTATTTTTCTATCCATTGCACCACCTAGCTGCCTACCTAAGAGGTTGGACAGTTAAAACAAGCCCTGGTATTAGAGTTAAAAGATTGAGGTGTGTCAGTCTAGCCTTATAAGCTTGGTGAAATCATTTCTCCTCAATCTCACTTTCCTTGTCTGAGGAACAATTTTTATATGAAAAAATACTATATTAGTCCTTATGTGGCACCCTTAGAGGGAAGTTTTAATACTTGAATAAAGTTTACATGCATGACACCTAATTTTAAGCAGTTATCCCTTCATTGTTATATATGCATATATATGCATAATTAGAAGATTGGACATCACCCAAAAGACTCCACAAAATAAGTACATGAGCTTTCTTTAGCTTAGATATTTACTTTTGAACCCTTCTTCATTATTTTAACAATTAAATTTGGCCTGTCAGGTTATTTTATCAGAATAATGAGCACAGACTAACAAGCAGAAACCAAGAAGAAATAGAGACAAAGCCAATGAGGAAGGGGAGAGGAAAGGGAGGGTGCTAACTGATGAACAGAAGATGCCATGGGGTAGCCCAGAGCAGACAGAAGGCATCAACAAATCACTGAAATGAGCGAGGGGACAATTAAAGAGGTAAGAGAAATGTGTACATGGAGGTATGGTTGAGTACTAAAGACTTACTTCCCCAACTTTAGGTGTTTGCCCAAGGCTACTCATAGCTCTAATCTCTATGCATTCAGATTTTGCTACTTTTCTTTATGAAGCTTTTATTTCTTTTACATTCACTTCTTTTCAGTAAAGGCTAACAGAAGATACCTGGTACAGACTCCAAAAGAGCTGAATAAAACAAGGAGGTAGGGGGATGGGGTTGTCATGGCATTTAAAATTCAAATGTGACAGAATTGCCTTGGGAACAGAATTCCACAACTCAGAAATATTATAATATTTTATTGCTTTATTCTAACCTCACACCTTTCATCTATGAAGCTTAGGGCACTTTTGAAACTTTAAAATTAAACATTTGGATTAATCCTCCCAATCCTCTAAGGTAGTTGTATAGAAAGTTAAGAAAGTATTTTGAACCTAGAAGGGAAAAAGGAAGGAAAGAATTCATTGATTCAATAGTTAATCTGCCATTCTTGATATTAACCATGATTTGCCATCAATAATGTTTTGCTGCGACTGAGATTTTGAAGCCTAGCTTTGGACGGGATCACAGCATTAGCATTGATGTAGAGCTGAAAAGGACCTAAGAGATCATATATTCTTATTCCCTCATTTTACAGATAAGGAAATTGAGGTCAGAAAAGTGGTTAGTCCAGGGTCATTCAGGTAAATCACACAATAGCAGAGGCAAGACTTGAATTCAGGTCCTCTGCCTGAAAATTCTGAATTATTTTCATTAAATCATACTAAAAAAGCAGGAGAAATGGCCAACAACTGCCAGAAGTTATAAGGAAGCTCTACTAGAGTACATGTTGAGCATAGCAAGTTGTTACTTCAAAAATTGAATTAAGTCCCCACCTTCACCTTCTTTTGATGCCTTTTTCTGGCCCAATTTCATGTTCCCGTGCTTGAGTTATCCCAGTGCTAAACAATTTAGAGCCACTACAATTCATAAGAATCATTCAATGAGCACCCTTAAGTATGTACTCGATTCCAGGCATGTGAGTGTTATGAAGAAAATAATGTCTTAGAAAGGTAAACTGGGGAATGAATTGTAGACAGGAGGTGGAGAGAGAATGGAAAGAGATTAATTAAAACTTTGCAGCAGTGAGCTAGCATTCAAGTGATTATAGTGAGCAATGCAGGACCCCACTTGTCTATCTCTAGATCCACTTTCCAGAAATGAGTTTGATTTGTAAATCCATGCTCTCTTGGTCTGGAGGCCATTGAGTTGATCTCCCATTCAGAAGATCAGATTAAACACTCAAAAGAAAGAAAAATCTGCTCTGGTATTTAAACTGTTAAAGGTAATATTTAGAAAGTGTAAGATTAGCCCAATGGTCTAAGATGCTAACATTTGGGAATGCAAAAAAAAAAAAAAGTCCCTGAGGGTGAAAGACAAAAGTATCAATTACATAAAGGATGCAGGGCAGATGGATATTGTTTACTTCAAAAGATGAAAAATGGTGGGGAGAATGACATTTTCTTTATCAAAATTAGAAATGATGGAGTTCTCATTGAGTCAAGGGAAATGACTGAAGGTGAAAACTCAGAGAGTTTATCACTTAGTAACAGTTCTTTGAAGGATTTAACAACATAGTTCTGCAATCTCAAATCACCTATATGAAAGCCATACACATATTATCTATGGTTCAGTAAGGGTAGAGGAATGAGAAAGGCAAAAGGTATGGAGCTTTTATTAAGAGAAGAAGAATATCAAAATTTAACTTATTAGAGGTTAAGTTTTTCTATGAATCATTCAATTAATTAAATAGAATTTATTAATGAGCTCTTACCATGGGCCTAATTCAAAGACAAAAATGAAAACAGATTCCTTCTTCATGAACCATACATTTTTATCAGGCCAGACAATATATACATATGTGTGTGTGTGTGGGTGTGGGTGTGGGTGTGTGGAGTTCAAATTAATGTAAGTTAATTGACAGGAGATGGTACTAGTAATCAGATGGCTCGTGGCAGGTCTTATGGAGGACATGGTACTTGAGTTGATTTTTGAAAGAAACTAGTAATTTTAAGGGAGAAGTAAGCACTTCAAACTCTGGGGCACAAGACAAGACAATTTGTTCAAAGGATAGAGATGGGAGATAGAATGATATATGTGTGCTATGGAAATAAGACCAATTTGGCTAAACAAATGAGTCCATGAAGAGTATGGGAAGACATAATCTTATCTGTGATTGTCAAAGATCACTTTGGCAGTTGAGTGAAGGAGAGACTGAAGTAAATCCCCTTGAAGTAAGGAGACACCAATTAGAAGGCTATTGCAATAGAAAATACAGGTACTGGATCATGAGGCCCTGAACCAGGGTGATGGTAGGGTCACAGGAAAGAAGGGGGTATATAGGAGAGGTATTGTGATGGCAGAATCAACAGGACTTGGCAATAGATTGCATTTAGGGAATAAGAATGAGTGAATGAGGATGACACCTAGAAGGCTAGCCTGGGTAATTGAGAGAGTGTTGGTAACTTCAACATTAATAGGTTAGGAAGAGGGAAAGTTTTTTTTCTCTTTTTTGGGGGGGGGGTGAATGGATTCAATTTTGTACATGTTAAGGTTAAGTTGTTTATGAGACATCCAGTTTCAAGTGTCCAATGAGCTATAAGAGATACAAGACTGGAGGTGAGGAGAAAATTTGTAGCTGGACCCAGTCTGTTATTGACTTTAAATGCCAACGGATATTGACACTACAACTGATCCAGTTGGCACCTGATGTTTTAGTGGAGACAAGACCCAGTGGGCTTCAACATAGTTTAAACTGTTAGAGGTAATATTTAGAAAGTGTAAGATTAGCCCAATGGTCTAAGATACTAACATTTGGGAATGCAAAAAAAAAAAAGTCCCTGAGGGTGAAAGACAAAAGTATCAATTACATAAAGGATGCAGGGCAGATGGATATTGTTTACTTCAAAAGACGAGAAATGGTGGGGAGAATGACATTTTCTTTATCAAAATTAGAAATGATGGAGTTCTCATTGAGTCAAGGGAAATGACTGAAGGTGAAAACTCAGAGAGTTTATCAGTTAGTAAATATACTACGATCAGAGGAGATGCAGTCTTCATTTAGGGCAAATAGGTTGTGTGGGGAGAAGAGAAGAAAAACATTAAGAATATTTTCCCACTCAAAAGTTATAGGATCCTATAGAGCATAGAAGAAGAGAGTAGAAAGTAAAGTGGTCACCAGGGGAGAGAGTTATTAGACACTAAATGACTTATCTATGGTAATAATGACATATATTTATTGAATCAAAGTAGATATCCATACCTCTAAAGACAGACTAGACTCCAGGATTACAAGATGCTCATGAAATGCTGATATCTAACCAACAAAAATCGTACACAGGGAATGAATATTATGGAAATTGAAATCAGAAGTGTAAATTAGGTAATATTGTGTTTATAATGAAACAATCAACTAATGTATCTCATTAGTCTGTTTATAATTAGTGAATGAGCATAGTACATGAAGCAAAGAAAACATAATACAAACAAAAATAATGTTAATAACCAACAAATAAAAATGAAATCAGCTGATTCAAGTATTGAAACTCCTTGGCCTCATTTTTAAATTTTCCACTGGTGTTTCCTGGTTTTGACTCCATCAACAAATACCAATGATACCATGATTACAGACTCATTCCTATTTTTAAAAATACAATCAAAATATTTTGAAACATCAAAAACTTGGCAATAGAGTGTATAGAAAAAAAAAAACAACACACAATGAATGGCGGAGGTGAGGTGAGGAAAACTCCAATAATATGACCGTGTAGACCCTTCTATTAGCATATCTGATTTCTTGGTGGGGAGAGATGGGGGGGGCAAAGCAGACTTGGTTAGGTTTGTTAGTAGGAGTGAAATATGAAATACCATTTTCAGTCTTGCCATGAGTAGCAACTGTTGTTATCAATTTGATAAAAGACAAAAACTGGGGCTTCTGAGCTCTTCAGCTACTTTTAGTTCACAGAATCCCAGATCCTCAGAAGCACACATCAGGTTGCATATGCTATTTATCAACTAACCCAATTTAATGTACTTGGCAAGCAAGTTCTTTTATACAATTCAACAAACATTTACCATCTATCCTTTGCAGTATAATGATGTGTATAGAGAGCCAGCCTAGAAGTCAAAGGGACTTGAATTGATGTCTGCCTCCTGGAAAATACTACAAAGTAGTTAAGTAACTTGACTTCTAAGTGCCCCAGGTACTATCAGTGGCCTACATATTCCTGTTCTGCATTAGTGGTGGGAGTTTGCACCCTAGGAGTTTTAATAGAATCATGGATATTGCCAACAAAACAAAAAATAAATATGATAGGCACAAAAACAAAAATGAAACAGCTCTTGTGTTGTTTTTTATTTTTTATTATTTTATTTTCATTATTAATATCCTTCTGAAATTTGTCTCTATATCTTGAATCAGTTATGTCATAAAGGAGACACTTTTAGACCTGGAGACAACTTATAGGTGATGATTAGTGCAACCTCTGGACAGCTAGGTGGCACAGTGAATAGGGCCTGGAGTCAGGAGGACTCATCTTCCTGAGTTCAAATCTGCCCTCAGACACTTATTAAGCTGTATCACCCTAATCGAGTCACTGAATCCTGTTTATCTCACTTTCCTCATCTGTAAAATGAGCTAGAGAAGGAAATGTCATATCATTCCAGTATCTTTGCCAAGAAAACCCCAAAATGAGGTTACAAAGAGTCTGACATGAATGAAAAATGAATCAGCAACAACAATGCAACCCTCTAATTTAACAGGTGAAAATAATTTAAAAAAAAACAAATTTACTAAGAAAAAATGATCTATTAAAACTTCAGAGGGTTAGTACAGATCATATAGGTAGTCCTCACAGAACCAGGACTCATGAAGGACTTACTTCAGGTCTCTAAGAAACATTATCCATGGATCTTATGCTACACTGTACTATTACATCTCTTAGTTAGCAAACTTTGGAATTGCAAAAACAAACAAAACAAGACACAGTTTGCCCATGCTTTTTTTTCTATTCTTGAAAATAAATTTATCATTGTTAATGTATTTTTATATCATTAAAATTATCTTCAATATCTTTCCTCCAGCTCCTCCCAGGGAATTAGCCCATGTAACATATAATAAGACAAAAAGAAAAAGAAGAGAAAAAATTAGTAAAACTTATCAATACATTAAAAAGCCTGAAAATATGTATAGTGTACCACAATTGTGAATGTCTCAATGCTGCAAAGGGGTGAGGTGGGGGTATCTTTTCATATCTCTGCTTTCAAAACATGTTCATTCTTTGAAATTTTGCAACATGCACTTCTGTTATTTTTGTTGTTGTTTTTTGTTCCATTTATGTTCTTGCAGTCAATGTATATATCGTTTTCATGATTCTGCTTATTTCATTTCACATCACTTTATAGAGATCTTTCCATGCTTCTCTGTATTCATATTTGACATTTCTTACAGCACAGTAATATCCTACTGCTTTAATATATCAAAATATGTTTGGCTATTTCCCAATCAATGGACATCTAATTTATTTCTAACTCTTTCCTACTGTAACAAACATTGCTAAAACATTTTTGGCATACATGATGACTTTCTTGTTATTAATAGCCTCCTCGGGGTATAGGCCTAGTAGTTGAATCTCTGGGACAAAGGCATTGGCATTTCATTATTGGAAAATTCCAAACTGCTTACCAAACTGGTTTTACTGATTCATAGATACACCAAAAATGTACGAATTAATGTGTCTATTTCCCCACTATCTCTCCAACATTGAAAATGGCCATCTTTCATCATCTTTGCCAATTTGCGGGTGTGACGTAAATTTCAAGGTTGATTTAATTTGCATTTATATTGAGACCAGCAATATGGGGCGTACTTGAATGTGGTTGTTAATAGTTTTCAATTCTTTTGGAGAACTGTTCGTTCATATCCTTTGACCACTTATCAAAATGAAAATAGCTTTTGGTTACATATCTTGATCTAAATATATTGATATATTTTTTAACTGTTTAGATACTTTGGACACAAAAGTCTTATTGGAAAAATATAGTAAAATAGGTTTTTAATGCTTCCCCTCTTATCCTAGGTATATTTTGTTTGCACAGAAACTTTTCAGTTTCATGCAAATAATTTTATTTATTTTATCTTTTATAATTGTCTCTATCCCCTGTTTGGTGAAGAATATATCTCCTACACATAGTAAGAATTGTAGGATATGTTTCTCTTTGTTTTGTAATATGATTTTTAATATTAAGATCAAATATAAACTTAGAATATACCACGGATGAATTTTTGACAGGCTGCTTTTCAGTTCTCCCAGGATTTTTTTTTTAACAAGTCAGGAACTTTTTCCTAAGTAATTTATGTTTTCCAGTATATCAAATACTGAGTTATGAGTTCCATTGTTTCTGATTCTCCATTACCTGGTATGTACCATTGATCTTCCTCTTCATTTTTATCCATTATAAGATGGTTTTGATGACTGCTGCTTTATAATATTGTTTGATGTCTAGAAGTGCTGTTCCCTCTTAGTCTCTATCTCTTTTCATTATTTATCTTGATAGTCTAGATATTTTCTCCCAAATGATTGTGCCATTATTTTATTGAGTTCTATAAAGTATCCCCTAGATAATTTGATTGGTATAGGATTATAACCACAAATTAGGATTAGTAGTATTGTCATTTTGTTATATTGTCTTGACCCAGCTATGAGCATTGGATATTCTTGTAGCTATTTAAGATGTTTATTTCTTTAAGGAGTGCTTTGTAGTTGAAACTATAGAAGGGCTTTGTATGCTTTGGTAGATAGATCTCTAAATATTTTGTACATTTTGCAGTTATTTGGAAGGTGATTTCCACTTCTATTATTGCACCTTGGATTTTGTGATTAAAATATAGAAATTCTGTTGATTATAAGGATTTATTTTGTAGTCTACAACTTCATGAAGCTATTATCTTGATTAGTGATTACCTACAATTTTCTAAATAAATTATCATACCATTTACAAAAAAAATTATCTCCTCACATTTACACTTTTAATTTTCCTTCTCTTGTCTTATTTCTATTGCTAACTTTTCTAGAATTATTTTGAATAATAGCAGGGAAAGTGAGCATCTTTGCTTTAATCTTACACTTATTGAGAAAGCTTCTATTCCATATGATGCTTGCTTTTCGTTTTAGATAGATACAGTTTGCGATATATCTTTTAAAATGTCCCATTGTGCCTATGTAATGCCACAATTACATATAAGAACAATTTTTACCATTCATTTTTTTAAATTGAGTTCCAAATTCTCTTCCTCCCTCTCACACCTGAGATGGTAAGCAATCTGATATAAGTTATACATGTGCAATCATGTAAAAGATATTTCCATATTAATCTTACTGTGAAAGAAAACACTGACCAAGGAAAAAAAACACATAAAAAAATAAAAAATAGAATATTTCAATCTGCATTAAGAATTCATCAGTCCTTTCTCTGGGGGTGGGTTGTTTTTTATTATGAGACCCTTAGAATTGTTTTGGATCATTGCATTGCTCAGAATAGCTATCATTGATAGTTGATCATTGTACAATATTGCTGTTACTGTGTACAATGTTCTGGTTTTGCTCACTTCACTTTGTATCAGTTAATGGAAGTTTTTCTAGGATTTTCTAAAATCACCCAGTTCATTATTCCTCATAGCACAATATTATTGCTTTATCACCGTATTTCACAACTTGTTCAGCTATTGCTCAAATAATGAACATTTCCTCAATTTCTATTTTTTGCCACCACAAAAAGAGCTGCAATTTGTATAAATAGGCCCTCCCCCACTTTTTTTCATCTCTTTGGTATACAGACCTAGTAGTGATATTGCTGAATTAAAAGATATTCACAGTTTTATAGCCCTTTGGGCAAAGTTCTAAATTGCTCACCAAAGTGGTTGGATCATTTCAGAACTTCATCAAGAGTGCATTAGTGTCCCAATTTTCACACATTCACTCCAATATTTTTTAAATTTCCTTTTCTATCATGTTAGTCAATCTGATAGGTCTGAAATGGTAACTCAAAGTTGTTTTAATTTGAATTTCTCTATTTAATGGTGATTTAGAACATTTTTTATATGAGTATAGATAGCTTTGATTTCTTCATCTGAAATATCAATTGGGGAATAATTTGTATTCTTATAAAATTCTCTCAGTTCTCTATATATTTGAGAAATTAGACCTTTATCATAGACACTTGCTATAATTTCTCACCCCCCAACTTTCTGCTTTTTTTTCAATCTTGCTTACATTGATTTTGTTTATGCAAAACCTTTTCAATTTAATACAACTAAAATTATCCATTTTGCATCTTACAATTCTCTATTTCTTGTTCAGTTTAAATTCTTCTCTTATCCATAGATCTGACAAATGAACTATTCCATGCTCCCCTAATTTGCTTATGGTATCACTCTTTATGTCTCATTCATGCACCCATATTGACTTTTTCTTAGTATACATTGTAAGAAGATGGTCTATACCTAGTTTCTTTCATACTGTTTTTCAGCTTAGCAGTTTTTGTTAAATAGTGAATTCTTTCCCCCAAATTTTGGATCTTTTTTATCAAACACTAGATTACTATGATTATTTACTATTGTGTGTTGTGTGCCTAATCTCTTTCACTGATCCACCACTCTGTTTCTTATCCAGTACCAGACTGTTTGATAATTACCACTTTATAATACAGTTTGTTATCTGGTACAGCTTGGCAACTTTCCATTGATATTCTCAACCTTTTGTTCTTCTAGATGAATTTTGTTATTTTTGCTAGCTCTACAAAATAAGTTTTGGCAGTTTTATTGGTATAGCACGCATAAATAAGTTAATTTAGGTAGAATTGTCCTTTTATTTTGTATGGGCTTGGCCTACCCATGAGCAATTAATATTTTTCCAGTTTTTTCAATCTGACTTTATGTGAAAAGTGTTTCATAATGTTATTCATATAGTAGTTCCTCAAGTATTTTATATTGTCTAAAGGTATTTGAAAAGGAATTTCCATTTCTATCTTTTGCTTCTGGACTTTGTTGGTAATATACAGAAATGCTGATGATTTATGTGGGTTTATTTTATATCCTGCAATTTTGCTAAAGTTGTTAACTATTTCAAATACTATTTTATTTGATTCTCTAGGATTCTCCAAGTATATTATATCATCAGCAAAGAGTGACAGTTTTATTTCCTGTTTGCCTATTCTAATTCCTTCCATTTCTTTTTTTTATTGTTATAAGTTGCATTTCTAGTAAAATATTAAATAATAATGATGATAATGGGCATCCTTGCTTCACCCCTGATCTTATTAGGAAGGTTACTAGTTTATCCCCATTACAAATAATGCCTGCTGATGGTTTTAGGTAGATATTCCTTATCATTCTAAGGAAAGCTCCATTTATTACAATGCTCTCTAGTGCTTTTTAGTAGGAATAGGTGTCGCATTTTGTCAAAAGCTTTTTCTGCATCTATTGAGATAATCATATGATTTCTCTTGATTTTCTTATTGATATTGTCAATTATGCTGATAGATTTCCTAATATTGAATTGGCTCTGCACTCCAGGTATAAATCCCACCTGGTCATAGTGTATGATCTTTTTGATATATTGCTATAATCTCCTTTCTAATATTTCATCTCAAAGTTTTCATCAATATTCATTAGGGAAACTGTTCTATAATTTTTTTCTGATTTTGCTCTTCCTGGTTTAGGTATCAGCACCATGTCTGGAACACAAAAGGAATTTGGTAGGACTCTTTCTTTGCCTATTTTTGAATTGTATTATTTTCAAAAGATGGTACAATGTTATTGTCACATTTAGCTCTCTGGTTAGCCAACCTCAACATAGAAACTTCATGTGAGAGAAGAATTTAACATATCCTGAGACAACTAATCCCAGTTTTAAGAGCTTTAATTGTTAGGAATATTTGCCTTATGCTGAGTCATAATATGCCTCTGAAATTTTTACCCATATGCTTTCACCCATCTTTTCTGGGGCCAAGTAGAAGAAGTCTCGTCTTTATTCCATGGAATAGTCCTACAGATATTTAAAGAGAGTTATCATGTCCCTGATAAATCTTCTCTTCTCCAAGCTAAACACCTCCCAGGTATTTAAGCTAATTTTCATGTAACACCAACTATATCAAGTATTTTCTTTATAGCTTTGCCTCTTGCCACTCAGTTTGTCAATGCTTTTCTTTTTTATGTTTTTTCATTTGATTTTCTTTTTTTATTAATAAATTTATTTATCTTTGGTTTTCAACATTTTCTTCCACAAGATTTTGAGTTCCAAATTTTCACCCCATCTCGCCCCTCCCCCCACCCCAAGATGGCGTGCATTCTGAATACCCCTTCCCCTATTCTGACTTCCCTTCTATCTCTCCCCCCTTCTCTTATCCCCTTCCCCTTCTACTTTCCTGTAGGGCAGGATAGATTTTTGTACCCCATTTCCTGTATTCCTTATTTCCCACTTGCATGTGAAAACATTTTTTTAAACATGTGTTTTTAAAACTTTGGGTTCCAAATTTTCTCCCTTTCTTCTTCCACACCCACCCTCATAGAAAAGACAAGCAACTCAATATAGTTTATACATGTGTAGTTACGCAAAACACTTCTATAGTAGACATGTTGTGAAAAACAAACTCTATTTCCCTTAATCCTATCCTGCCCCCCCATTTATTCTATTCTTTCTTTTGACCCTGTCCCTCCTCAGAATTATTTGCTTCTGATTAACCCCTTTCCCAGTCTACCTTCCTTTCTATCATCCCCCTACTCTCTTATCTCCTTCCTCCCCTATTTTCCAGTAGGGTAAGACAGATTTCCATACTCAATTGAGTGTGTATGTTATTCCCTCCTTAAGTCAAATCCCACGAGAATAAGATTCACTCATTCCCTCTCACCTTCCCCTGTTTCCCCTCCACTGTAAAAGCCTTTTCTTTTCTGTTTTTTGTGTGATAATTTACACCATTCTACCTCTCCCTTTCTCCTCCTAGTATAATCCTCTCTCACCCCTTAATTTTATTCTCCAGATATGACCCATTCATCTTCAACTCACCCTGTACCCTCTATCTATCTAGCTATCTAGCTATCTATATATACATATATATAATTTTCCCCCTCCAATGACCCTAATCCTGACAATGGTCTCATGAGTTACAAATATCATCTTTCCATGCAGGAATGTAAACAGTTCAACCTTAATAAGTCTCTTATGATTTTCTCTTTCCTGTTTACCTCTTCATGTTCCACTTGAATCTTATATTTGAAAGTCAAATTTTCTATTCAGTTCTGGTCTTTTCATCAAGAATGCTTGAAAGTCCTCTATTTCACTGAATGACCATTTTTTCCCCTGCAGGATTATACTCAGTTTTTCTAGGTAGGTGATTCTTGATTGTAATCCTATCTCCTTTGCCCTGTGGAATATTATATTCCATGCCCTGCGGTCCCTTAATGTAGAAGCTGGTAAATCTTGTGTTATCCTGATTGTGTTTCCAGAATACTTGAATTGTTTCTTTCTGGCTGCTTGTAATATTTTCTCCTTGACCTGGGAACTCTGGAATTTGACTACAATGTTCCTAAGAATTTTCCTTTGCGGATCTCTTTCAGGAGGAGATCAGTGGATTCTTTCAATTTCTATTTTACCCTCTGGTCCTCAAATACCGGGGCAGTTTTCCTTGATAATTTCTTGAAAAATGATATCTATGCTCTTTTTCTGATCCTGGCTTTCAGATAGTCCAATAATTTTCAGATTCTCTCTCTTGGATCTATTTTCCAGGTCAGTTGTGTTTACAATGAGATATTTCACATTGTTTTCTAATTTTTCATTCTTTTGGATTTGTTTTATAGTGTCTTGATTTCTCATAAAGTCACTAGCTTCCAATTGCTCTATTCTAATTTTTAAGGAAGTATTTTCTTCAGTAAGCTTTTGGACTTCTTTTTCCATTTGTCCAATTTTGCTTTTTAGGGCATTCTTCTCCTCATTGACTTTTTGGACCTCTTTTGCCATTTGGATTAGGCTATTTTTTAAGGTGTTATTTTCTTCAATATTTTTTGGGGTCTCCTTTAGCAAGCTGTTGACTTGTTTGTCATGATTTTCTTGCATCACTCTCATTTCTCTTCCCAGTTTTTCCTCTACTTCTCTTACTTGCTTCTCAAGATCCCTTTTGAGCTCTTCCAAGGCCTGGGATTGATTCATATTTTTCTTGGAGGCTTTGGATATAGGAGCTTTGGCTTTGTTGTCTTCTTCTTGTATGTTTTGTATCTCCTTTGTCACCAAAGTAAGATAATATAGTCTGACTCTTTTCACACTGCTTACTCATGATCCTGGCCAATTACTTGAGTTTTAAACTCTTTGTTAAGGTAAGAGTCTGTTTCCAATGTGGAGAACGTACTGTCCCAAGCTTCAGGGGTTTGTACAGCTGTTTTCAGAGTTACTTCTAGGGAACTGTAAATTTTCAGTTCTTACATGGTGGTATGATAAGAGGCAAGGTGTTTCCTTTCCACCACCATAACAAGCTACACCAAGCCAGTGCTTCTTCTTGCCCCAGGACCGCCCCCCCCCCCCAGAACTGTGACCTAGATCCAAGCATGGGCAAAGCAAGAGATTCCTGCTTCAGCACTGGGAAAGAGATCCCTGCAATCCCCCTCTGATCAGCTACTTGATTCCCTCTCAGTCTGTGGGCCAGAAGCTCAGTAGGCAGCCGCCACCCCGGTCCATGCTCGGGACTTGTGGCTGAGACCTAGTTTCTCTCTCACAGTATAAACAGACTTTTCCCACTGACCTTCTAAGTTGTCTTTGGCATTCGTGCATTGAGAAGTCTGGAAACTGCCACAGTTGTCTGCGATTCAGTCTTCTGAGCCTGCTCCAGCTTCACTGTGGTCTGCCTTGCTTGTGGGCCCACGCTGAACTGCACTCCTCTCCCCAACTGGCGCAATATACCTTTCAGATCAATCATCCTGGTTGTCTTTGGCTAGAAATTTATTTCTCTCTGTCTTTTGTGGGTTCTGCTGCTTTAGAATTTGTTTAGAGTCATTTTTTTTACAAGTATTTGGAGAGGTTTGGGGGAGAACTCAAGCAAGTCACTGCTTTCACTCTGCCATCTTGGCTCCACCCCCTCGTCAATGCTTTTCTAAAAATGTGACTATGGGGACACATGTTCAGTTCTCTATACATGGTCTGCTAAAGTCAGAGTATAGCAGAATTAGTGTCTCCCTCATACTATGCTTCACTTAATGGCATCCAGTTAACATTACCTTTTATTGATTATCAGGTTTCATTGTTGATACATTAAGCCTACATTTGACATTTAAGGAGACAGAGGCCCAGAAACATCTGTTGACTTGTCCAAGGTCACATAGTGAGTTAATGAAAGAACAAGGACTAGAATCCAATTCTTATTCAGTCGATTCCAGTGCCTTTATTACTATGCTGTATAATACATATTTTCAAACACAAAGATAAAATTATAGAAATTCATTTTAAACCTATTCAATACTTGAAAAACTAAATATTAAGTTTGAGTTACTCACATATACAAATGTATAAACATGTGTACATACTTATGTATTTATATATACCAATACCTTTTAGTATGATATAGTGCATAAAGTACAGTCCTTAAAAAAAAGGAAACATGGGTTAATTCCTCTATCTGACACATATTAATTGTGCATCCTTGGACACTATTTAACCTCTCAGTCCCTTGAGAAAATCTCTGAAATGATCAATTACAGAATATTTGTGCTGAACTGCAATGATGAATGGAGTTTTCATGTAGGAAGTTCCCTGTATTGATTAAAACATAAGTCTGACCCTTGGGTTTCTCCCTAAAGGTAGACACTATGGGTATATATTTCTCTGTCTTTCTGTCTCTCTGTCTGTCTGTCTCTCTCTCTCTGTGAGTGTGTGTGTGTGTGTGTGTGTGTGTGTGTGTGTGTGTGTGTATGTGTGTGTGTGTGTGTGAAAGAATGATAATCAGGGCTGAATATTGTGCTTTGCTTTATTCTTGTTTGTTATAGTAATGGTCATTGTTATATCTTTTATCCTATAAAAGTTTATTTCCTGAGTCTGATTCTCTGGTACAAAGTATGTGACTTACAGGAATGAGGAAACAACCCATGTGTTAAGTCTTAATCAAGGGAAGAGAACTTACTCAATTAATCTTAGGAGTAGAAGATGAAACCCAAGTATTGGACATAAGCTCACAGACTGCTCATCTTTCATTGTAGCCAGAGCTGGAAATAAGTTTTCAGATATGACACAGGCAGATGTTGCTGGTTATGCCAGAGATATTTAAGCAAATATAAAGTTGCCTCTACTGGAAAAAAAAATGGCACCTTTCTTTTAAGAAGGAAAGAAAAGAAAAAGGAAGGAAGGAAGGAAAGAAGAGAGGGAGGGAGAAAGGAAACAAGGAAGGGAAAAAGGGAAAGAGGGAAGGTGAAGGTGGGAGGAAAAAAAAGGAAAGGAAAGGAAAGAAGGGAAGGAAAACAATGGGAAGGGGAAAGGGCAGGAATAATTGTACCTTTGGGATCCAGAGTTTATGCAACTTTAGGAACCAGTGTTGGTATGTGCATGAACTAATTCATTAATGTCTCAAAAATGGAAACTGGGGAAAATGAATCCTATTTCTATGAAGTGTTTTAATACCTTTAGAGACCCTCATTGATTTTTAGGTACATACATTACATAGAGGAAGGAAAGCAGCAGTAGCTGAAGCAATACATCAAGATTTAATCATACCTTCCAATCGGGCAGTGTACTCTGGTATTAAAATGTCATATTTTTACTGGACTTTATATATAATACATCATTCTGAGTTTATTATTCTTACCCAAAAGTAACCAACAGGAAGATTCTGATCCAATACATTGATAATTGCCTCTCTTAAAGTTCTGGCAGGGTAAAGCTATGTCTACGCAGCCTAAGCAAAGTGGATACACTGCTGAATTCATGCAGAGAATGTGACCAATATCATTTATTCAGGCTATAAGGCTTCCACAAAGATAATAGTATGTCATGTGTATAGAACATATGATGATTCATGGAGCTTTTTCCTCAACACTCCCTTTTGAGATTGCTAATACACCTATTATTGCCCCAATTGTATATATGAAGAAACTGAGGCTAAGAGGTAAAGTAACTCATTCCTTGGCACTTAGCCAGTGGTAGAAAAGAGAGGCAAACCCATCTTGTGCTTCCAACACCAATCCTTTTACCATTTCCACTATGTCATTCTACTGTTGTAAACATGTTATTTTCCTCTTTATTATTCTTTGAGCCACTTGAAGAAATTTGCATTACTACAAGGGAGCCAATCAGATCCACAGTTCAGAACCAATGGTCCAAGCCAGGTTCAACTCCAGATTCCCCACTCTAGATTACATTAAATTGAAAGATTTAAGGATTATTGGATAATAAATATCTTTTCTACTTTGATATTTCACAGTACCGAGTAACCGATTTGGAGTGTATTCTGAAAGTTCGAATTTTTTTTTAACAATAATCCCCATAAATTGCATGGAAATCCAGCATTGTTGACATACGTTCAGCATCCTAATAGTCATATATTCTTTGGCAGATCAATAATACCAGGGACCATATGATTTCTGGTACATTTTTTTCTGCATTTAGCAGAATCATTGAAGTTGTTTTCAATGTATTTCCTTTAGTGATTTCACTTATTGGTCCTTTATTGAAGCTCTACCACACTTAAGGAATTGGGCAAAATGCCTAAACTGACATATGGCAATATTAGAAGTATTATTCAGAAAGATAGAATTCTGGCCTTGGAGTCAGAAGATCCTAAGTTCAAATTTCTCTTCTTATCCTTCTTAGCAATGTGACTCTTATCCTATTGGTCCCTAAGGTAAACTTAGAAGACTACTAATCCATCAAGCTATAGAGAAGTTTCTATCTGCTTCAATGGAGAAATTTCTTTACAATGAAAGTACAGATTTTAGATAATTTAGAATTTTGAAGTGTTTTGTAGTGGCTTATAATAAAGCATTAGAGTCATGTCAAAAATAAAATCCACATTTATTTAAAGTTTCTTACCAATTTATAGGATAGTATGCTGTTGTAAGACTATCCAAAAAGGAAGTCATTTTCTGTAATGGTGATACTTTTCTACCCTCAGTGATTCCTGGAAGGGTCTACATGGTTCTCAGTAATTGAACATCTATCTTGGCCTATTATTATTTTACTACGTGAAGGTAAGATAGAGGTGAAGAAATGTCAGAACTGGCAAGTAAGATAAGGCCTTACATTGAGTTCTTGTGCTTAGTTCCATGACTATGGCTTGGGATGTATTCCTCTTTGCCCTGAGAGATGCTACAATCTCCTCAGAGTTGACTTGAATCCAAGACTTGGTGGTTCTCTTGAAATAACTGTGCTTACTCAACTTATATTTTCCAGATGAAACCAAAAGTCATTATTAATAATAGCCACAAAATTTAGTAATTTAAGTTCTACATCGTAGACAGAAGTAGAAATTGGAGTACAGAGGATTTATTAAAGCACAGCAGTAGAGTTTAAGAGTACAAAGATAGTCCTAGGACAACGAAGGTTCAGGGATGGTAAAGGTAGACCACAAAGTACTCAGTCAATAGATGATTTTTAATAGATGTTTTTAAATCAATGGTTTTATGTTTGTCCTTTTTCTAATATGCAATTTCTGTGTCAGGGTTTAGTTTTAGTTTTGATTTTTTAAGTTAAAGCAGAAGATTTGAGATTTATGGCTTTCTAATATAAAAAATGATATCCATCTTCAGTTCAGTTCATTTTAGATAAATAACTTAGGCCCCAAATTCTATTTAAATCCTGCATCACCCAAAGACATGCCAGAAAATCCCTATCAGACTATGCCAACAAAATGACAGTATTTCCCTCAAGAAAGAAACCTAGAGATAGGAGGAGGTTGGTACAATTTTTATATAAAAATGGCATTGCTGGTTCATGATAGCTATGCATGATCAGTTGCCTTTCCAGTAACAGTTTAGAAATCATATGTGGCAAACACATCTTCAACCTCCTCCTTCTGTGACTGTTAGTGTGAATTTGCAAGATGTTTGGCTGAAGTTAATGTTACATTCTATGGGTGAGACAATCTTGTTCCCTACATGAACTTAAGAAGTTCATAGTAGGGTAGAACCCTTTACATCAGTCAAAATAGAGTATGTCCTGACTAATATGTTATCACTAAGGATTTAAATTTTATATATTTTCTAAATGTGGCTATATTGGAAGAGCCGAATTATCTACCAGTTCTGTGTCACGTATAATTTATGCATTTCTGGCAACCAGTGAATATGAATATTTTACAATGAAATGGAAAATAAGACCATGTTGTAAATATTGATATTCTGAACAAAAAGTATAATGAGTGTGACTAGAAAAATATGTAATATGCATACACACATATCCATATAGGTATATATGTATATATATATATATGTATGTGTGTGTGAGTGTACATATATATATATATATACCATGTGTGTTCCTGTAACTCTTTGAAATATCCCCTCCCCTCAACTCTTCACCATTAGATCACTATCTACCTATAATCAACATCCAGGAAGACACAGATTTTAGTCATCTTCTGAACTTAAAAATATTTTTCACGTGAATATTTCTTAAATAATTTCAGCCCTTTCTATATTTATGCACTTCCTCACTGCAGAACTGCATAAACTCTTTTCTCAGTTCCTTATTTTCTTATCTTCAAAACCAGTGTTTTGCTACTGCAGCAGCAGCTGTGTCCCAAAGGTCATTAAAAAGTTTAACTTAAGTCATCTATTGGTCAATCATCTATCAAACTACTGGCTATGTTGCAGTTGTTGTTGTTGTTGTTGTTGTTGTTAATTTTAGGCTTCTAAGGTTTTTTTTTCCTTATCTAGTGTCTTGATCAACCTTCATCCCTGTTGATTTCTTCATTTTAATTATGGCAATATGCGCTGAAAGTGCTATGCGCACAGTGAATAGAATGCTGGGCTTAGAGTCAAGAAGAATTAAGGTCCAATTCCTTGGGTGCTTGCTAGAGAAATCATGTTAGATAAATTATTCAATCACTATATGTCTCAGGAAACTCCCTGGAACTCATCTACTAAGATGCAATGGGGTTAACTTTGTTTTTTGGGGTTTTTTTTTGTTTTTGTTTTTTGTTTGTTTGTTTTTTATTGGTGGAGGAAATCACTTCACCCAAAGCACAGTGCGGAACTAACTCTTTTCAGCTCATGCCTGGTTAGTCTCCCTTAAATGTCACCAACACCAATTCATTATCTAGTCAGACAACCAATAGGTAGTTATTAAGTACCTACTACTATATGATAGACACTGTGCTAAGTGCTAAGAATACAAGGAAAGGCAAAGCAAGTACTGGCTTTCAAGGAGCTCACAATCTAATAAGGGAGGCAACATGCAAACTACTATGTATAAACAAGGTATATCAAGCATAAATTGGAGATAATCAGTAGAAGAAAGACATTAGAATTTTAGGGGATTTAGAAAGGCTTCTTGTAGAAAGTGGGATTTTAACTTGGACTTGATGAAAGCTAGGGAAGTCAAGAGGTAGAGATGAGTAGGAAGAGTGTTCTAGGTGTATAGGAAAACAACTGAAAATGAACCAAGTCTGGAAAGGGAGTATCTTATTTGAGAAGCAAAAAAGAGGTCAGTGTCACCGAATTGTAGTATGTGGGTGAGGGAGGGGAATAAGGTATACAAAGAAACAGAAAAGGTGGTAGGGAGCATATTTTGTATTTGATCCTGCAGGTGATAGAGAGCCACTGGAGTTAATTGAGTAGGAGGGTTATATGGTGAGACTTTCACTTTAAGAAGATCACTTCCTAAACATGACAGCTGAGTGGAAGATGGACTGGAGTAGGGAGAGACTTGTGACAGGGAAACCAATCAGCAACCTTTTCCAGTAGTCTAGGCATGAGGTAATGAGGGCCTGTACCAGGGCAACGGCAACGTCAGAGAAGAAAAGAAGACTTATCAGATAAGATATAAAGGTAAAATTAACAGAGAGAGAGAGGGAATGTGAAGAGTTGAGGATGACTCCTAGGATGGGAGCCTGAGCAACCAGGAGGATGGTGGCATCTCAACAGTAATTTCTACTTAGCTGCAACAATGATTTTCCTGAAGCATAAATCTGACCATGTCATCTCCCTATTCAGTACACTGCTCCCTACTCAGTAAACTCCTCCCATCTATTTCATATACATCTTGTACGTTATTTGTATTTTGTCTCCCCCATGAGAATGTGAGCTCCTTGAGGACGTGCGCCATGTGCTTGTCTTTCCTTGTTTTCATAGGGCTTAGCATAGCGATTGGCAGTTAAGGACTTTTTTTTTCTTTCTCGTGACTGACTGACTCACCAAAAACATCACGAATACAATTCTTCTAGCAGACCGGGTGACAGGAATGATAGGTAATATCCTGTTCCCACATGATTTTGATTTCTTCTGCTGTGTCTCATTATTTTGTAAGCAGTTTGTTGCACAGAGTTTGTAAATAATTGTTATGGTAACATCTATTAAAATTCTATTATTAAAATGTTTACGGATTAATGCTGTTGCTATATCTTCATAGAAAATATTGCAAGAAAACACCATTGTTTCTTTGTTGTCATGTGCTCATTACAGGGAATAGAATTCTTTATACAAGGTCTCCTCATGAGAATAAATCCATTTATTTAATTTATTACATACAATTCTCAAATATTGTTTTGATGGTTCAGCCAGTTTCAATCTCTTTTACTTGGACATAGATATCCTCTTTTTTTCTATTCCTAGTTACTGATGATCAATTGATTTTAAATTGACCTCCACAATAGTACTCCTTTGTTCTTAAATTATAAGGAATAGCCCTCTAATTGTTGTTAGGTTTATTTTTTTTTAATTTATTTGGTTGCTGAGCAGACAAGTAGCTTCTGAGGACTGGAAATCTCTTACAAGAGAAAGCTCAGTCACCCTCCTCTGTAGTCTTTTCTCTCCTAATGAACACAGTAGTTTTGTTTTTTTTAAGAAAAAAATCAAATTGTAATAGCATATCATTCACAGAATATGTCTAATTATTTAATAGTATCCTTACCAAAACTACTAATGTGGAAAAGTAACCCAGGTAGAAGTCAGGAGTAAAAGGAACCCTCCCTTTCATAATCACTCATTTCACTCAGTTAATGTCCCAGGAGTTGATTTTTTATTCTCAATATGACAAGACTCAACAACTTCCCCACTTCTAAATTGTATTTTATTTTCTGAATTTGACAGCTCAGGAACCAGAAAGTCAAGTATGTACTATATGTAATTCAATTAATAACCAATTTTTTAGTCTTTATCAGTCCTTTGAGAAGACATGTAAAATGTTGCCAGCCCAATTAGACTTCATCAAATTACTCCTGCTTGGGAGAAGAGAGATTATGTAGACAGTAAAAAGAGTGAAACAAGTTGGCAAGAATGGAAAGGTTTATGGTTCTACAGAGATATTACATCAAATGAAAATAAACTGGATCTGGAACCCTTGTAATACTAATGTGAAGAATGATTTATAAATTAAAAGACAAAAAAAAATCAGAGGAAGATGGAAGAAAGGGAGAAATTACCTAACCATAGTCCACTCTCTGTAATCTGACTTCTTACTTCATCATTCAATTCATACTGATCTTTTCATTGTTACCAAGGATATTTTAATTGCCAAATCTGATGGGCTGGAATTAATCCTCTTCTTGACTTCTCTGTATTATTTCACACAATTGACCATTTTTTTCCTCCTGGAAATTTTTCTCTTCCTGGGTTTTCTTTACACTCCTCTTTCTTGGTTCTCCTCCTACCTTTATGACTAATCCTTAATCTCCTTTGCTGGATTATCTTCTATGTGATTTCCCCTAACTGCAGATTTACATCAAAGACTCTTTCGTGGGACTTATTCTCTTTTCTCTCTACATTCTCTCTCAGTAATCTCTTGTCACCTCTCATCAAGTGTACCACCTCTATGCTGATGACTTTCAGATGCATTTCTCTAGCCCCAGTCCATCTCCTGAGCTCAGGTCCCAGATCACCCAGTGTCTGTTGGACACAATTACCTATATGTGCTCTTCAAACTTTAACATGCTCAAGACAGACAACATGCCCCATTCATTACCTTTCCCTCAAACCTATCCCTTTTCTGAACTTCCTTATTTCTGTTGACATTACCACCATCTTTCCGGTCACCCAAGTTCACAATCTGAGCTTCATGCTTGGATCCTCTTTCTCACATTTTACATAAATAACTGGGGGCCAAATCTTGTTGCTTATACCTAAACTATAACATAATTTGCATAATCTTCAGTAAATTCCTGTGACTACTGCCTTAAGTCATGGTCTCATTAACCTTCAACTAAATTGTTTAAACATCATCCCTTTTGGTCTCATCAGTGAGGCAGTTAGTTGGCACAGATTTTCAGGGCCTAAAGTCAAGAAAATCAAAGATTAAATCCAGCCTCAGATGTATTCTAACTGCATAACCCAGGGCATGTCAATAAATATCTGTCTGACTCAGTTTCTTCAACTGCAAAATGATGATAATAAATGGTACCTACTCTCCAGGGTTGTTGTGAGGATCAAACGAGACAATATTTGCAAAGCACTTAGTGCTTTGCACATAACAGTACCTGGCACATAACAAGTGTGTAATAAATGCTTGTTCCCTTCTTTTCCAATTCACAGTTTGAGTCTTTCCCTACTCCAACGTATCTGACACATAAATTATACATTATCCCCCTGCATCCATTCTGTGGACCAGCCAAACTGGACTAAATGCTTGTCACACTACATGCCACTGTTTATTTTCCTATCTTTGCCCTGGCCATCCCTCACACCTGGAAAGTATTCACTTCTCATCTCCCCCTCTGTGAAATACATGGTTTCCTTTAATACTCATTTCAAATACCACCTGAATTTGGAGTCCAAAGATTATATAATGCCATTTCTGCCAATGCAATGTACTGCTACTAATATTTAAATAATTATTTTACTTATTTCATTGAATATTTCCCGATTGTATGTAAAAATCAATTTTTAAAAATTTTGAGCTCCAAATTCTCTCCCTCCTTAACACCCTTCCTCAATCCTTGAGAAGGCAAGCAATTTGATTTTGATTATACATGTGAGATTATGCAAAACATTTCTGTATTAGCCGTGTTACAAAATTAAAAATAATGATGATAAAACAATAAAATAAAGTAAAACAAAAGTATGTTTCTATCTGCATTCAGAGTTCATTGGCTCTCTCTCTGGAGGTGGACATTTTTCATCATGGATCCTTTGGAATGGTCTTGAATAATTGTCTTGATCAGAGCAGCTAAGTCTTTCGTGATTGATCATCCTTACAATATTACTGTTACTGGGTATGTTGTTCCCTAGTTCAGCTCACTTTACTTTGCATGAGTTCACTTAGTTTTTGAAGGTTTTTCTGAAACCATCCTGCTTGTCATTTCTTATTGCACAGTAGTATTCCATTACAATCATATACCACAATTTCTTCAGCCATTCCACAATTGATTGGCATTTCCTCAATTTACAATTATATCCCACCACAAAAAAAAAAGTTGCCCTAAATATTTTTGTGCAAATGAGTTCTTTTTCCTTTTCTTTGATCTCTTTTGGATACAGAGTTAGTAGTGGTATTTCTGCATCAAAGGGTCTGTAAAGATTTTTAGCCCTTTGGGCATAGTTTCAAATTGTTTTCCAGAATGTTTGGACTAGTTCCAACAGTGCATTAGTGTCCCAATTTTTCCACATGTCCACCAGCATTTGTCATTTACCTTTTCTGTCATGTTAGACAAACTGAGAAGTGTGAGGTGGTATCTCAGAGTTGTTTCAATTTGCATTTCTCAAATCAGGAGTGATTAAGAATATTTTTCCATGTGACTATTGATAGCTTTAATTTATTTTTCTGAAAACTGCCTGTTTATATTCATTGAGCATTTATCAAGTGAGAAATGGTTCTTATTTTTATAAATTTGGCTCAGTTCCTTATATATTGGAGAAACGAGGCCTTTATCAGAGATACTTGATGCAAAATTTTTGCAGTTTCCTATTTCTCTTCTAATTTTGGCTATATTAGTTTTGTTTGTATAAAACTTTTTTAAAAAAAATTTTAGGCAATCAAAATTATCTATTTTACTGCCAATAATCCCCTCTCTTGGTCTTCATAAACTCTTCTTATCCATAGATCTGACAGGTACATTTTCCCATAGTTTGCTAATTTACTTATGATATTACCCTTTATGTCTAAATCATCTATCCATTTTTACCTTATCTTGGTATATCTGGTGGTGTGTGTTGGTCTATGCGTTTTCTGCCAAACTGCTCACCAGGTTCGCCACCAATTTTTCTCAAATGTTGAGATCTTACTTGAAAAGCTTGCAACATTACATCTATCAAAAACTAGATTAGTATGCTAATTTACTACCATGTATTATATATCTAGTCAGTTCTACTGATCCATTACTGTATTTCTTAGCCAGTATGGGACTGTTCTGATGATTTCCACTTTGTAATATAGTTTGGAATCTGCTACCTTCCTTAATTTTTTTTTCATTGATTTCATTGACATTCTTGAACTTTTTTTTCCAGATAAATATTATTATTTTTGTTACCTCTATAAAATAATTATTTGGTCATTTGATTGGTATGGCACTGAATAAGTAAATTAATTTAGGTCAAATTGTTATTTTTATTCTATGGGTTCAGTCTACCCATGAGCAATTAATATTTCTCTAATTGTTTAAATCAGTCTTTATTTATATGAAAAGTGTTTTATGATTGCGTTCATATAGTCCTTGGGTCCATCTTGGCAGGTAGAAACCCAAGTATTTTATATTATCTGCAGTTATTTTACGTGGAGTTTATTTTTTTTTCTCTTGCTGCTGGACTTTGTTGATAATATATATAAATGCTTATGATTTATGTGGGTTTATTTTACCTCTTGTAGCTTCACTAAAGTTGTTAATTATTTCAACTAGTTTTTAGTTGATTCTCTAACCATCATATTACCTGCAAAGAGGAATAGTTTTGTTTCCTCATTGCCTATTCTAATTTCTTAAATTTCTTTTTCTTGTCTTATTACTATAGCTAGAAATTCTAATACAAAATTGAATAATAGTGATGATAATGGGCATCCTTGTTTCGTTCCTGATCTTATTGGGAAGGCTGCAAGTTTATTCCCAATATATATAATGCTTGCTTTTGTTTTAGATAGATACTACTTATCAACAATTCAAATATTTCATAACAATAATGATTTTGACAAATATATTGAACTTCCTTTCTCTGCCATTTAGTGAATACTTCAGTGACCTTATATTATAGTGTAACAAGGGTCAGAGCAGATCATATGCATGCTTGTCAGTGTCTTCTGCAGTGAGCAAAAGTATTCCCAATTAGGAACTACATTTCCTATGATGCCTGAGTCTCTAAGAGTTGGGCTTGAAAGCAGGCAACCTGAGATTTCAATTTTTGTGAGATCTTGCACCATTAATAGGGGTAAGTAGCATGGCAAGGAGACAGGGGACAGGAGGAAATGGAAGCTAAGCCATATACTGGAGTTGTCATGCAGCAGACCAGGAATGAAGCTTTAGATGTACCAAATGAGTCTCAGCAGAATTATAAAGAAAATCTGAACCAGCAGAGATATGGAAGCTGCCAAAGTCTACCAGTTTTCTCTACAGGCTGGGGGTAGTTGCAATTGGGGACAAAAAGACTAATGATAGCTGTGAAAGCAAGTGGCTGAGAGCAAATGGAAGCAATTCATTATCTACATACTGATTTATGAGAAGTGGCAAGGCTCTCTGCAGATGTTCCTTAAGTTACAAAGGTTTTGCCTTGTTTTTTCCCAGTTTTCAGATAGAACCCTGAAAGGGCCAGAGAGAAGCTTTCTTCTCATACTGTGTTGGCAATAAGGAAAATAAGTTAGTAGTTGTTTGAGGGAAAGTGCTTAAAGTTTCTTTTATTTTGTATTTCTATCTGATTTCAATTAAATAGGTTTGTTGATCTATATTCTTCACAGATCACAGATTTAGAGCCAGAAGGGAGCTTACATGTCATTTTGCTCAGTCTCTACAGAATGTAGATGAGGAAAGTGACACCCAGAAAATGACCTGCCCCGAAGTCACAGAACTATTAAATAGATTGAGACTAGGGGGTCTACTAGGAAATTTGAACTTTTGAGTAAGAGTCCCAAGGTCACAGACCTCATAAGAGTTAGGATTCAAATCCATTCTATTTGACTTTGATTCTAGTGCTCTTTGCTTGAGTTTCATTAGCATGTTAAATTTAGAAGTTCTCAGCCTTTTATGGGTGAGGACACAATGAGCAAGGGAAAAAAAAGACAATTTTATAGAGATTTTTACTCAGCACAAGCAGAATTCTGCAAGTTTAGTGAAAGTCAAGTTAGCAAATTAACAAACATTTATTAATCCCTTAGTTCATGCCAGATACTGAGGAACGGTGCTAGCATTAGGGATGCAAAAAAAAAATTAAATAAAATCCTTGATCTCAAGGAGATCACAGTCTAATGGAGGAAGCAACATGTAAACAACTATGTAAAGAGAAGATGTATAAAAGATAAATTGGAGATAATTTTAGAGGGATGTCGCTATAAATAGGACTGAGAAAGACATTTTACAGAAGTTAGGACTTTACTGAGATAAGAAGAAAGCTAGAGAAGCCAGGAAGTGGAGATGAGAAGGAAGAAAGTTCCAGGCACAGGACCAGACAATGAAAAAGGTATAGAGTTGGGAAAGGAGATTGAGTGCTGTGTTTGAGGAACCTTGTTCATGATGATATAAGTATTTTACATAATTCTTTTTTAAAATGTCTTTCTGATTGGAAAGAAAAAGTGCAACAATGACATTTCTCAAGACTTGCAAGGGAATTTTAGAAGAATGTTTTTCTGAAGGAGATAGCATGGTATAGTGAGTGGGTGGAGCAGTATTTTTTTTTTTATTAATCAGGGAACCTAGCTTTAAATATCACCCTCTACTTCTTATTTATGGGACCTTCAGCAAATTGCTTAATCTTCTTGCACTCAGTTTCCTTATCTACATAGTGATGGGTTTATACTCAAAGATCTTGGGATTCCTTTAAACTCAAAATCCAATGATCTCTGAAATCTGGAATGGTTTAATAACTCCTAAGCCAAGGAAATTAATTTTTTGATGTCACTCAGAAAGAGATTTATGTAGACTGATGGATTTTACTCTATATTTAGTTCCAAAAGCAATTACTAATTTGAAGACCAAGACTAAGCCAGTAGATAATCACATTTGTTTGCTCACTTTCCATCTAGAATGGGTAGTATTACTAAGTCCTAAATCCATTTGAATGAAACAACACTTGGGGGCAGCTATGTGGCACAGTGGATAGAGCACTGGCCCTGAAGTCAGGAGGACCTGAGTTCAAATCCGGCCTCAGACCAAACACTTGACACTTACTAGCTGTGTGACCCTGGGCAAGTCACTTAACCCCAATTGCCCAAAAAGCAAAAACAAAAAACAAAAAAGAAAGAAAGAAAAAAAAGAAACAACACTTGATTCTACAGATATTTGTAACTTACTACTTAGGGTGGAAAGCATCATATGATAGTTAAGCTTCCAAATAAAATACATCTATCAAAAGTTTTCAGAGTTGAAGAAGATATCTTCAAGTGTTCCATATGCTTTCAAAAAATGCTGTGCACATAGTAGAAGAAGAAGAGAAAAACCGAGGGCAAAACTGAAGCATACTCAAGCATAAAAGTCTTTTTCCATGGAAGACTATTCAGCCCTGTCTAGAAAGTAAATGAAAAGCAAACATAATTCATTGGGTGTCAAGGTCCTTTCTCACTCTCTCCACAAGAGTGCAAGATGCTATTACCAGCAATCACCTGGGCATGTCATCACTCTCTTGCTTTCTGCATCTTACCTTTAATCCTTCAGGAATGCATATTTTCATTAGATGTCAGGGCTTTTTAGCTTTCAATTTTTAGTGTTAGAACATTCTTTGCTTTTACTGTTCATATGGTAACTAGCTTGGGTGTACTCATTGAAGCATAGTGAATGAAGTAGTTAAAGACTGCACTTACTCAAAGAGAGGGTTGTCCCAGATAATGCACATTTGAAATGTCTTTTTTGTCCAAGAGATTATATGCCTAGCAGATATTTCTAGGTGAGAAATTTTGCATTAGGCTTGTCTTGCCTATCAATCAACAAACATTAATTTAGCAGCTACTATGGGCCAAGCATTGCTCTAGATACCGTGGATACAAATGTAAAAGTGAGATAGACTGACCTCAAGAAGCTTACATTATACACATCAATCAAACAATAAACGTTTATTAAATGCCTACTATGTGTCAGGTACTATGCTAATGGCTAGACATGTAACACATGACATATACTATACAGAAAAGGCTCAATTCATATTTTATGTCACTCTTTGACTTGCTCTACCAAAATATTAGCTAAGCCCTATGGACACAAGATTTTTTTTTTTCCATTAGTGGTTTCTCTTTAAACTTCCTTATTAAGGAAATTTTTAGAAGTGGTATTTTAAAATGTACAAAATTCCAAAATATTTTCAAAACAAAATTAATTTGAGTTATATTTCAAAAGGAATGTTGGCAAGAGTACTCCCTTTGCCAATGTCCTTGTCTTTCCATGAATCCTTTATAGAAGGTTTATATGCTACACTGATGGTTCTCCTCTGGTTCTTTAAAAATTTGTGGATATCAACAAAGTCTCTAGCTAGCCACCTATTATCCCTCATTTTCACTATGTGGTCATGGTTGCCACATCCTCTTCTGGTTCTACAGGTCCCTGATTATGTCATTTATGATATTAATGCCTACCAAGTATTTTTCCATTGACCTTTGGAATACCTGCAATTATAAAAATGCCTGATAATGATGATGATGATCCTTAAACTGCTAAATCTGATGGTCTTGTCTTTGTCTTTATTATACTTGACCTTTCGAGTCATTCTGACCTGTCTTGTCACTGGACTCTGATGACTTTGCACAATTCTGCCTCACTTTTGAGTCAACATGTCACCCTTCTGCCTTCTGATGTCATTGGTGCTTTTCAAGAATGAAGGATGAACACCAACACTTGACCTTTCGAAACTGTTGACTTTGCCCCTTCTCCTTATTGGATAATTTCTCCACTTTTGGCTTAGAAGATTTTTTTTTTAATTCTCCTTGCCTGTTTGATTATTCCTCAGTCTCTGCTAATATGTCACCATTCATCTCCTGCTTAGAAAATCATTGATGTATCATTTGGCTTTTTCCTGAATTTTCCTTCCTTTTCCCCCTCCCCACTGTATCTCTGGATAATCTCATTAAGGCCTTCATGTTGATAATTTACAAATCTAAATGCCAAGCCCAAATCCTCTGTTTTGAAAACTAATCCCACATTACCAGTTGCTAGGCATTTTCACTTATATTTTCCATTATCATCCTTAACTGAACATGCCCAAAATATAACTTAGCCATCACAAGAGCTTCCCCTCCAATATTCAGTTCCTAATGAGAGAAACACAATTCTTCTAGCCATTCAAGTTTGCAAGATAAAAATCACCCCCAAATTTCCTTCTTTCTTATCTCCCAAATACAATCACTAGATAAGTCTTTATCTATCCCTTGCTCTCCATTTAAATGGCTGTCACTGGAGCTTAGGCTTATACGACTTCTGAAATAAATTAAGGTAGCTTCTTAACTGGTCTCCCTATATCTAGTTTCCCTGCTCCCTAATTCACCCTGCATGTAGGTGCAAAATTAATATTTCTAAAATAGAACTCTGACCATCTTATCTCCCCCCACTCTGGAATATTTTGTGATTAGCTATACACTTTTGGATAAAATACGTATTATTTAACTTATCATTTAATATCATTTATAAATTGTCATCTTTCTAAATTATTTCATTTATCTTACTTTCATGCACTCTACATTCCAACCAAATCATCCAACTTCCTGTTTCCCAGACCCAACATTCCAGCTTCCATTTCTGTATCTTTGTACAAGCTGTCCCCCATGCCAAGAATTTACTGTAATTTTGTAGCTATCTCTTAGAATTTGGAGCTAGCTTCATGGTTCAGCTTAGTTTCTTCCTCCTATGTGAAGCCTCCTATGCCCCAATTAGTGTTCTCCTCTTCATCAAATTTACTAGCATATTATAAACATATTTTTGTACTTAGAAGAATGTAAGCTCTTTGAGAATAATGACATATTTTTTCTTTGTATATCAAGTGTTTCAAATAATACTTTATACGTTTAAATAGTTATTGAATTAAACTGAATTGAATCATATGGTTCACATATGACTCTCACATAAGCAATGTAATAAGGCAAACAAAAGTTCAGATATGAGAATGTCAATGGATTTGGAATGGGAAAAGATTGAGGACCTAGTGATCTCAAGAAGAGTGGAGTAAATTCAGCACAAAGAGTAGAATGGATGAGATAAAATGTAGCTATAGTCAAAGAAGGACATTTTAGAGTTTGAGATTTTCTTGGTGATGATGAGTTCCAACATGTTGCTATCATTCTTGTTTGGGTAGTTAAAATCTGAGGTAAGCTAATGGCATTGGAATTTTTCAGACTGAGGGGGACTATGAATATAACTGAGAATGATAGCAGGGGATGAAATGGATAGGAGAACCATAATTCACTTGTTGGGTCATTGCAGAAAATGGGAGAGTACCCTAATAATCAAAAGATAAAAGTAATGAGTATAGGGAGAAGATAGACACATGGTGTAAAATTTAAAGCAGAATTTTTGGAATTGTAGGATAAGACAATGAGCACTGGAAATCGAGTCAGGAGATCTGAGTTCAAATTCTCCCTCTGGCATTCAATCTCTGTGTGACTATGAGTAACTCATTTACCCCTTCATCTTCAGGCTGTTTTTTTTTTCCTCCCATAAAATAGGCACTGTCTCTCAGGACAACTATGAGGAAATAACCTCAAAAGCCTTAGAAGTGCTATAAAAATGTAAATTTTTATTATTGAATTATAGTGCCAGGGCAGTTGTCTGAAAATCATAGTAGAAAATCAGATCTATCTGCCTAAGCCTGTGAAGTTTTAGGGTTAAGATGTTGGCTAATCTATTAACTTCCTAGGCACTTGCACCATTACACCTGAGAGGAATGGAGAAAACTAGTAAGGCAAAAATCACACTCATCTCCCTAACTCCATGATTGATACTCTTTCCACTGGGCAACCTATTTTATAATCCTTGAAGAATCAAAATTTAGGATGACCCAGCAGGCAGCAAGAAGAGGCAAAGATGGGCCAAGTTAACATCAGTGTATTTCCAGTGATAACCTATGCACAAGAAGTATTGTAATGAGTATCATCATCAAGGAGATATATGATTAGAAAAGGAAATGGGTCTCTCAGGTATTGAGATTAACAGTGAAACCCAAAGCCTACACTGGTAGCCAAGATTTGTAAAAAGACCTAGAAGAAAACCTCCAGGATGTTAGGAAGTTCTTCTGTGGTAGATCAATAGGACTTTCTGGATACACGTTGTACATGATAAGAAGGAATGGACTGCAGTCTATACCATTGGAAGGAATATGCACAAAATAATTGAAGTTACTTCAATCATATTGAAATTACTTTAATCACATTAATAAAGAGATCAACTATGCATATTCTCCTTGTCTCCAAACTCCCTAACTTGCCTAGCACATCTTGCTGAAAGATCTTAATAAGTTTATAAAAACAATTTAAGATAAATATTTTCCTAAGTTTGCTTTGTAGCCAAATTGGAATCTATTTCATAAAATGAGAAGTCTGGATTATTTTTAGACACAGTTAAAATAACCTTTGGTTCCTCCCTTTCATTATAAAAAAATAGGTTTTTGAAAATGATCAATCAAGCAGTATATTATTTATTAAGCCCAAGAGCCCTGGGAATGGCAAAACCACCCAAATCACCAGTGTTTCTGTTAGCTTACTCCCTCTGCTCCCAGGCCATCATCTAAAAAAATAACTTCTTTGAAGAAGGGGCTAGCCATACCCATCAACTTTCAACCAACTGCCACCAACTTCGAATCAAAGGCACCCTGAGGGAGAGGTAGGATATGGGATGTTCCAGGAAAGGAAAATCACCTTACCATCATTGTAACCACTATTTGCCCTCTGACCTCAAAGAGGGAGATAACTCAGGATCCTAAACTCAAGAGACTTTAGGAATAGCAATGTCTTCAATATCTCCAGCCTACTCCTTTCCTGGTTCTCATTGTTTTATTTTGTTTTTGTTTTTTGAAGAAAACATACATTGTAGAGATGGAGCCCACCTTTCTCACCATCCCCAAGTACAATTACTGATGAACTACTACCAACAGACTGGGAAGACCAAGAGCCCTGGGAATGGCAGCACTTCTCAGATTATTTATTTTGCTTCCAGCACCATCCCTGAAACCAATATTTGGGGAAGCGAGTTCTGTATAGAAGGGCCTCATCATCTCAACTTGGAAAACAACTGTGGGTCTAGTAAGCTTGCATGGCACAATGAGGGAGAGGCAGGAAGCAGCATGTGCTAGGCAAGTCATCTAGCCCACTACTCACCACCACCTCAACTACCACTTTCTTTCTAACTTCAATGGATATAGCTGTATATCAAAAAGTCTTGGAGATATCAGTACTTCTACCCCAATCCCACAGTCATCTGTTAAGGAAACAATCTCAAATAAGATGAGGGCTTCTGTGGGTGCTACAGCCATAGCTACTGAAGACATAGAAAAGAAAACTCTTCTTACCAAAGTTGTGAGTATAGTAAAATATTTCAATAGCAGAAATTGATATGATTTTACCAGTAGAAATTATATTAAAAAGGCATTACAATGCACTTTGCTGCTGCATCCTAAGGACTGTGAGACATTTCCATCTAACTCATAGCTGAAGCCTTATATATCATCTCCTTAATTAGAATATGAGCTTCTTGAGAACAAAGATAGTCACACTTTTCCACTGGTATCCCCTGTACTTAATACAGTGCATTGTATTTCGTAAACACTTAACAAGTATTTTTTTTCATTCAATGATTGATTTCTCTCATTTGTGAAATGAAGGGGTTGGAATGAGGCAGATTTTGAGGTATTGCCCAGTTCTTCATTTGCGGCATTATATATAAACGCCACACAAAAAAACTTGATTTCAAATCATGACTTTGTTACTTACTGCCTGTGTTACTTTGGTCTAGTCTTTTCACCCTAGATTTCCCATAGCTAAAATAAGAGGGGTTGAAATGAGTCCTAAGATTCCTTTCAGTTCAAGCCCTAAGATCATGTGACACACTAAGGCATTAAAAATCACAATTATTACTGTCTTGCTCCAAAAATTGCTATTAATACAACTATGAGATTTGTTCAGGTTCTAAGTTCATATTTTCCATTTTATATTTGAATTAAGAGCATAACTACATACTACTAGTTTGGTCTAGAACATGACTTTTATTCAATAAATTGGGGCCTCTGGCACAAGGTATGTGAGAAACATGAGAAGTAGGATTGATTGCCTAATGGGACTCTAGCGTCTTTCAATATCACTGTTGCCAGCATTCCAGTTTCACTTAATGGTGAAACACTGTGTTTGGAATAAGCAACATTATACTCTTTTATCACTGCAAAAAAGAAAGCACCACAAGCTCTTAAATGAAACTCCTATGCATTGTGATAGTTGCTACTTATTGCTAGAGACACAGCATAGAAAAGTTAGAAACATATTTTAAAAGGTTATATTTGTATGTTTATTCTGTTTTTTTATTTCTTTTATTTTGGTGTCTAAATCTCTGAAATTATTGCAAGATGGCCTTCATAAATTAGTAAAAAGGGCCAATTCAATGTCAATAAGCAAATGTTTGTTCAGCAGAGTGTTTATCATTTTTGGGCAAAGAATATTGGAAAGATAAAAAAAATTGACTACTTCAGACATCATTTTACTAATTTAGAAAACACTGTGCAAGGAACTTCACTCCACAAATAAAGATCTGCAACTCTTGTCATTTGTCATCTTTGAAAGTTGCTTCAGGTAAAGGGGGGTTGAGTGACTTTAAGATCACACAATCTATAAGGTTATATCAGAGGCAACATTTGAACCTGTCTTCCTGTCTCTGAGATCACCTCTCTATACATTATATAATGCTACAACTCAAAAAAAATATACCAAAAAAGATCAAATTAGAATGTTTTCCAATGAGATTAAGAATTATGTGATTTACTGGGCACTCAGAAGTTCTTAATAAGAGTATCTATTGAAAGATAAGTTGTTTGCAAGACCAATGTAAATGATACACACACACACACACACACACACACACATGTGTGTATATAAATGCATACATATATGTATAAATATGTCTGTGTCTGTGTATAACCTAATACTATATATTGATTTGTTTAAAACTGCATGTTTGCTTAGAAATTTGACCCTAAAGAGTCTTCTATGATGGAATCATTTGGCTATGTGTTTTAGCTAAAGGTAATAAGATTGACAAAGTTTGTAAGACAATTATACAAAGTAATGGGGCTAAAGCAGATTTAAGATGGTGGAGTGAAAGGTATTAATTTGGCCAAATCTACCCAAATTCTTTTTAACAATAATATAAAAAATTTGCCAAACCAAAAAATTGCCAAAAAATTTATGTGGGAAAGCCAAGAATAGTCATACTGAATCTGGATTTTATCCAGACCAGGGCAGGTTACAAAGATAGACATAGAGGTCCATGGATACTGGGGTGGGGAATTAGCAATCAGAATCCAACAGTGGGTTGTTTACAAGAGACACATTATAATCAGAAAGATATACACAGAGTTAAACTAAGGGGCTAGAGGAGCATCTATTGTGGGTCAGCTGAAGTAAAAAAAGGTAGGGCTAGAAATCACAACCTCAGAAAAAGCAAAAAACAAAAAATAGACACAATTAACAGATAATCAGGGAAACTACATTTTGCAAAAAAGAAAAAAGGTACTATAGATAATTAATTATTATCAGTTCTACAGATGTATACAACAAATGGCATAGCATACTAATTGTTGAAGGGATCGTTAAATGAGTTACAGGAAAAAGTAGACAGTAAAACTATGCTAGTGGGAAACTTCCATTTACTCTTAATTTACTCTTCTCAGAACAAGATGAATCTAAACATAAAACAAAGAAGAAAGATGTTAAGGAGATTGTGTTAAAATTTGATTTTGTTCTGATTCCCCTGACCACCATCCCCTTCTTCTAGTTCGCATAGTAAGTAAATTTATAAGTAGCCAGTTTAAAGGGACAATAGCAGGAAGTAAGATCACAAAGGAGAACCTGGAAGTCATACACAAACCATCATAAAGATCAAAGGAACAGACTTATATGTTAGCCAAGATTCACATCCTTGTAATATGTAGTGAATCAGCAGGAGCCATCTAGGTGCTGTTATCAGGTTCTAGTCCTATGATACATGAATTCCATTCAAATTCCAGACATCTACAGTTACAAACAAGCAGAATATCAAAAAGGTGCTGATAACTTTGAGTCAATATAATTAAAATCATTTTACCTAAGTTATACATGCACACATATGTATGTATATGTGTGTTTGTAAAATTATTCTATACATACTTCTAATTATCAGTTCTTTCTCTGGATGCAGATAACAGCTTTCTTCATATGTCCTTTATACTGGATTTGGTTATTTATAATAGAAAAAATTACTTATTTGCTCAAAGTCATTCTTAAAACAATATTGCTGTTACTGTACACAATGTTTTCTTTGTTCTGTTCATTTCACTCTTCATTATTTCATGCAAGTCCTTCCATATTTTTCTAAAATCATTGAGCTCATCATTTCTCATAGCACAATAGTATTCCATCAAATCATATACCACAACTTGTTCAGCGTTCCCTAACTGATGGGCATCCCTGCAATTTTCAGTTCTTTTCTACCACAAAGAGAGCTACTATAAACATTTTAGAACATACTGGTTCTTTTCCTTTTCCCTAATAATCTTTGGAAATTGACCAAGTAGTGGTATTGTTGGGTTAAAAGGTACAGATATTTTAATAACTCTTTGGGAGTAATTCCAGATTGCTCTCCAAAATGGTTGGATCATTTCACAATTCCACCAACAACGAATTAGTGTCCCAATTTTTCCACATCCCTCCAACATTTGTCAATTTCCCCTTCTATCATTTTAGCCAATCTGGTAGGTGTAAAATGATACCTCGAGGTTGTTTTAATTTGCATTTTTTCTAATCAATAATGATTTAGAGCATTTTTTCATATGACTACAAATTGTTTTGATTTCTTCACCAAAAACTGCCTGTTTATGTTTTTTGACCATTTATAAATTGGGGAATTACTCATTTTCTTATAGATTTGACAAGTTCCTTATATATTTTTATAGCAGACTTTTATCTGATAAACTATCTATAATTTTCCCCTAATTTTAAGTTTTCCTTCTGATCTTGGCTACATGTGTTTTATTTGTACAAAAAACTTTTTCATTTCATGTAGTTGAAATTATCTATTTTACACCTAACTTTGCTCTCTGTCTTGTTTATTCATACTTTGTTTGTCTATCTATAAGTCCATGTTCTAATTTTCTTGTAAAATCTCTCTTTCTATCTAGGTCGTATATCCATTTTGACCTTATCTTGGTAAATGCTGTAAGATATTGGTCTATGCCTAGTTATGTTTACTCATTATTTTCCTTCTCAGCCTCTCTTTTCACTCTATGCCGGTTACCTTATCTTCTCTTTTTACCCTCTTATTCCTTATTTTACCCACTCCAATTATCCAACACAATTTCAAAGGAGTCATGATGACAAATGACATCTACCTTCAGAGAGAGAACTGATCAACTCTGAGTGCAGATTGAAGCATCTTTTTTTCACTTTCTTAATTTTTCTTGTTTTCTTTTGTTTTTTTCAACATGTCTAATATAAAATATGTTTTTCATGACCTCACATGTATAATATACTGCTTTTATTCTCATTGTTTGGGGCAGAGGCAGAAAGAAGGGAGACAATTTTGAATTCAATTTTTTAATGTGAATGTTAAAAATAAAAATACATAATAGGATAAAAATTAAAATTTAAAGAAAGAAATTAATATTGGATAATTTGAAGTTAAGTTGGGAATTGGAGACAGTAAGGAGCCTTAATCTTGAAGGCTGAAAGTTTCTTGTTAGGGAAGAATGTAAACACAAGGAAATTTGGCTCATTGAAGACTACATCATTCTCTTATTCCCTTGCACCTATAATGAGTCAGGAAAGAGTTTGTGAATGTCTCAAGAAAAGAACTTATTTTAGGTGATAATATGATTGTGTCAGTGTCAAGGAAGAAAAAAAAACTTACATGCCAAAACCTTTATCTTAGTAAATACTTTAATCTTCTTGGTTGTGTCATAGCCTCCCAAATCAGACTACCTACAGGTAACATGCAGAAAAAAAAAAGAGTCATTTTAGAGATGAAAACTCTGCAATTGCATTTAATCAGGTATTACTTGATCCTGGCGGAGGGCTTCATCCAAACCAAATGGGTATGTTCTGAAAAATCTATATATGGATATGTTATTTCCAACGATTTTCATGTTTGCATCTATCTTGAAGGGAGGTTCCCAGCAGCCATGAAGCAATCAAACAACTCTCTGTGGGAATGCGTATATCAATCAAATCCATCTTTAAGTATTTATTAAGCACTATGTATCACTAATTGTACATACATTATCCCCTCGATACCAGCTGATGGTAATAAAGTGAAGGAATAAAGATAACTGGCCAGGTATAATTTTTAGTAGTGTGGTAGAGGTTTGGGAAGTGATTGTCATCAAGGCATCTGAGGCTTAAAGCCTTCCCTCTCAGCTCTGCAGGTAGTTTTGGACTATTCTGATCCTTGAGCCTGGTGGTGAACTTTAGCCATGCATGGGAATATTTCAAAAGAAACACACAGGCTTCCACAGAGTATACTGAAAGGAAGGAACTGGAATTATGAAAGCTGAGCAGTTCTAGTGTTGCATTGCTAGAAAATTCCCTGCTCCATCAATGCCTGAGCTCAACTGAGCTTCAAAGGATTAGCAGCACAGAAGCATCAGGCAAATCAAGAAACTTGGAGCAGAACTGTATTGGAGCAGAGAAGCGAGAGGTTAAGGTGAGTCATCAGGATCCTGTTGGCTTCTTGAAGCAGGTAATTCAGACTGAGGCTGCCAGTCGCAATCACCTCTTCAAGGACCAAAGAAAAGTTCTCTTAAAATCTACTATTTCCTCTTCCTTTGTCTGTCAAGTTAAAAGCATTTTAATAGGTTCTGCTTGATTTTTCTAAGAATTTCTTGTATTTTTTCCTTCAGACATCTATCAGATATTATCTGGAAATACACATAATTTGAATTAAAGTAGAGGACCAAACAAACTTCTGCAAGAATACTAGGAATTTTCCTAACTGGAGCTCTAAACTTTTATCATTGTGTTAATAATTTTGCATCCAATAAATAAGATAAAAATAAACAAATAAAGTTTAAAAAATGAAAATAAAAATCCCCACAAAATAGCGGAAAGAAACCATATCAATCCAAGAGTTATATGTTGCCCCCTAGGCTAAAGGGCAAGCTAATTTTTATAATTGGATGTGGCTTATTAATTTTTTCCAGAAAAGGATGGGGGCAGTTACTTAAGAAAAGATCATACTCTGAACCTCATCTCAGGGGGGATACTGAAAAGGCCTAAGTGAAATTCAGCTCTGGTTCTTCCAGAGAGTCAGAGTGATTAGAAAGGATCTTGTACTTTCTACAATGCCACCCACTGATATTACATAAGACTCTAGTTTCCCAAACATTCTAAGCCCAGAGTATCTAGAGTGGCAATCTAGCAGCCTTTCTAAGAGAGGTAAACATGTGGCTCCTACTAAGTTTGTGAAGCCAAATTGCCAATCTACCCACTGATAAATACAGAGGCATGAAACTCATTTCACCTGTATTTCCATTATTGGTTGTCTAAAACGGCTTCCCAGATCACTACCCCCACTTTAATATTTAAATTGATATAATAAAATGATATAACAAATAAATATGATTTGTGCTCCTTTACATAGCGTGATACAGTGGCAAAGTACACAAAGCAAGTATTTGAAGTCAGAACACCTTGGATTAAAATCCTAGTTCTGCCACTTACTACCTAGGCAAGTCATTAAAACTCTCTGGGTATCAATTGTTCATATGTAAACTGAACACAGAATATATTAATTGTAATGTCAATTATAACTCTAATTCCAGTTCCTTTGATCTATGACTTCTGACTTTTAATTTCTGTCTAATCTTGGATAAATCACTTGGCCACAAAGTTTTTCTTTTCTTTTCTGTAAAAGAGGGTTAATAACTGCACTATCTTCCACATAGGTTTGTTGTGAGGATCGAAATATGATACGTTTTACTTGTCTATGCTTATTTATTATAAGGAGGTTTGGGGAGGAGAAAGAATTGCTAAGCAGTCCAGAAGTGGAAAAACAGTAATAAAAGTGTCAATGAAATAATAAAAATACATAAAAGATAACTGAAAAAAAAATTCAGAAAGGACCATAAACAAGCAATGGCATTTTGGTTTTCTATTGTTTTCTATTTTACAACTAGATAAAATTTAATGTGTAAGTAAAACTAAATAAAACAGATGTTCACATGGAATCTCTTTTCTGTTCTTTGTGTATCACGATGGTTGTGCTGCTTGATATTAAAGTCCATAATAAAAAATATTAAAGAGATAATTATTGAGAGTGTATTGGATTTGTTGATAGACCCTTAGGTTAGTGTGAAGCTAAAGAGCATTTTGTGGCTTGTAGTTTTTTGACTTCTCTTCCAAGCCAAAAATATCCACAAGGAAAATAACAGAAAAAAAGACAGTGACAGGAGGAGGCAAAGGAGGGAAAGACAGAGAGAAAGACAGAGACACAGACCAAGAGAGACAAGGAGAGAGAGGACTGAGACAAAGAGCCAGAGACAGAGAGATTTAGAAATGGAGAGAAAACAGAATGGGAACGGTTTGAATAGGGACAGAGCCCAGGCCAGTGACAGAAAGACACTCTCCTTTCACAGGGCATAGCAAACATTATTATATTGCTACATTTTGAGAATGTGGGCAATTCTAATAGGGTGGATGAATGTAGGGATTTCAATAATTTTGCTGTCATTATAGGGCATTGCAGCCATTGTTCTCCATTTAGGATGAGATCTGAGTGTTAAAATTAATATCATTATACATGATAAACATGTATACACATACATATGGAAAATATATATGCCTTGAAAACCTCATGTATGTGTCTCTATTCCCTTGACACTTCAAAAGTAGGTTCAATTTAAAGATTTTACCCAACTGTATTTTCCTTATTACATTCTACAATATATTAAGATAGTACAAGATCTTGGATTCTGACTAAAAATAAAAAATATTCATTGTCTATCTTAAGTATTTTATAACTCCGTTGCTAAAGGCATGACAGATAATCAGAAAGACCCATTGGTCTTGAAAATAGGTTTAAAAAAATGGACAGGCCTTGACAATGTATTTTACCAAATCCTCATGTTCAGGAGGAGGGCAAGTTAAATAACTGAAATCAGATTACTAATGACCCAGCTTAAGTCTTTAGGTAGTCTGGGAAAGGTGGGGAGTAGTTATTGGCAAGTCTACAGTCTACAAATCATATAATCTGAATATCTTTCCCTGTTGTTCCCTTTCAGCTTCCACAGTGTCTCTGTGTCTACAGTGTCCCCATGTCTACAGTGTCTTTATTACAATGTTAATTTGATATCATGAATCTTGGCATATTACAGTGATGGCTTTCTGTTAGCATGTCAGTTTTATCGTATGAATGAAGGTTGCTGTTCTCTTACCCTCTGGTTTCAGTGGACAAAACACAGTATTATTTTAACAATGTGTGACAGATTTCCTAGATGGAATTTATGGAACTTTTCCAAGGAAACCATCCTAAAACATTAAATATGCTGCCATGTTTGAGGTCATTACTGAGTAACCACCAGTATAAAAACATAAACAGTACTATTCCTAATGCATATGAAATAAATTATAGGAAAGTTAATGTCAGATTTTTATGAGAAAAATATGTATGTTAGTGAATTATCTTAATCCACATCTGCAAATTCCCTCAGTTACCTTCTTCCTAGAAGCAGAACGACAGACTGCAATTAAGGAATGAGAGAAGAGAAGAGCCCACCAACTACTTAATTAACTTCTCAAACAAACTAAATTTTCGCACTGATGCCAATAAAGGTTTGTCACTTATTCATAGCATAATGAAGTATCATTTGAGACTATAAGTATTAAATAATTTGGTTTTAGAGAAACTGCTGCCTCTTCCAGGAATTATTTTCAAAGAAGTAGGGAATTTTAAAATATAGTAGCATCCATGACTACCGTGGTATTAAGGGAAAACACATTTCAGATCAATGAAAGGAAGAACTGGGATGAAAATCTAGTCTTAGACTGTAGAACACCTGATAACAGTAGTGGAATAATTGCTCTGAATTGTTCCTATGACTCCTGATTCTAAACAGAGTATCTAATTCAATTTAGTTAATTCATCAGGTATCTATTAAGCACGTACTATGTAGCTATAGGGGCAGTGAGGTGCCCCACTAAATAAAGCTAAGGACCTAGGGTCAGGAAGACCTGAATTCAAATAGAATCTCAGACACTTATTGGCTGTGTGATGATGGGCAAATCGTTTAACCTCTGTCTGCCTCAATTCCTTCATCTCTATAATGGGGATAATAATAACATCTACTCCCTAGGGTTGTTGTAAGGATACAATTTGGAAAAATATTTGCAAAGTGCCTTGCAAACCTTAAAATGCTATATAAATACTAGCTATTATTCCCATTTTCAAGTCACAACACTAGGCACTGGGATACTGAGGCAAAAATGAAATCATTACTTCTCTCAAGGAACTTTCATTATTTCCAATTTCTTGACTCTTTATATTCCTTCTGAAGGGAGACTTACAAAATTTATTGACTGAACTTGTACATTTCTCTTACTTTGAACTTCCATTCTACGAAAAGAAAGGTTAAGTAGCAAGATCAGAGAAACCAAAAAGAGAGAAGAAGGGAGGCACAGAGATGGAAAAAGGGGAACCAGCACAATATTCCTCTAGTGGTTTTTAAAATTAAAACTGGAATTAGATGTTTTAAAAACCAAATCTGGCTCTAAAAGATTTGTCTTTGCATGTAAGTGAAGGAACCTCAAAAGTGATATAGTTTGAATAATAAGAGTAATGGATCTGAAGCCAGAGGACCAAGGCTCTATACCTGGCCTCACAAATGACTATATTGTAAATGACATATTTGGATTTCCTTAATCAAATTATTTAATCTTTCTGTGTCTCAATTTCTTCATCTGTAGAATTAAGGAGTTGGAGTACATGACCTCTAAGGTTCATTCCATTTCCAAATGCAGGATTCTAGGAACCTAAATTGTCCTCTAGCTTTGCTCAAAGACTTTCAGTGTTGGGAAAATTGATACATCTTGACTAATGATGAAGTGTGCTACCTACCTATCTACTGACAAGGAAGTGATGGACCCAAGATGAAGAACAAGACATTTTCAGACATGGCCAATGTAGGATTTTTTTTTTTTGCTTGATTTTGCGTATTTGTTACAAGAGATTTTTTTTTACCCCAATGAGTAGAGGAGGTTTGAGAGTGGGATGATCAAGATAGGGTAAGAAAGAGTATATATTAAAAAAAAAAGAAAGGCAATGAAAAGATAGCCAATGAAGTATCATTTTGTAATACACTGGAGAGAACAGAAAGAAATCTAGACAATAAGGAGAGCTTTGAAAGTCACATATTGAAGTACATGTGTAAAAACAAGCTGTACATAATAAATATATACAGTTTGTGCACAAACCTCTTCTGTTATACTACATATTAGACATTTTCATTTTGTTTGGTATTAAGTTCAGAAAAAAATTAGCTCTTGAAGAAGTCCATTCCATTTTTAAATCAGTCACATTATTAATATACCAACATATTTTCTCCATCTTCTAATATACCAGTTTTGGGTTTTACCTCTGAGGCCAAAAATAATAAATTTAACTGAACATCTTCATTAAAACCCTTCAAATATTTGAAAACTACAGATAAATTCTTTCATATTGGTTGCCTTCATCATGATATGCTCCATTTTGTCAATGTCCTATGGAAGATATGTTGTACAGAAGTGGACAAAATAATCTATTCTCCTGAAATCTCTTTCACCTGACTGATTTTTTTTTCCTGTTGTCTAATTCCTGTAATACTGCTGAATTCAGTAGTTGTTTATTTCATCTGACATGATGAGCTGTTTTAGTGCAGGGGTATTTGATGAGATTTTGTTGTTGTTGTTCTTAAGGCTTTTGGCAGTCTGTGGAAGTCTATGGACTCCTCAGAATAATGTTTTGCTTTGTTTTGTTTTACTTTGGAAGTTTTTACACAGTTTATTTATGCTCTGATGAAAAATTATCTTCATGGATAAACATCATTCATAGTGCCTTTTATTCCTTCTGTTGTGAAATCTCCAGCTCACTTTTTGCGAGCACCGACATTTGCCTTTCCGTACCCCTGATTTTCTTCGCTCTGTTCTTGAGTTCCTGTCGCTGCTTTCTTCATGTCTTTTTCTTCTCATACAGGCTATGCCTTGCAAGTCTGTGCTTTGGTTTATTTTTCTTCGTATAGTCAAGGGAATCATAAATCATGACAAAGTCCATTGTTTTGCCACCACCAAAGTGTGTCAAGACAAAAATGATGTCTGGAGTTGTCTTGGACATCTCGGCCAGTTTTTCTCGAATTTGAGTCTTGGGCACTGTGGCCTTTCCAGGATGAAGGACATCTATAACCATCTGTTTATGCTGAAGAGGTCTGTTTGTCATGAACTTCCTGGTTCTGATGGTTACAGTGTCATTCATGGTGGCAGCTGGCTCCTTGAGCAACAGGAGAGGGAAAGCAGAATAACGTTTTTAAATACATAAAAAAATTCATAAGATTACAAAAGATAAATGATATTGAACTGATACTTATAAAAATTAATTCCATATACTCATGTAAAAACTCTTATTTAGTGCCTACCCTACACATAGTAGGTCCTTGTTGAATTGAATTTTAGCAGAAAGCTAAGTTTAAATTGTAAAGCCAATAGGACCATCCGGCTATAAATATACCCAAACAAACTCATATGAATGGGTCTATCTCTACAAAGAAGGCTCCTACAATGTAGGAAAACAACTTTTTTTTCTTTTCTTTATCCTTTCTTGTCTTCTTTTATTTTATTCTACCATCCATAAAAAAGACAATGAAGCCAAGGGAAAGAATAAGAAAAAATGAAACATAAGTAAAATTAGAAGTATAACGCCCCCAGGTAAATTCAGTCCTCTGCTTTGTCAGTTTGCAATGGCCTTAGACTAATTTATTTGCTGCTTCACTTGTTTCCAGATTTCCCTTTATTATCTATCACAATGACAGTCACTCAGTCTCTTCTTTCTTCAACTGCAAATGAGAACACAATGAATAAATCATGCCTTTCTCCTTTGAAGTACTGACTTAATGTGGACTCAGCATTGGGCTTGGAACTGACTCCACCTGAAATATCTTAACACAGCACTTCTAAATGGCACTGCTGGCTCCAGAAATATACAGGCCACATTGATGATAGAATTTTTGTACAAAGGATCTTTGCAAAAGTATTCAATCCGACTTATGAATCTGGGGACACACTGTAACTGTTAAAGACAGTGTCATTTTGTTTGCTTGTTATGGGATTTGTCTTCACTTTATAGGTTTGGGTTTACATGACTTCATAAAGGTCTTTTTAGCTTTGCCTGCAATTAAGGTAGAGTTCCATCACATGCGGTGTCTCAGTGTGAGAAAAAAAAACTATTATAAAAACAATGAAGAAATGGTTGATCTGTTCTGGTGTGTCAAACTAGGTTATTCTTGGAAAACTAAGTTAGAAACATCTTTCAACAGCAATAAAATTTACTGACAATAAAATTTTCCCAGCAGATGAAAAGGTGAGGAAACAGTCCCCAAATTTTTATTTAAAAAATCTTATGTACACAGTAACAGCAACATTGTACAATGACCAAATTTGATAGACTTAACTCTTCTCAGCAATACAATTGATCCAAGACAATTCCAAAAGACTTATGATGGAAAATACTATCCACATCCAGAGAAAGAACTATGAAGTCTAAATGCAGACTGAAGCATACTATTTCTCTCTTTTTTTCTTTCTCATGGTTTTTCCCCTTTGTTCTGATTCTTCTTTCACAACATGGCTAATGTGGAAATATGTGTAATATTACAGGCATAACCTATATCAAATTGCATGCCATCTTGGAGAGGGGAGAGAGGAGGGAAGGGAAAATTTAAAATTCAACATCTTATAAAAATGAATGCTGAAAGCTAAAAATAAATTAATTTTTAAAATCTTATCACAATTCTTAGTATATTAAAGTTAGAATAAGAACCACACAGATCATCTCCACAGTATAACAGTGCATTTGTAAGACTTTTTTTACTTTTTTTTTAAGAACCAGGAGCACAGCCTTTAATAATTACCTCCCCCACTGTCCACCCCTCAAAAATAAGCATTTATCTACTTCATCTGGAACTAGAAGTCCCAAAGTTTTTGAAACACAACTTGAACTTCTGGTCTTTGAGTTTCCATTTCCTTCACCTGTGATAGTCTCAACTCAAACAGGTGATAATACCTTTGCTCCTCAAATCTCAGAAAACACTTTATTTACAACTTTATCTAATACCTTAGTATTCTATAATGCATATTAGAGTTATCTGTGTTATTATCTTATTACCCCACAAGATCATAAATGCCATAAGAGTAGGAATCTCTTGTGATCTAAGCTTCCTATCTTCTCCAAAGCCTAGCATACAACTATATGCATAGTAAGTTCTTAATAAATGTTTCTTGTATTGTTGTTGTATTGTACTTATAAAAACTTACAACCATATCCTCAAAGTTCCTTCAAACTTCCAATCTCTCCAAGTATCTAATTACAAAATATATACTTGTTAACAATAAAATTAACACTCATTATTATTTGATATTTATTTACATTTTTCAAGTAGATTTTTAAGCTAGCCTGGGGCCTTCTGTTTACTTCCTTTCCCTATAGTATTGTTCATAACATTATATGCTTTATAAAAGCAACTTTTACATCTAAATTTAATAGGAGTACAGGATTTGAAATTAAGAAATGAGGGTTCTAATCCTGGCTCTACTACATACTACCTAAGTGGCTTTAAATAAGTCACTTCAGATGGAGACAGATGGCAGAGTAGAGGCAGCAATCCAAATGAACTCTCCCAACATTCTCCTCAAAACAACTTTAAAATAACACCTCAAATCAAATATTGGAGCAGCAGAACCAGCAAAAGGCCAAAGTGAGATACTTTCCAGCCTAAGACAATTTAGGAGGTCATCAAGAGGGGTCTGTGACACCATTGTGGGGACTAACACAGAGCACATGTGGTGACAACACCAGCAGTGGGTCTTGGAGGCTACCTTGACAATGGCTGGAGCAGCTTTGGAAGCTCTCAGCCTGGGAGATGGTAAGGGGGTTGGACAACTCATCACAGAGAGATTATAGAGGACCTTTTGCTAGTACTGGGTGCAGAACCTGGCATTGTTTGGCAGCTCTATTGTACATATATAGTTCTGGGTCCCAGTTTTGGGGCTGAAAGGAGCACTTGTGTTTGGTCACAGGGAGTAGGGGCCCTGGTCACAGTTACAGGGTGGAGCTAGCACTTGCAGCTGCAGAAGAGCAGGGGCCTTAATCACAGTTCCAAGGCATAAAGACTAGCACCTGCATTTTCAGTTATAAGGCCAAGGGGAACAAAATCATTAACAGCTGGAAACAAGTAGGGGCCTTTCTTGAGCAGTGACCACAACTCTATCCAGATCACACCACCTTGGAAGCAAAAACTTGCAGACCTCTAAAATGAGCTCCGAAAACAGTAGCATGGAAAAGCCTGAAGCTTTTAGAGAGTGCCTTCTTATCCCCAGGTGAGTACAGCCCAACTTTAACATAATGTTCCAAGTCAAGAAATAGGTTGGAAAAATGACTAAACAACAATAAAAGAATTTAACCATAAAAAGCTACTATGGTGGCAAGAAAGGTTAAGACACAGTCAGAAGAAGACAACAACATGAAAACAGCAACAAGCAAAACCTCAAAGAAAAAAATTTAATTGGACATAAGCCCAACAAGAATTATGGGAATCATTAAAGAGAAAAGTGGCAGAGGAAAAATTCAAAAAAGAAATGAAAGCAATAAAAGAAAATTATAAAAAAAAAGAATTCACAGCTTGGTAAGAGTCACACACAAAAAACCCTAATAACCTAAAATACAGAATTGAACTAATGGTAAAGGAGGCACAAAAATTCACTGATGGAAAGCATTCCTTAAAAAGTAAAATGGGGGCCAAGATGGCAGAGGGAAAGCAGGGACTGTCTTGAGCTCTCTCCCAAAGCCCTCCAAATACCTAAAAAAAATGGCTCTAAACAAATCCTAAAGCAGCAGGACCTACAAAAAGAGAGAGTGAAACAAATTTCCAGCCAAAGACAGCCTGGATGGTTGATCAGAAAGGTTTATCGTGCCGGGCGGGAGAGGAGTGCAGTTCGGTGTGGGCATGCAGGCCTCAGCGAACCTGGAGCAGGCCTCAGAGGACTGAATTGTGGGCAGCTGTGGTGGTTTCCAGACTTCATAACCCCTGAATGCCAAAGACAACTTAGAAGGTCAGTGGGAAAAGTCTGTGACTGTGGTGAGAGAGGAGCTACATCTCAGCTGCAAGTCTTGAGTGTGGCCCGGGGGCCACGGCTTTTTCCTGAGCTTCTGGCCCACAGACTGAAGGGGAATTCAGTGGCTGTTCAGAGGGGGATTGCAGGGATCTCTTTGCCAGTGCTGAGGCAGGAATCTCTTGCTTTACCAGTGCTTGGATCTGGGTCACAGTTCTGAGGGGCAGTCCTGGGGTGAGGAGGAACACAGGTGCGGTGGAGCTTGTTGTGGCAGTGGAGAGAAAACACCTCGCTCCTTATCATACCACCTAGGAAGAACTGAAAAGTTACAGGTCCCCAGAAGTACCTCTGAAAACAGCTGTACAAACCCCCAAAGCTTGGGACAGTACACTCTTCACATTGGAAGCAGACTTTTACCTTAACAAAGAGTTTAAAACTCAATCATGAGTAAGTAGCACAAAAAGAGTCAGACTATATTATCTTCCTTTGGTGACAAAGAAGATCAAAACATACAACCAGAAGAAGACAACAAAGCCAAAGCTCCTATATCCAAAGATTCCAAGAAAAATATGAATCAGTCCCAGGTGTTGGAAGAGCTCAAAAGGGATTTTGAGAAGCAAGTAAGAGAAGTAGAGGAAAAACTGGGAAGAAAAATGAGAGTGATGCAAGAAAATCATGAAAAACAAGTCAACAGCTTGCTAAAGGAGACCCAAAAAAATACTGAAGAAAATAACACCTTAAAAAATAGCCTAATCCAAATAGCAAAAGAGGTCCAAAAAGCCAATGAGGAGAAGAATGCCCTAAAAAGCAAAATTGGCCAAATGGAAAAGGAAGTCCAAAAGCTTACTGAAGAAAATACTTCCTTAAAAATTAGAATAGAGCAATTGGAAGCTAGTGACTTTATGAGAAATCAAGACACTGTAAAACAAATCCAAAAGAATGAAAAATTAGAAAGCAATGTGAAATATCTCATTGGAAAAACAACTGACCTGGAAAATAGACCCAAGAGAGAGAATTTGAAAATTATTGGACTATCTGAAAGCCATGATCAGAAAAAGAGCATAGACATCATTTTTCAAGAAATTATCAAGGAAAACTGCCCTGGTATTTGAGAACCAGAGGGCAAAATAGAAATTGAAAGAATCCACTGATCTTCTCCTGAAAGAGATCCCCAAAGGAAAACTCCTAGGAACATTGTAGTCAAATTCCAGAGTTCCCAGGTCAAGGAGAAAATATTACAAGCAGCCAGAAAGAAACAATTCAAGTATTGTGGAAACACAATCAGGATAACACAAGACTTACCAGCTTCTACATTAAGGGACCTCAGGGCATGGAATATAATATTCTGGAGAGCAAAGGAGATAGGATTACAACCAAGAATCACCTACCCAGCAAAACTGAGTATAATTCTGCAGGGGGAAAAATGATCATTCAGTGAAATAGAGGACTTTCAAGCTTTCTTGATGAAAAGACCAGAGTTGAATAGAAAAATTGATTTTCAAATACAAGACTCAGGTGGAACATGATGAGGTAAACAGGAAAGAGAAAATCATAAAAGATTTATTAAGGTTGAACTGTTTACATTCCTGCATGGAAAGATGATATTTCTAACTCATGAGACCTTTGGCAGTATTAGGGCAGTTGGAGGGGAAAAAATTATATGTATGTATATATAGATATAGGTAGATGGATAGAGGGCACAGGGTGAGTTGATAATGAAGGGGTCATATCTGGAGAATAAAATGAAGGGGTGAGAGAGGAATACACTAGAAGAAGGAGAAAGGGAGAGGTATAATGGGGTAAATTATCCCACAAAAAAAAACAGAAAAGAAAAGGCTCTTACAGTGGAGGGGAAATGGGGAAAGGTGAGAGGGAATGAGTGAATCTTCTTCTCATAGGATTTGACTTAAGGAGGGAATAACATACACACTCAATTGGGTGTGGAAATCTTTCTTACCCTACAGGAAAATATGGGGGGAAGGGGACAAGAGAGTAGGGGAATGATAGAGAGGAGGGCAGATTGGGAAAGGGAGTAATCAGAAGCAAATACTTCTGAGGAGGGACAGGGTCAAAAGAAAGAATAGAATAAATGGGAAGTGGTGGGATAGGATTAAGGGAAATAGAGTTAGTTTTTCACAGCATGTCTACTATGGAAGTGTTTTGCATAACTGCACATATATAACCTGTATTTAGTTGCTTGCCTTATCAATCAGCGTGGGTGGGGAGGGAGGAAGGGAGAAAATTTGGAACCCAAAGTTTTAAAAACACATGGTCAAAAAAAAATGTTTTCACATGCAAGTGGGAAATAAGAAATACAGGAAATCGGGTACAGAAATCCATCCTGCCCTACAGGAAAATTGAAGGGGAAGGGGATAAGACAAGGGGAGTAGAGATAGAAGAGAAGGCAGACTAGGGGAAGGGGTATTCAGAATGTATGCCATCTTGGGGTGGGGGGAGGGGCGAGATGGGGTGAAAATCTGGAACTCAAAATCTTGTGGAAGAAAATGTTGAAAACAAAAAAAAATAAAAATTACCACAATTAAAAAAAACAGAAAAAATAATAAAAATAATAAAAAAATACCCTAACCCAAATGGCTAAAGAGGTCCAAAAAGCCAATGAGGAGAAGAATGCCCTAAAAAGCAAAATTGGCCAAATGGAAAAGGAAGTCCAAAAGCTTATTGAAGAAAATGCTTCCTTTTAAAAATCAGAATGGTGCAATTGGAAGCTAGTGACTTTATAAGAAATCAAGACACTGTAAAACAAAACCAAAAGAATGAAAAAATAGAAAACAATGTGAAATATCTCATTGGAAAAACAATTGACCGGTAAAATAGATACCGGAGAGAGAATTTAATAATTATTGGACTATCTGAAAGCCATGATCAAAAAAAGAGCCTAGACATCATCTTTCAAGGAATTATCAAGGAAAACTGCCCTGGTATTTGAGAACCAGAGGGCAAAATAAAAATGGAAAGAATCCACTGATCACCTCCTGAAAGAGATCACCAAAGGAAAACTCCTAGGAATATTTTAACCAAATTTCAGAGTTCGCAGGTCAAGGAGAAAATATTACAAGCAGCCAGAAAGAAACAATTCAAGTATTCTGGAAACACAATCAGGATAACACAAGATTCAGCTGCTTCTACATTAAGGGACTGCACGGCATGGAACATAATATTCTGGAGGGTAAAGGACATAGGATTACAAACAAGAATCACCTACCCAGCAAAACTGAATATAATCCTTCAGGGGGAAAATGGACATTCAGTGAAATAGAGGACCTTCAAACATTCTTGATGAAAAGACCAGAGCTGAACAGAAAATTTGACTTTCAGATACAAGACTCAAGAGAAACATGAAGAGGTAAACAGGAAAGAGAAATCATAAGAGACTTCTTAAGGTCGAACTGTTTACATTCCTGCATGGAAAAATGATATTTATAACTCATGAGACCTTTGTCAGTATTAGGGTAGTTGGAGGGAAAAAATTATAGGTATGTATATATATATATAGATATAGATGCAGATATAGATTCAGATAGATAGAGGGCACAGGATGAGTTGAAGATGAAGGAGTCATATCTGGAGAATAAAATCAAAGGGTGAGAGATGATTATACTGGGAGAAGGAGAAAGGGAGAGGTAGAATGGGGTAAATCATCTCACATAAAACAGACAAGAAAAGGCTTTTACAGTGGAGGGGAACTGGGGGGAAGGTAAGAGGGAATAAGTGAATCTTATTCTCATAGGATTTGGCTTAAGGAGAGAATAACATACACACTTAATTGGGTATGGAAATCTATCTTACCCTACAGAAAACAGGGGGGCCGGGTAAGGGGACAAGAGAGCAGGAGGATGATAGAGGGGAGGACAGATTGGGGGAGGGAGTAATCAGAAGCAAATACTTCTACAGAGGGACAGGGTCAAAAGAGAGAATAGAATAAATGGGGGGGGCAGGATATGATGAAGGGAAATATACTTAGTTTTTCACAACATGACTACTATGGAAGTGTTCTGCATGACTATACATGTATAATCTATATTGAGATGCTTGCCTTCTCAATGAGGGTGGGTGGGGAGGGACGAAGGGAGAAAATTTGAAACCCAAAATTTTAAAAACAAAAGTTAAAAAAAGTTTTCACATGCAACTGGAAAATAAGATATACAGGAAATAGGGTATAGAAATCTATCTTGCCCTACAGGAAAATTGAAGGGGATAAGAGAACGGGGGAGAGACAGAAGGGAGGGCAGATTAGAGGTATTCAGAATGCATGCCATCTTGGGGTGGGGAGAAGGATGAAATGGGGAGAAAATTTGGAACTCAAAATCTTGTGGAAGTGAATATTGAAAACTAAAAATAAATAAATTAATTTTAAAAAAAGAAATGTTTTCCATGATTTCACATGTGTAAAGGGTACCATTGTTCGCTTCTCAGCAGGTAGGGGAGGGAGAGAATTTGGAACTCAAATTAAAAAAAACTTAAAAATAAATGTCATTTCAGGTCTCTGGGTCTCTATTTCATCATTTGTAAAGTAAAAGACTTTGAACTAAGTAATCCCAAGCCATTATGATTGGAAGTTTTGAGATTTCTTCAACGTGTGGTTTTTACTTTCATGGGTAGTGGGGAGGGAAAGAGAGGCTTAAAATATTATGTCTTGACTAAAGTTACATGCTAGGGAAACCAGGCTTTATAAATCAGGTTTTGCTTGTATCCTCTGGGCCTAGAACACTGCCTGACATATTGTAGGTGTTTAATAAATGCATATTCATTCGTTGATCTTATCTACAAGTATAATAATATTTCTGTTACATCATATCTACTGCACTATTTGGTTTCTATGTTATTTCTGGATTTATTTAATATAAAATTATTATTTTTAAATGCTAAAATTGTAGTGGTGACATTTGAGAAGACTATCATTCCTAGTTCTTATTTCCTACCACATAAGGGTTGAAGTAAGTCAAAAGTAGAATTCTGCTATAAAATGGCTCATTGAGCAGATATCTATGTATGACAGGTCAAATATTCACCAAAACATGATAGCCTTTCCCCCCAACACAAGAATTATAAAGGAATTCAAATGCATTTGCAAATTGTTTTTTCATTATCATGATGTACAAATATACATATGTGTATATGTATCTATATATAATACACATTTATATCAAAATACATGTATATACACATTAATATATAGATAAACACAGGCATACATGTATGCATGTATTTATGTATATGTGTATACTAAAATTATAAAGGAGTTCATTTTAATATCATTTCCCTTATAATATATCTAGGTATATTTATATAACTTACAGTTCCTCACTGGTGTGAAAAAAAGACTTTTAATTTTCATTTCTTACTGGTTGAGTTTTATTGTTTAAAACATGTATGATCATGTCTTCTATTATTTCTCTCTGTTTGCTCCTGTTTTCCACATTACTCATTAACTGCCATTGGAAGATTAAGGTAACATGAAGTCTATTGCCCAATTGTGTAATTAAGTAAGGAGTTTACTAATACCAGGCATAATACTGACCTCTTTAGCATTTCATTAGACATCTCCCTCCTGCAGACTGTTATTTTTTTTGTCCATTGTTAATGGTCTTCTTGCTAGGCTTCATTTTATGATGGTGCACATTCTAAAGCATGCTGAACGCAGTTTGCAGACAAAATTTAAAACATAGGAGAGAATACGACAACAAAGAATCCCTAGCCTCCCTTCAATTGTTTGGTTTTAGTCTCCTTTCTGGTCCTAGTGAAATGAAATGACTTCATTATCGTGGGGTTTCTTGCACAAACTCCATCTAAAAAGGAGTCCATGAAAGACAAACAGAAGTAACAATGTGGAGACATTAAAGTTTTACACTACAAGGTGCAATGGCCAGAGAACACATGACACATGTTGTCCTGGTTCAGGACAAAATTGACTCCTGGCCCACAGATTTATGATCCCCACCCCCATGGGGATCTGACTGAAGAAGGGAATATGTTCACATCATTTTCGGTGTTTTCCTGCTCAGGTAGTTCACAGATGTTTTATTGCTCTTAACTTGCTAAAAAGTAATTTCAAAGAAAGCTCATATCAATATCTATTGTATTATAAGATACAAAGAGTAAATCTTAAAGGGATAAACGTCCTCCCCAATAAGTTGTGAATATTATATATCATATTATTCACTCAACAAAAAGTTGATTTCTAAAAGAGTAAAAACAGTATTAGCAAAAGAAAGTTCAGGAAATATGTCATGGAAAGAAGACTGATTATTTAAATTGTTAAAAGATGAAATTAATTCAGACTAATTCAACAGCATTTGTTAGGCATAGGTTGGATCCAAGGTGTAGCAAAAGCAAGATAGAGTAGAAGGAGTGTTCATATTGGAGTCAAAAAGCCCTAGATTTAAATCCTGTCTCTATCACTTACTAGTTAGCTATAGGACCCTTGGCATGTTATTTGAACACTGGGTCTCAGGCAAATCCATAGGATTTATCTCCTATGTCAGAATATGATTGCATTCTACTTTGATGTAGGAAATGCCTGACAGTGATGAAATCACAAATTCTTCACATATTCTAATATGGCCAGGGCATTATGGTAGGCACTGGAAAGAAAAAGGCAAAAGACAGTTATGAAATTCAGTTTCATACAATATTTTATCCTATTTTGTCCAAGTTATTAAACCTCCATATGATGGCTTGTTTTTCCCTTTCTCTGGTTTCTGTATTTTCTATGAAGACTTTAAGCTTGGAAGACCTTTTCCCTAGTCACATATCACCCATCATCCTTCTTATCCTTTAATGTAATGTTTCTCCCTAGTGTGGGAGAAAATAGGAACCACAATCATTTTGCAACATCTTGATGGACAAACAATGTAGAAATCCCCCCAGTCACCCAGTGGCTAAATATCAGAAAGCACCCCAATCCAGCAAAAATGTGATAAAGCAGATGGCAATATTCATTGTTGTAACAACTACTTGCTATTCTTGGATAAGAGATTCCATTGTTCTGTCTCAAAGAGATCAAGAGAATTAGGAATTTTCTTTTTCTTTTTTTCTCACAAATGTCCCAATCATATTATCTTCTGTTTGTGCCAAGACTCATAAATTCTCAGACTTTTGTCAGAAGTGATCTTAGTGGTTCTATGCCAGTCTAGTCCAATCTAGTCCAATTCTTACCCAAACCGTTCATCTAGTTGACAACATCCCCAACAGGTAGTCATTTAGATCCATGAGTGTCCTAATGAAAGAGAACTCACTTTTCCCAAAATCATCATCTCCATCTACTTTTGAAACATTTTGAATCCTTAGACTTCTAAAAAATATTGAACTGAAATTGTCTTCACACTTTTATCTATCTCTCATAGTTTTACTCTCCAGGGCCATGTAGTAAAACTCCAGTTCCTTTTCCACATGACATGTTTTCCAATCCTGGAAAAGTCTTCTAAGTACCTTCTTCTCCAGAATCAACATCTCTGTTGGATTTTTTTTAAATCAAATCCTAAAAGGGCATGTTTTCTAGCCTATTCACCATCTTGCTTACCTTCCTATGGACATTTGCTCATTTTTTATTGTCCCTTCTAAAATGTATCACTCAAAATTGGAATAATTTAGATGTGTTTAGGGCAAAGCACAGGAGGTTTATCTTTTCCCTCATCCTGGACACCAAATTTTATTGATGGAGTTTAAGATTATAGTTGCTTTGTTATCTGCCATACCTTTCTGACTAATCAGATGTCTAAAGCCCCTAGACATCTTTTACATATGTACTACTTTCTAGCCTTGTATCCCTTATCCCATAATGAAATACAATTTTTGAAACCTTAGAACATAAATGTACATATACCCCAAAAGGCCATTTTGTTATCTACAGCAAAATATTAATGACTGTTGAGAGCTTTTTGGATCCCTACTCTAACAATTAATGATTGATCTATGTCTCTAAATTTTGGTGTCATCTGAAAATTGTGCATGGCATCTATGTCTTCAGCCAAATGTTGAAGAGTCAAAAACAAAGTCCTGCAACACCCCTCTAGGAATCTCCTTGTAGATTGACATCAGTTCCTTAATCAATTTTCTTTTAATCCAATAATCAGTTAATCAGTTCTGTACCCACTTATCCATATGCTACCATCTTGTATTCAAGCATGTTTGAGGGCTTTTGCCAAATGTCTAAATATCAATAAAATTCATAGAAACATGGTACCCGAAGTTCATTCTCAAGGGAGAAGGGTGAAATATTTCTTTATATAAGTATACTTCCTATTTTAAAGAAGAAGGTAAAGAATTATGCAGGTATCTGTTTCTTAATTCACTTCTACCCATGGCAATTTTCATTAGTCTTTCAGACCCTTGTATCCATTGATTGAAGAACAATCAAGTCAGAAAGGATGTACTCAAGGAGTACTAGCACCTCTGGTGTGAGGGCTTGCCAAACCCTTTCCAGAACTCTCATAATTCTAAGAAGCTATAGCATGTGCTGTGGCCACACCCTGGTAAACCATATCTATAGATGTGCTAAAACAGGTTGAAGGTAACCAATGAGCCTCAAACCTGTCAATGAGTTAGGAGGTGTCTACCTCAAGCATGTGAAGACTTCTCTTAGTGGAATGGCAGATAAGAACAATTTGTTGCAGTGGCTATGAAGGTGACTGAAGCAGGTGCTATCGAGTTCTTAGAGCTTGATCAGACAACAGAAATACCAAGGTCATACACTGCATCCCAGGTCATCACCAGTGATATTGACTTTTGTCTTGCCCCTGGACTTCAATGACCCTGTAAGAGAGAATGAAGCTAAGGACTTTGTGCAACTCTGTCTTAAATCCAATTTACACACAAATCAACATTGTCCCATAATGTCATTGGTCCTCTTAGAAAATAAAGGACAAACAACAACAACCACCATGTACCAGGCATGTATTAAATAACAGGGATGCAAAAAAATGCAAAAACAATCCATTTCTTCAAGTAACTTACAATTTAGTGGGGAAGATGACATGTAAACAATTATGTATAGACAAGATATAGACAAGACAAGACAAGAGGATAAATTGGAAATCATCCCAGAGGGAAAGCACTTGCATGTGGTGCTTGCAGGAAATGGTGCTTGCAGAAGGAAGGAATTAGCTGAGGCTCAAAGGAAGCCATGGAAAGCAGGGGGCAAGGATGAGGAGGGAGAGAATTATAGGCATGGGGGATAGTCAATGAAAATATTGATAGAAGGGAGATGCTATTTCTTTTTTGTGGAACAGCAAGGTGAGTATCCCTGTATCATAGAACACATGGAGGTAAGTAAAATATAGGAAGACTGAAAAGGTAGGAAGGAGCCTGGTTATAGAGGGCTTTAAAGGCAAAATTGGATTTTATATTTGACCTTGAGGTAATAGGGAGCCATAGGAGTTTATAGAAAAGGGATGGTGACATGATCAGATCTGTGCATTAGTAAGATCATCTATAGTTACATAGGAAACAGGAATAACATAAAACTATGTGTTTCATAACAATCTATATAAATGTAAAATATTATTACTGGTAATGAGTGGTATTGTTTTGTTTTTACATATGAAACTACTTTTATGGACCATTTACTCTAAAGAGCTTTTTATATCTTACTCTCTCTCCACAATCACTTAACCTACAAATACCAATGGAAGAGAGTATTTTAAGGCTGATAATTTAGGAAGAAGGAGCACATGGACATTAGGTACCTTTCTTTTTTCCCGGAGCACCAAGAGCTGATTCTACTTTGCTTTATTTTGTTTCTTGCCAACTTTATCAATGAGCACTTTTTACACAGTGGTTTATAACTACCTTATTTGACAAATAAAAAAGCCATCTTTGTTTATTTAACTCTACCCTCAGGCATCCTGGAAGCTCTCTCTTGCAAGCTGGCTCCCTTATGATTGCAGGAAAAAGAAAAAATATATTGTTCATATTGAATAAAATATATTGAGTTAGGTAAGAAAGACAATTTTCATGTAATTAAAATTCCATTTTAATGCATGGAATACAGGTCACAAATTAAAAATGTCAGACTATTATTGTTTCTTTCTCCAACTTTCTTTCTCTCCCTTCCTTCCTTCCTTCCTTCCTTCTTTCCTTCCTTATTTCCTTGCCAGAGCAGGCGTGGAGTTCCAAGAATGAGAGATCTAATCTTGTCTGCTGTACTCAGGATCATGCAAGCACTTCTCCTAGCACTGGGTTATAGAACTTGACTCAAGGACATCAATCTGTCATAAGTAAACCAAGGAAAACTGCAAATACTATAAAGAAATACTTTGGGTATAGAGATGTCCAAGGAATAATCCATAAGAAGACAGAGAACTATAGCTTTAACATCATGGACTAGGTCTTATTCTAATTTTGAAAGTTGAGAAGTTGAATTTTAAAGTCAAAAAAATGCATAAAATAACTTTTAAGTCATTTCAGAATCAACCTCACTGGATAAGCACTTAATGGCAACCTTCCAAAAACCTAGGAGGGTACTGAATCTAGGGACACACATATGAACCAATTTAATGAAAATGGCAATATATAATGAAATGTCAGGGGAAATCATACAGTCAATAATTTCTATGAGAGCTTAGAGAATGTATATTACAATGGACATTCTTTGGAGGAATGAATTTGACTAGATGGAGGCTAAGGTTCCTTCTGACTCTAAAATTCCACAAATCTGTGAATGGTAAGACTAAGCATATCACACTTATTTCAAGATGCAACTGAAGTACCACCTATTATATGAAGTCTTTCCTGGTTCCCTCAACTCCTAGTACCCTCCCTCCAAAACTACTATGTATTTAACAAAACTTTTTTTATCTGAATTTATTCTCTTTATGTTTATTTGGTATATGTAGGTTTATATACACTTGTCTCATTAGAACTTCAGCTTCTTGTGAGCAATTGTTTCATTCTTTGTATCCATATCACCAGCACCTAGGAGTTCCTGACATATAGTAGACATTTTATAAAAGCTTGTTGATCATTTGAGAGATTCAATATGATTTTTAGTCAAAGTATGTCCTTAGCTATACTTTCAAGGATTTGGAAATGCAGCAGGAAAGGAAAAGGAGATTTGGAGACCATGAGCATACGAGAATAAATACCTGAAGTCAAGAATAAGCATGGAATGTCATCCTAATCAACTATCAAATAATTATTTTATACATCAAGAAAAAAATAAAATTCATCTGGAAAAACAAAAGGTAAAGAAAACCAAGGGAACCAATGAAAAAAATGAAGGTAGATGTTCTAGCAGGACCAGATTTCACACTATACTACAAAACAGTAATCACCAAAACAACAGGGTACTGCATATAAATAGAAGGATTAATCAGTGGAATGGATTAGGTATATCATATACAGTAGTAAATAATAGTAGTGATCTAGAGTTTGACAAACACAAATATGTAAGCTTTGGTTACAAGTACTCACCATTTAAAATAAATTGCTGGGAAAACTGGAAATCAACCTGTCAGCAATGAGGCAGAGATGAAAATATCACACTGTATACCAAGATAAATTCAAAATGGGCACATGATTTAGACATAAAAGATGATTTAAGTAAATCAGTGGAACACAGAAAATTTCACCTGTCAGATCTATGGATAAAGGAAGAATTTAAGACCAAACAAGAGATAGAAGGGATCATAGGAGGCAAAATGGATCATTTTTATTACATGAAAATAAAGCAGAAACAAAAACAGCTGCAGTCAAAATCAAAAGGAAAACAGCAAATTGGGGGAGGGGCGAAAATTAGAGCAAATTTCTCTGATAAGCACCTCATTTCTTAAACGCATAGAGAACTGAGCCAAATTTATAAAAAAAAAAAAACAGAGCCACTCTCCTATCAATAAGTGGTAAAAAGGATATAAACAGAAATTTTCAGAAAAAGAAGTCAAAGGTATCAATAATCATATAAAATGCTCCAAATCACTAATTAGAAAAATGTAAATTAAAACAACTCTGAGATATGACCTCACCTAGCAGACTGGCTAACATCTGAAAAGGAAAAAGGACAAATGCTAGAGGGGATGAGAGAAAATATGTACACTATGTACTGCTGATAGATTGTCACCTGGTCTAACTATTCTGGAGAACAATTTAGAATTATGTCCAAAAGGCAATAAAACTGTGTATACCCTTTGACCCAGCAATACCACTACTAGGTCTGGAAACCAAAGAGATCAAAGAAAAAGGACGTATATGCACAAGGTGGACACTGTTAATCAAGGGACATGTGCACTATAAGGAGGAATACCAAAAGCTAATAGTATATTATGTTCAAATTTATTTTTGCCCTGGGAATTTTTTAGTCAGTAGACATATAGATCATTCCCAGAAACTGCTTTAATTATGGCATGGCTAGATCCACTAGATTGCACAGTGAATACAGTGCTGGAACTGAAGTCAGAAACACAATTTCAAATCCAGCCTCAGAAACTTCCTAGCTGGGAGACTGTGGACAAGTCATGAAGTCTCTGTCTGCTTCAGTACTCTCACCTATAAAATGGGGATACTAATAACACTTACCTCCCAAGGGTATTGTGAGGATAAAATGAGATAATACATATTTAAAGTTGCTTTGCAAATACACTTTTGGGGGCAGAGCCAAGTTAGCACAGGTAGAGAAAGCATTCAGCTGAGAGGTCAGAAGCAAAATGGACTTTCGAGGAGGTCTAGGAGACACACATAGAGAAAAAGAAGGATAAACAGAAGAAAATGGGATGGAGGGAAATGTATAGCTAGTAATCATAACTGTGAATAATCAAAACACAAGGGCAAGAATATAAAGGGAATCAACGAAAAAAAAAGTGAAGGAAGGTGGCAAAGCCGTACCAGATCTCAAATTATATTAAAAAGCAATAATCATCAAAACAATCTGGCACTAAGAAACAGAGTGGTAGATCAGTGAAATAAATTAGGTACACAATATACCATAATAAATGACCATAGAAATCTAGTGCTTGAAACCTAGACATCCAAGCTTTTGGGGTAAGAACTCACCATCTGACAATAATTGCTGGGAAAATGGGAAAGCAGTTTAGCAGAAACTAGGCATAGGCCAACATCTCACACCATATACCAAGATAAGGTAAAAATGGATATATAATTTAGACATAAAGAGTAATATCATAAGTAAATTAGCGTAGAATGGAAAAATGTACCTGTGAGATCTACAGATAAGGAAAGAGTTTATGAGCAAACAAGAGATAAAGATGATCACAGGAAGCAAAATAGATCATTTTGATTACAAGAAATTAAAAAGCTTTTTCACAAACAAACCTAATACAGACAAAATTAGACTGAAAACAGGAAACTGGGAATAATTTTTCACTGCAAGTTTCTCTGATAAAGACCTCATTTCTCAAATATATAAATGGAACTGAGCCAAATATGTAAAACTAAAAGTCTTTTCTCAATTGATAAATGGTCAAACAGTATGAACAGGCAGCTTTCAAAAGAAGAAATCAAAACTATTAATATTTACATGAAAACATGTTGTAAATCATTGCCGACATAAACTAAAACAACTCTGAGAAGTCACCTCATATCTATCAGATTGGCTAAATGACAAAAAAGGAAGATGACAAATATTGAAGGGGATATGCGAAAAATAAGTACATTAATGCACTTTTAGTGGAGTTGTGAACTATTCCAACCATTTTGGAAAACAATTTGTACTATGCCCAAAAGACTATAAAACTTTGCGTATCCTTTTACTCACCAATACCACTACTAGGTCTGTATCCCCAAGAGATCAGAAGAAAAAAAAAGGGAAAAGGACCAATACAAAAAAAAAAAAACATGTATTGTGCCTCTTTTTGTGATGACAAAAAATAAGAAATCAAGGGGAAGCACATCAATTGGGAAATGGCTGAACAAGTTATGGCATATGATTATGATGGAATACTATTGTGTTATAAGAAATGACAAGCAGGATGCTTTCAGAAAAATCTGGGATGACATATAACTTCATGCAAAGTATAGTGAGCAGAGTCAGGAGAACATGATATATAGTAACAGCAACTTTGTAATCACAATCAACAATGAAAGATTGAGCTACAGTGAACAGGAAATGATCCAAGACAATACGAAAGGGCCCATGATGAAAAATACTATCCACTTCCAAAAAGAGAATCGATAAACTCTGAATGCAGATTGGAGCATACTTTTTCTTGTTGTTGTTTTGTTTTTTTTTTCGGTCTGTTTTCTTTTGCAACATGGTTAATGTGGAAATATGTTTTACATGACTTCACATTTATAATCAATAGTGGAGGAACAAGAGGAAGGAAGACAATTTGGAACTCAATTAAAAAAAACAATTGTTAAATTTTTTTACTTGTAATTGGGGAATGTTTAATAAAATAAGTAAAATATATTAATAAAATAAAGTTCATTCCAAACCTTCGAGTCATATATAAATGCTAGCTATTTTTACTTTGTTTTTATTGATTCCCATTGTTTTTAAACCACCATTACCCCCCCAAAAAAAAGCTCACTCTACCCCTAACTGAACCTTTTGTAACAAAGAAAACCTGTTAGGCAAAACAAAGCAGCAAAACACCTATATCTGAGATAATATGTACAATTCCACATTGGTAGCCCACTACCCTTCCCCTATGAGCAGGGGAAATATTTCATCAATTGTTCTCTAGGACCAGAACTGGTCATATATAAATTGAGTCTGGCTTTCTTTTAACATACTTTTCATTCACATTATTTTAAATTTCTTTGTTCATTTTAGGTAATTTTCTTAACCTCTCAGTGTCCTATGCATTTCTACAAGACTGAAGAGAAAGTAATGAATTCCATTAATAGTGGAAGTTTTCTCCTATTCTTACTCTTAATTTCTCAGATAATCTTGTTTTTTACAAAGCAATAATACTCCATTGCATTCATATTCAACTATTTCTTCAGCCAGTTCCTAACCAGCAGAGCACTCATTTTACATCTTTGTTCCTTAGTTTTTATTTTTGTTTTTATTTTTTGGCTACCCCAAAAAAAATCACATGCTATTTTAAAGAAGAAAACTGAAAGGGCAGCTAGGTGGCACAGTGGATAGAGCACCGGACCTGAAGTCAGGAGGATCTGAGTTCAAATTCGGCCTCAGACCAAACACTTGACACTTACTAGCTGTGTGACCCTGGGCAACTCACTTACCCCCAACTGCCTAAAAAAAAAAAAAAGAAGAAGAAGAAAACTGAAAGGTCCTTAATCTATCCTTTGCTTTTGTCTTCCTCTAGTCTAGTAGACAAAAATATCACGTTCTGTAATCTCAAGTTTATTATTTTCTTGTGTTGTCTTTCTGCCCCCCTCATTTTTTTTTTAAAAAGGGAGCATATGTTATACTAGAAACCCAGTCCTCTAAAAGCAAGTTTTAGAGTAGAAGCAGCATGGTAATGAGGAAATCCCATTGTACTTAGAGTCAAGAGTTTAAATCCCAGTGGCAACACGTTAGGCCTTGGCCAAACTGCTTTAAGTTTCTGAATCTCAGTTTCCTCATCTATAAAATGGAGATTATAATACAGTGTTTGTACTATCAACCTCTTGAGGGTGTGGGAAGGAGAATGCTCTGTAAGCTGTAAAGCTGTATATAATCTGGAGCTATTATTCTTTCAAGAGAAGAGGAATGAGTGGGGGGAAAGACAATTCAAATATTGAAAGCCTGCTCTCAAACCATGCACAATATACAAAGGATGAATGGTTTGAGTTTGAAAAACATCTTGTGTTCTGCAGCCAGATTTATGATTGCAATAGAATGCACATAAAGAATGGGGCATGAAATCTTTTCTTTAGCAGCTCTTTTATGTAATGAAGGGGGCTTTGTCACAAGCCTGATAATAACAGTGAAACTAGGCTCCATCATGGGAGCTTAATGAGTTGTCCCAGCTGGTGCCACTAGCAGAGTATCCATAAGTAAGAAGATAGAGGTCCTCAGGGGGTCTCTCAGCTGATTTTTTTATCCTTTTGCTGATAGTTCGGACTGCATACAAACATCATTTCTATGATTGTGCTTTTATAGTACCATAAATGCCAGTTACATATATTTTAAAGGTATGCATCATACCACTGGCTCTCATACAACTAAATCAACTATCCTGAAGATTGGGCTACAGTGAGTTCAGTGACTATAAGCAGGTTAACTGAGGTAGCCCCAAAACATGGACTATTAACAACAAATTGTACCAGTGGTGTTTATTACCCATTTCTGGTTTAACATCCTTTTTCTTGTTTCCATAAAAATGCCCACACATAAAAGAGAACAATAAATACTCTAGGCAATAATAAAAACTTAATTTGTTCATTCTAAATGTAAATTTACATAGATTGCTGAGATAAAATTGGCATTTTAATCATAGATTGCAATGGAATAAGGCCATACTTTATTGAATATTTGCAAGTTATTGCCTTTAAATGATATTCCACATAGAGTAGCCCAATCAGTCATTCCTGGAGGCTTGATGATTTTGGATAAATGTGGAAATTTGCACTTCTAAATAATTAGTTTAAATATCATTAAGTCTCTCTAAAACCATTTCTCTTTATTAGAGTTTACATACTAAAATGTATTTACTGAGGTTTCTGGATCTTTGTGGTGTGAGGATTTAAAAGAAGAATGTGGACTGACAAAATACAAAGCCACTAACACCCCCAAATGATGCCAACTTCCGTCTGTCAACTTGTCTAATGTTACTTCCTCCTCTGAATAGCTACAATTGTCCCTCATATTATGTGTTGCTTTTTGAAGCATACTCTGGATAACATGAACAGATGTGCTGGAAGTTCTTGCTCAATCACATGGTGCTTAAAAAAAAGGAAAAATTAGAAGGAAAGGGAAAGAGAAGGGGAGGAGAGGAGCAAGAAATGCAAGGAGGAAGGCAAAGAGGGAAGAAGGGAAGGAGGAAAGAAGAAAGGCAGGGAAGAAGCAAGGAATGTGTGCCACACTGTTAGCATTATTTTTTTGAAACATAAACAGATGTGATTGATGTTTCTGACCAATCACACAGTATCGGGGACTTTGTTATTAAGAAAGGGGTGAGGGAAGGAAGAGAGAAAGAGGAAAAGAGGAAGAAAAGGAAAAAAAGGAGGATGGAGGTAATGAGAGAGTGAGATAGATGAAATTAAGATTGTATGTTCAAATCCTACTTAGTATTCTACCTTCAAATCCAAGCACAGTACAGGATTATTTAGGTACTAACTTCTCAGTGTTTGCTTAAAGACATAAAACAAATACTTGTTTATTAGACTTTCTGCTTCTCTTGGTTTCTGAAGTGAAATAATAACCTCATTTCTTAAAACTGTGTTGGAATAGCAAAATAAAACTACTGAGTCATACCTCAGAGTCTGGGGAGTACAACCTTAACTGAAGTAAAAATATCCCCTCAAGATCCTCAGGAGGGGGATGTCCAACCTCTACTTTCAGCTTCCTATCCTTTCAACTAGCTAGCTCAAAAACTGATATTACATTCATAGTCTTCTTCTTTCACATGTTTTAGAGACCTAGGGTCATAAGGGGAGACAGAGAGAGAGAGACAGAGAGAGAGAGAGAGAGAGAGAGAGAGACAGAGAGACAGAGAGAGAGAGACAGAGAGACAGAGAGAAAGAGAGAGAGACAGAGAGACAGAAATTGAGACAAAGACTCAGAGATGGAGAGAGACAGAGAGAGACAGAGAAAGGAGAGGAAAGGAGAGACTTTCAAAAAGTACATCTAAAAAATTTAAATTGGCCTATATAATTCAGTTGAGTCATAGGAACAGGGAATGCTGCAGGCTCATAACAGTACTCACCTCTCTAGAGACCATAAAGAACTCCTTATACTCTCTTTTTCTTTGAGGCTCACAGACGTCATGAAATCCTATCTCTACCTACACCATCCCTCCCCAAAGGTGTCTGCTTCACATAACCATTGATCTTTAGGTTATTAAGGTATATTTTGCAGTCAGCCCACGTCCTGCTGGATTCTAGCAAAACCTTATCCTTTATCAGTAACTCTAGTTTGGCTTTATCATCAACTTTTTCTCTTTTATTTTCCCTCCTGTTCTATATCATCCCAGGTCTTAGAAAAGATGTATTTGATTCTTAGAATACTGTCATATTCACTAAGAAACAAAGGTTTATGAGGACATGAAAAAAATGTACCTCCCTTAGGCCACAAGGAAGGTGGCCGAAGATGTTAGTTGTCTTTGTATTCTTAGACTTGAGTGTGTTTTTAGCTCTCATCCGTGCCCTCATCCAGTTTAACCCCATTGCCATGATAATAGCACCTGTGTAAAATTAAATTACTTATACCATTTAATTAAAAATATCTATAATCAATGTCCCTTTGGTACTCCTATAGAAGATATTGAATGGCCTTCATAACTGTCCTGAAGACATTTTCATACCAATATTGATTAGTTTGCCATCATAATCAAGAGCTTGGGAATGTCTCAGAGGCCTCCATTGTTTCTTTACCCTTTCAGTCAGTCACTAAAGATCCATTAATTAAGCACCATGCTAGCCCTGGGAATACAAGAAAAGCAAAATAAAGTCCTGCCCTAGAAGAACTCATAATTTAATGAGGGAGACAACTTGAAAACAACTATGTACAAACAAGCTATATACTGGATAAATAGGAAATAATCAACATAAGGAAGATATTAGAATTAAGAAGATTTCGGAAAACATTCCTATAGAAAATGGATTTTAGCTGGGACTTGAAGGAAGCCAGGGAAGCCAGAGGCAGAGATGAGGAGAGAAAGATAGTATTCCTGGCATGGGTAACAGTCAATGAAATTCTCTGGAGTCAAGAGATGGTATATCTTGTTAGAGAAACGTCAAGGAGCCCAATGTCACTGCATCGAAGTGTATGGAGGACAGAAGGGCAGTGTGATGAAAGACCTTCAGGTCTATGACCTTGTCGTGGACCACAGGTGATCTTGGCTCAAAGGATATGTGAAAGATTCCTGTGCTTCTTAGGATACTTGTAAGGAGTTTCCCTACTCAAAGTTTCTGTATGAATAGAGGAGCTCTTTCTGATAGCTATTGAATGCAACTCACAATGATGAAGTGATACATTCAGAACAATTTCAAGGCATGACAACTGATATCTTTTTGGTGGATGGACTAGAAATTAATGGGGAAATTCAATTTCAGTAGTGATTCATTCTTTAAACTGCTTTGTATATGAAGTTCATAGGACCATAGAATTTCAATTTGAAAAGAACGTTAGCAATCGTAGGAACACAAGATTTTTTAGAGAAGACAAGCACCACAGGGAGCACATCCCCAGTAGCAAATAAGTTCCTGGACAGCAGGGTATATTTCATTTTCATTTTTGCATCCCTAGGGCCTACCACAGGTCCTTGTCTGCACTACACACTTAACAAATGATTGTTGAATTGAACTGGATCTCTAACCCCCTCATTTGACTGCTAGACAATCTGAGACCTAAAGAGCTAAAGCAACTTTACCCAGGCCCCAAAATTAATACCATCTGAATGAACCAGAACATATATTATATTCTTCTTCCAATTTTATATGTATGTCAGCCTAGAGAGACCACATGGTATAGTGGATAGAGAACTGCCCTTAAAGCCAAGAAGACTGGGATTTATGTCTTGCCTCTGACATCTAGGCCATGTGACCCTTTGGAAATCATTTCAACTCTGCACATTAAGAAGCTCTCTTGCGAATTTAAGTGGTGTAATAGATGCTGATATGGATTACTAGAGAAAGTTTCCTCATTTTGGAGTTCCCTATCAAAGATCCAGACCACATCCAACTTCATCTTTCTGAGTTGAAATGAATAAGAAACAAAAAAGTGTCTAATCATCACAGAGAAAGAAATAACACATTAATAATAATCCATGACACCATAGTTTCAAGAAGAGTGAGGTGAGTTTCGTCACAGTAGATGGAAATTACTTAATTGTATCCTCACCATCATTTTGTCAAATTATTGTTGAGATTAGAGTGCAATTTTCTTCAAAGGGAGGAAGAAAATGCTAGTCAATGGACTTGGTTATTGAAAAATAAATATGTAAAATGAATTATTTTCCCAAAGAAAAAACATATCATGGTAGGCGGCATGAACACCTGCTCAATAAACACTTCTACTTTATTCAAATAACCATCAGTAACAACACTCCATGCTTGCTTCATTTCTTTGTGTGATGTAATCTCACAATTGCAAAGGTATAATAAATGCTAATGAATGACAACAACAACAAAAAGATTCAGACGATATCCCTATGTAAACCTAATTATAACATTACTTTTAAAAAGATTAATTCCAAAGAATGTCATTTTAGAAGTGCATTCTCTCTGGTTTAAGGGTACAGTCTCTTTATCATTATTGGATACCACATATTGCACTGTTTTTTTTTTAGCCTACACCAGGGTGTTGATCACAGAATTTTCCATTGACTAAAAGGTTCTCTGTAACAGTTTGAATTATCCTCGGTAGAGAGTAAAGAAAGTCTGTGATCCAAAGTTTGTTGCTTTTAAAGAGTCCAAAGGTGTCAAGTGAGTTGAGCAATAAGCTAGGATATTAGATAAAGAATAAGGGGTATTGAGATAAAGGACAAGATATAGAAAGTGGTTCTTGGATCAGATGTAGCAATAGCTGATGTTGTTCAGTCATTTTTCAGTCATGAACAACTCTTTTTTTTTTTTTTTTTTTTTTTGTGAGGCAATCGGGATTAAGTAACTTGCCCAGAGTCACACAGCCAGGAAGTATTATGTGTCTGAGGATTTGAACTCAGTTGCTTCTGACTCCAGGGCTGGTGTTTTATCCACTGTGCCACCTAGCTGCCCCCTTGTCTTTCATTTTCAAAGAGGACCAATATCATCAAGAAGTGTTATCTCAAATTGCTCATGAATTGAATTAAGTGAGGCAGAGTTGCACAAAGTCCTCAGCTTCACTCTTTCTTCCAGAGTCATCAAAGTCCAGTGACAAGACTAAAGTCAAGATAACTGATGATGGCCTCGGACACAGTGGATGACTTTGACATCTTCAATGTTTGACCAATCTCTAAGCATTCCACAGAAGCTGCTTCAGCCACTTTCATGATCATTGGAACAAATTGTTCTCATCTACCCATTCTGTCAGGGGAAGTCGTCACATGTTTAGGATAGACATCCTCCTGACTCACCAAAGGTTTGAGGCCTGTTAATTACTCTCAACATGATTTAATCCATCTGCAGAGACAGTTTTACCAGAATGTGACCACTGTGCATGCTACAGCTCCTTGGAGCCATGGGTGAGAGTTGAGTGATAGGTGATCACCACTTCCGCATCCTTGCCAAGAAAACCCCACAGATAGCATTGATGTGCAGTGGCTCGCATGGTCATGAAGAGTCAGACACGACTGAGTAACTGAACAAGAAACAGAACAGCAAATAAGAGAAAAACAATGAGAAGTTTGTATAGCAAAGATATGTCTAAATATATTATCACACATTGAATCTCAGAAGATTACAATGCAACATCATGTTCATATGTGGTTGATCCTAAAGATGTTGACAAAGTTAGCTTGGATTTCTTTTTTTTTTTTTGTTCGAATTCAGGTCAGATGCATTTCTTCAGTCTACCATTAGTCATTTCTCCTCCACATTTATTCACTTTTCATTTGCTATTTCCTGCCAGCACACCCACTTTATCACAGTGTCATAATACTAAATTGTAAGGAAAAGGAAAGCACTTTAATGAATTTCCCAAGGGACTTCATTTGGAGCCATGATTTCTTAATGTATTCTCTCCTGCCGAAAGACTTGTCAAGAGAAAGTTAAAAATAACTGAGCTTTGCATTATGTTCTTATCATCTATTAATTCAGTTTCTCAGTGAAGGAGTTTTATCACATTACAATCAAACTGAAAGAGAGATGTGTCTGACATCACTTTGGTGAGGAACAATATGGAATTGCTCAGTTACACTATTTTAACTCATAAAAGTTGCCAGAGATTTGAAAGACAAATGAAACAATAGGACAATATCTTTATCACAAAGTTCTTCTCAGCAGTCATGTCTATGTTATATAATGAAAAAATCTCCCTGACCTTTGGTTTATCTATAGTTGAGAATGTGTTTTGCCACAATTTCAAGCAGAATTTGAATTATTATCTCTTATTCATTCCCTCAGACAAGTCTTTTGTAACATAATCAAAAACATTAATGATTGGTTGATATAATATATTTCTCTATTCTCAGTGTCAAAATGTGAGACTATTGGAATGGAATAGTGTAGACACCATCAGACGTCACTTTATTGGTTTTGCATTATTTCTTTCCATTGTAACAAGGTTGATATTTTGGCAAATATGTGCAAAAAGACAACAAAAGGCATCAAAATAATTTTAAAAAGTAAAAGTATGTTATCTTAACTAAATAAGCACTCTGCAAGAGCATGGCTCAGAAGCAAAATAAGGGTAAACTTATGGACTAGGAAATCAATACCAGTTGGCTAGAGAGTAGTATTTGTTGTGCACTTACTATGTGCCAAAAATTGTTCAAAAAGCAATTTATCATTGTAAAGTAGAAGTTACATTATTGGAAATAATGTTGTATCACTCCAGGTGATCACACAGTAGTGCTGCTCAGTCTGAGTTTTTTGGCAGCTCTGACAGGAGATGGAAGGCAATTTAAAAGCAGAATATTCCTTTTAAAGGTAGAAGCAAGACAGGGTATCCTGCTCTTAGTAGCTTTATGACTCTGGAACAGTCACTTAAGCTCAACATGTCTCAGGCAGTTCCCTAGAATTGGTATCCTAAATTGATTTTGATTTGATCTCTATTAGAGAAGAAAGTTCCCAATATCCCCTGTGCTGAGGAAATCACAAATCTTCTAGGTGTCTCTTTTAAAAAGTAAACTCAAAATGTGTAACATCAAACTGACAAACTTCACATACACAGAAGAAAAACTTGTTTGTTTTATAATACTTGAGGCCTTAAACTTGAGGAATTCTCAGATGGAAGTATAGACCTCCCTGAAAAAGTAAGTTATCAATGAATAACATGAGTATGATAGAAAAAAAAGAACAAATTAACAATTTCTAAGGCCTGAAACTATGAGGTAAAAGTAGACAAGGGGCAGCTTCAGACATCCCTCTTCAGGAAAAAGAATACTGAAACTGACCCACACATAGCTACTACCTTATTGACAAGAGCACTTGTCAAGCCAATGTGCTGGTGGACTTGCAATACAGCATCCAATTTCGTCAAGTCAGCTTTGCTGGAATGTATCTGTGCATAAAGCAAAGGACAGTTCTGTAGGTAAATAACAATAACATCTCCAAAGTAGCACTCTGTTAGAAAAGAAAGAGGTTGGAATGCAGCAGGGGACACACTTAGCATTCGTGGTTAGACATTTTGTGTTCAGAAAATGAATAAACTGTGTTTTACAGAATAGCAAGATATAAGCCAGTTTTATCCTTTTCTCCTGAAGACAGACATGCTGAATATATCTACCAATGCTAATCACTGAATCAACTCATGAATATGTAAGATGCATTTTGAGTATGACTTCTTAGGTAGTGTTTATTAATATAAATTTAAATTTCCCTTAAAGAAACATAATAGAAATATGTACATATGCAAAAAGAAACTTGGTCTGGGAAAGTGCACAGGTAAAGCATTCCTTCTTCCCATCCCAAACCCACTACAACATGCACTTCTTGTATACTAATTTATATATTTATATGTGTGTATATATATATATATATATATATATATCACACATATGTATGATATATGTGTGTGTATGTGTGTGTAGATAGATAGATAGATAGATAGATAGATAGATAGATAGATAGATAG
>NW_020954598.1:9890734-9901188 GCF_900497805.2 Vombatus ursinus
TAGATAGATAGATAGATAGATAGATAGATAGATAGATAGATAGATAGATAGATAGATGGATAGTACTTGGCTAGGTTTTGAAAGAACTTTCCAAGAAAAATGTAGGATTAACTCCTAACTGACCAAAATTTGCAATCTAGTTAGGAAAGCAAAAAAAAAAAAAATAGCAATCAACACCAGGCATGTATGATTAATTGAAGAGATAAATGGCACAGATTATGAATAGAATAACAAATGAAAATGGAGGAGATTCAGACCCTTAACAACTGGATTCAATTTCTGCCTCTGATACTCATTACCTTCGTGACCCTGAATAAATAACTTAAGTTCTTTGGTAAATTTAGTTTAATCATGAGCAGGTTGAGCTACATGACCTGAGGTCCCTTCCAGCACTAATTCTATAATTTTATGATCTTTAAGATCAATGTTTTCTGCAATGGCTCAGGGAGGTTTAGGGGAACTGCTCTACACTATAAACAGAAATGCCAATATTAACGCAGACACGTTGATGACTACAAAAGCAAGTATACTTGTCTGAAAGTATTACCGGCGATAGAATAAAAATGGCATAGAAGCAAGATCCATGTTCCCAAGTTTGTCCTTGAGAGTGTTATAACTAAGGCACCATTGTTGCTTCTTTCTGATCTCCATGATCTTCTCCTCAGTTTCAGTCGCTCATACCAAGATATCATTGAGAAAATCAATACTTTCTTTTTTTTTATCCCAGTAACCCAACTTCATCTAAAGCAAAGTTCCTTAGACCACACAAATGATGTTTTTGTTTGTTTTAACATGGATCAAATCATTATGAAATGTATTCATTATTTAAGGTAAATTAGTAATTTGTTACAAACCCATTTTCAATTTTTCCCTGTACATAAAATTTTACTTACATGGCATCCAAATGCTATCTAGAAAACATTTTTTTTAAATCAACTATTAAAAATCTTCCTCAGACTAAGAAAGTCTTGGATACATGTGCCACTTGGGGAACTCTTTCTCACATGGGGTTCACAGAAAGGCTATCTTGTGATCAAGGAAACAGGAGATTCTGCATCCATTCCATTAAATAACAACACACCTAGTGAATGAGTTTGGAGAAACAAATATTTAGCCCCTTCCTACTTTTCCAGCCTTCTTACACCTTACTTTCCAATATATACATTCCCCTGTTCCATGAACAAGACACTCTATTTCTAGGCCTCTGGCATTTTCTCTGTTGGGCATTTTCTTTGACTAACTTCCATACCTGGAACATTTTCCCTCCTTTGGTCTGTCTACTGACTTCCCTAGCTTTCTTTAAGTCCCAACTATAATATCATCCTCTACAGGAAGCCTCTCTTAATTCTAGTGTCTTACCTCTGTTAATGATTTCTTATTTTCCTGTATATATATTGCTTTGTGTATACATGTTTGCATGTTGTCTCCTCTCATTACATTGTAACCTTCTTTAGGGGAGAGACTGTCTTTTACCTCTTTTTGTATCCCCGGTGCTCAGCACAGTGCCTAACACATAGTACATGATTAACAAATGTTGATTAATTGATGTGACCAAAGTATACCTATGGAAAGTTAACTCATGCCTCTAATATTCTAATAAAATGATCATGACACTCCCTTTGGACCTGATTCTTACTGGTCTTAACATGCTTTTTAGTCTATGCCAGGTTTTGTCATTATTCTTTATTATGAAAGGATTTAGTAAAGCATGTCTTAAATAGTCAAGATTAATGCAGTTAAAATTTGGTTTAATTTACAAAAATTCATTTTGCATGTTTCAAAAACTCATTTCTTGCACTTTGAGAAAAAGGTATACCTTCATAGAACTATTATAATAAGAAAAAAAGAACAATATATTTCCTAACATCTGTTATAGCAGAAGTTAGGGAAATAATAACACAGGGGAGCAATGTTACCAAAGGGTATTTACAAACAGGAAAATAACAGAAGCCTCCCAGGATGGCCAGCTTGTACTCTGCCAGGGGCTCTGATTTAAGAAGATAAAATCCAACATTAACCCGCAATTGCTGACTACAGTTACATTCAGAGTCCTAGATTAAAGCTATATTAAATATAGAATGCTCACTGTACATTACCCCTTTAAGTAATCAGCATAATCAACTTCCTGAAATGTATGTTCTTCCCAAAGCAGTCTATACATTTATCCCATATTATCCAAAGAATGCATTTTACATATAAATGAAATTTGTGTAAATCTGATTATATTTCCCATTGAGTCTAATTCACTCAACTAACCTGAAATTGGCTCTAAGGAAGTGTTGGGTTTTTTTTTTTAAATAATATAAACACATACCTATGAGTCAGTTATAGTCTTAACAGAAACGTAATTATTAAGTAAACATTAATAATAATGTTTAAAGCATACACAGTATTGAAAACACAGCTAGCAATGTATAACACCAGGTACTGTGGCCCTTTCTAAGGATATGTTGGGAAAGAAAAACCTATTTAATTGAAGCAAGATGAAAGGTTTTATTTTTTTAATGGGGAAATCCATTCCAACATGGTCAAATGACTTTTTACCTTGTATACTTCCCTGAAGGTATCCACTGTAAGTTAATGACTGCTTTTCAGGCATCTCTACTACAAATTGTGACTATGTAAAGGCAATATGTTTTCATTCAAAAGATATTTATTAATTGCCTATTATGTTCAAGGCACTATACTAGTTGGGGAGAAATGCCATATCCTCACCTGTGTTACAGTTATTTGTTTGGCTATCTTTACTCTCCTACTAGATTGTTAGCTCCTTTAGGTCCCAAACTTATAATATATTTTCAAATGTCCCAGCACTTAGCACATAGCAAAATTTTACCTAATTTAATTTTTTCCTAATAGCCCCACTCCCTATCATATCTCACCGAAACTTACCCAGTACCGCAAGTGCTCCATGCTATAATTTCTCACTATTTGTTCACCTCCCTACCTCCAATTTTGACTTTCAAAACTCCATTTTTCTCAAAGTTAGTTTTTCATTCACCTTAAGAAAATGAGGGGAAACCACGTCCTGTTTAGTAAATCATGTAAATGTGATTCACCCCAAATTAAAAGTTAGTTCAGACTTCTGAGTATAATGGTTGAAATAAAATATCACAATTTGTTATTTAGAGGTAAATATTAGAAAAAATAGCTATCAAAATATATTTTTCATATTAAAATTGCTTAATAAAGAAAAAAAGGTCAAATGCATAGATGTTCTCCTTCATTTCCCATTGTAACTCTGTTCCTGAATTTGATTTACATGAAAGGTCAACATTTGGTGAGCTACAAGCTTAGCCTAGATCAATATGCACCATCATAACACAGTAAGCAAAAAAGAAAATAGGTACATAGGCTGCATAAAGAACAACATTGTGACAAAAATAAGGAACAAAGTGTTGTTGTAGCAGTCTTCTGCCCTTAATGGATCACATCTGAGAACAAGCTGTTCATCTCTTGGTAGTTAGGCCCTTGGGAGATACCAGAGATAAAGTGGGTGAGGTTCCTGGCCCAGAATAAGGTAGGTAATCAGTTTCAGAGGCAGGATTTGAACTTAACTTTTTCTGACTCCAAATCCAACACTCTACCTACTCTGCCAGTGGTATCAGACTTATATAGAAATGGGGGCCAACCACACATAAGGATCTTTGAAGGCTGAATATTAACTTAGGAAACCATATGTTAACATTATCTATGTTCCATTGTATTTTTACTTATTTTGTTAAATATTTCCCAATTACATTTTAATCTGGTTGAAGTACATTGAGGAATGCTGTGGGAGCCATGCAGCTTCAGGCCACTGTTGACATCTCTGAACTCTGTTATACTATTTCCTTAAGGCTGAATAACTCATTAAAAGATCTACATGACTGAAGCAAAGGTTCTTAATCTTTTGTGTTTGTGGCATGGACTCATTTGACAGTTTGGTTGAAATTTATAGATCCCTTCCAGGCTAATGGCTTTATATGAATAAAGCAAAAAACATGGGATTATGAAGGAAGCCAATTATATTGAAATTCTGTTATAAAAAATGCTCACAGACCCTAGGATAATAAATGGATAACACTATATTTGTTAAGTTTTTGGCAATAGCTAACAAAGAGGCAGAGGTCAGGAAAGGATATAGGTCAGGACAGTTTTTAAGAACTTCTGAAGTTGCACCAAATAGGTGGATGTCTTTTCTATCTACTTTTAATGCTGGCCATATTTGCCGTTATGAGGTCATGGAGTCATAGATTAAAAACAGAAAGGGAACTCAGAGAGCATAATATAATTCTCCCCTTTTACAGAGGAGAAAACTCAGCTCTAATAAGATTAAATGACTTACTGAAGGTCCCACATGCAGTAAATAAGAAAACTAGTGTAAACTCTTATTGGCAAGTGTGCTAATAGAATGTGGAGTTTTTTCCCAGCTGGTAGGGGGATAAGACATGAAGCTGTGGCAGATGAGGGAAATACAGGAACTTTGGGACTCCATGGAGAGGAAAGGAGCCAAGGGGTGCTGATGAGTGCCAGTGCAACTAGATTGCTGCAAGTGAAGGGCACTGCTACTGCAGACTGAAAATAATCATGAGAAGTTGGTTCTCTGTCTGGCTGACTGACCAGAAGGGATATGCAAGGACAGAATTTTGCTACTCTCACTTAGTGAATTTATCCCTTCATTATACTTCCTTGCCCAATCTTTCCTCATTACTGCCTGAAAAATTGGCAATGTTGAACTTCAATTCTTGTTTATATGCTGATTTTATATCCAAAGAGAAGCTGAGACTATTATTATTATTATAGATATTGTTATTATTATTACCAGTTGTCATAGTAGTACTAATAGTAGCAGCATTGTAGTAGTAGTTATAGTAGTTACAGTAGTAGTCATAGTATTAATAGTAATGGTGGTAGTGGTAGTTAGTAGTGATAATATTACATTCTTAGCAAATGTTTAATTGAGTGGAGCTCACCATGGAAAAGGACAAGGAAGGTCCTCCATTCATTCTCTCTGTCTCTCTGTCTCTGTTCCTCTGTCTCTATCCGTCTCTGTCTCGGTCTCTCTTTTTCTCTTACACAAACACACCCATGCACACACACACACACACACACACACACACACCCCCTTCTCCTTGCCCCAGCCCAAGGCTTCTCTAGGATCACCAGCAAGATGACTAAATCTACTGCTTTTCCCACAACACTTCAGTATGAAAAATACCTCTTTTATACAATCTTCCCAAACTTTTCTATACCCTCTACACACTGCCCTACTCATATCCAGTAAATGTTCAATATAGAAAAATTGGTTGGACCATCAATCTAGTTCCCCAATTGGCTCATAATTACTCTCTCACACACCTTCCATATCTTCATTCTTTGAATGGGAGCATCACCCTCATAACAGATTTTCTTTTTGCAATATCTTTTACTATTCTCTTAATGATTCACTTCAATTCAACCAGCATTCATTAAGTACCTATTGTATTTAAGACACTGTGTTAAGTACTGGGGTTATAGAAATAAAATAGAAAAATTCCCTTTCCTCATTCATTATACTGGGCAGAGGTATTTTATATGCATACAGTTAAGCAAATAAACAATATATACAAGTTATACAAAATAATTTCAAGAGAGAGGGCATACTGGAAGCTGAGAAGGTCAGAAAAGACTTCCCAGAGGAGATGGTATCTGATCTTTCCTTTGAAAGAAACTAAAGATTGATTCTAAAGCGTTCTAGACATGGTAGAACACTGCGACAAAGGCATAAAGACTGAAGACACAATGCTGTTTAAGGTGAACATAAATAGAACAGTTCATGTGATTATTATTTGGTGACTTTGTAATCTCAGTGTGATATTTGCATTAGCATTTCAAATCCAAAGAGAACATTGTTTCATCATTAATTTATTAAAGATTTATTATATAAATATAATTATTTAGGCAATGTAGCATAGTGGATAAAGACCTCATCTTAGCAATAGGATGTCCTGGGTTCAAGTCCTGCCTTTGACATGTACTGACTTTATGATTTTGAGCAAATCACTTAATTTCCAGTAATCCTGGTAACTCTCTAAGAGTATGAGTGACAGAGTAGGTGCCAATAGAGAGAAATTCCCTCACTGGACTATACCAATGAAACCATATCTAGAGAGGTATATGTGGGTGTGTGGGTGTGTGGGTGTGTGTGTGTAAGAGAGAGAGAGAGAGAGAGAGAGAGAGAGAGAAATAGAGAGATTCATATACCTATAATACCACATGCAGATTATATATGTATAGATATAGATACCTGAAATATGTGTGTATATAAAATGTGTATATATATACATAAATGCATAAATATGTATATATATATCGATATATCTATACATGGGACTAGATACATAGCATTATATAGATATGGATATATACCTATGGAACATATATAGATATCTAAAATATATATGTACATATGTATGTAAATAATATATATATTTGTATATACAAATGTGTTTGTATACATAGCTAGAAAGAGATATATAGATCTATCTTTATAGGTATATAGTATAAATTTTAGATATAGATATCTAAAATATAGATAGAAGATACAGCTATATATGAACAAAATTTATAGATATCTAAAATATAAATCTGTATTACATAAATATATATGCAAATATGTTTAGAAACATAGATAAATAGAGATGTACTTTCAGTATTTCCTCAGAGTAATAAATTCATTTAAAAAACCCTCAAAGTATTTTATTACCATTGTGTTGGGAGTCAGGAAATCTGGGTTCCAGTTCTAGTTCTGTCTATAATATTACCTGTGTGTTCATGGGTTCATTTTAACTACTCACTTCTCATTTTCCTTGTCTATAAAATGAGCTGTTTGGAATGAATAATATCTTTCTGTTATAAGATCTTTGAAGCCCATGTGATATTTTGAAAACATTGCAGTCCCACCGAAGCTATCTCAGAGGTTCATTAGGAAGCTAGGTTGATGGGGAAAGACAAAGTCAAAGGTTTTTTTTTAAGAATCACAAGGTACTGGACGACAAGGGAAAAGGGGAACTAGCCACATGAAGCTCCAGGGTACAAAAGTAGTTGCATTTCCAGCATGTTTTACAATGTCTGTGAAAGGACCTACTTCATTGTGAAAAATGGATATGTCATGTTGTGTCATAGCTTTAAAAGATGGGTGGTGGGAATGAAATATTACATTGCTTACCTCAAGTTTCTATTAAGAATTGACATCTAAAAAGTACCAAAAATATCTTTCATATAGACTCTGCCATGGCAAAGATTTTCCAAGACAAGGAAGATGGTTGACATTGTTATTAGTCCCAAGATCCTCCAAGGCAGCAACTAATGACCATGATGGTTTTTCTGATAATCCCTGTATAATCCCTAAATTCTCTTTAACTCCACTTGCAAGTATATACAAAGGTCCAAAAAATGTAAAATCATTAGGTCACATTTTCCCACTGGGAAATCTTGAGTCTGGCTCTGATTCCACATTAACAACAAGACCAAAAATTGAAACGTAAACTAATGGATTAAAAATATTTGTCACACCACGACTTTTTTTGGGGGGGAAGAAATACATATAAAATTGTATCATTTGTTTAGATGAAGTTCAACACAGTAAATATTTGTTGAGGACCTACTATGTGCAAAGAACCATTTTAGGTGCTCAGAAAAATATAAAGCTTTAGATAAGACATGGAATCTATCCTTATGAATCCTACAGTCTAGATTATAATCAATGTTTGGGCAATCTCCTAAAAGTTAGTATTCAACCACAATCATATATTTTTCATTAACAACTTAGACCTAGATATTCAATATGCATGTACATATTAAGGTAAATGTAAAAGAATTATGCTTTCCAATTTTGGGCCAAATAGTAAGCCTATCTTGAAAAGATAAGCATCAGATCTAATATATTGACTTCCCAATTCCCTCAACAAAGACCAAGCTCAAGTCCCAGTCCATAATCATTCCTTTCCTCTTCTTCCCCTTCTCTCTCCCTTTCCACCTCATTTACTCCTCTTGTTTCTTCTTATCCAATCTGACAAAAGGTGTCTTTTTTCTCACAAATAATGCATAATTTATGCAAATACACTATTTCAAAAGATTTAGTAACCGATAAATTATATAATCAGGTATAAAGTTGGAAGGGACTTTAAAGGTCATCTATTTCAACCTCCTAATTGTTTATAGATTACTAAACTAAGGTTCAGATGAATTAAGTTATTTGTGTGACTAAGGTCACACTGTAAGTATCAGAACCAAGGATTGCCCAAGTCCTTGAACTTCAAATTAGAGATACTCATAAAAGATACAACATTCCATTTTAGCTGCTCTAGCAGATTGTTCCCTCTCTCACCGCTACTCTCTCACTATTCTTCAATCTCTCCCTGTTCACTGGCTGCTTCTCTACTGCCTGCAAATATCTCCATGTTTCCCCACCGGATCCATTAATCCCCATTAGCTATTGTGCTATGCCTCCTCTCCCTTTTGTAACTAAACCCCTTGAGAACGCTATCTACAATAGTTGTTTTCACTACCTTTCTTCTCACTTTCATCTTAACTTTCTGTAGTCTAACTTCTTACTGCATCATTCAACTGAAAACATTTTTTCCAATGTTATTAATGATCTCCTATTTACCAAATCAAATGACATTTCTCCATTTTAATCCTTGTTGACCTTTCTACAGCCTTCATCATTACAGACCATCCTCTTCTTCTTGATACACTCTTCTTCCTAGTTTGTGTGACATCTCTTTTGACTGTTTCCCCTCCTATATGTCTGAGCAATATTTCTCAGTCTCAATTATCATGAGACTCAGATAAAATTAATATTCACAACAGATTCATATTCACAAGTGATAGCAATGATAATAGTAACAGCAAACATTTATATAGTGCCTACTATGTATCAGGCACTACATTAAGCATTTTATAAATATTATCTCATTTGATACTCACAACAACCCAAGAAGGTTGGTACTATTATTATCGTCACCATTTTACACTTGGGAAAACTGAGGCAAACAGAATTTAAATAACTTGTCCAAGGTCACACAGCTAATTTGAGGCTGAATATTCATATTCTAACCTCCTACTTGTTTACATCATCATATTCATATTCACATCATATTTATATCATATTAGATCAGATTCAAATATCATCTTTAAACAAATGGTTCTGAGATCTGACTATCCAGCCCTGATCTCTCTCTTGACCTCCAATCTTTCTTTTCCAGTTCCCTATGAAACATCTAGAACTGGAATCTTGTAAGTGTCTTAAATTCAACATATCAAGAAATGAATTAATTCTCTCACCCTCCCAACCTGTCCCCTTTCCTGACATTCTTATTACTGTCAAGGGTACCATTTTCCTCCTGGTAATCCAGGCTTGTAGACTACTTGTCATTTTTGACTCCTTACTCTCTCTTAACCGTTTCTGTCTCCACCCCACCCCCACACTCATACACATCCAAATCAATTACCAGGCCTTGTTATTTCTACCTTCATTACATCTTTTGTGAACTCATCCTTCTCTGATACTGCCATCACCCCGCGTAAGGTCCACATTACATCACCTGAGGTTAGAAGAGACCTCCGAGGTCATTGAGTCCAAACAAAACCTAAGGTCACCAGGCAGCTAGATGGTGCAGTGGATAGAACTCTGGTCTTGGAGTCAGGAGGACCTAAGGTCAAATGCAGCCTCAGACACTTGACACTTACTAGTTGTGTGACCCTGAGCAAGTCACTTAACCCCAATTGCCTCAAAAAAAAAAAAAAAAAACTATGGTCACCAAATCTTCACTTGAACATCTGCAGTAATGCAGCTCATTCCACCTGTCACTAGGTCTAGCTAAGAATCTCTTTCTCACTTTCATCAGTAATCTTCCCTTTTTCAAAGCAAAACAAGAATATTTGTTGTCCACTTGATAGCCCTTCAAATACTTGAAGACCACTATAGTATCTTATTCTCCCTAAGCTTTATCTCCTTCAGACCAAATGTTCCTAGTCTCTTTTCATGGCTTCCTGGATAGCATGTTTCCAGAATCCCTTTGCCCCCATCATTTGGGTTGACTTTCTCCAGACTTATTTCAGCTTTTCAATATTTTGTATCAAAAAAAAATCCAGAAATCAACAAAATACTTCCATATGTAGTTTGACTAGGACAGTGTACAGAAGGAATATGATGGCCTTTATTCAAAACACTGTTATCTGGATGAGGGCAAAGCACATTAGAAATTTGATTTAAGATCTTTCCAGCTTTCCTCTTTGACGCTTGGAGGTTGAATAAACAGAAATATATTGTTTACAGATCAGTCTAGCAAATCATACATAGGTACCCTTTTATCATTCCGACAATGAAGCATTCTACCAAAGGATGCCAGGTAAAATAGAGGCTTCTCGTGTTTTCACCATTATCTATCTATCTATCTATCTATCTATCTATCTATCTATCTATCTAT
>NW_020954598.1:9901198-9912368 GCF_900497805.2 Vombatus ursinus
TATCTATCTATCTATCTATCTATCTATCTATCTATCTATCTATCTATCTATCTATCTATCTATTGATGTATGTTTATCTAATCTATTTATTTAATCTATCTATACACTCTTGGCTCTGAACTTTACTAGCTATGCAACCAAGGGCAAACCATATGATTACTCTTTGAGCTTCATCTGTAACATGGAGATAATAATATTCTACTACCTACTCCATGCAAGGGTGGGGAACCTGCAGCCTCAAGGCCACACATGGTCCTCTAAGTCCTCAAGTGTGGCCTTGTGATGGAATCCAAACTTCACAGAACAAATCCCCTTAATAAAAGGATTTGTTCTATAAAACTTAGACTCAGTCAGGAACTAGAAGGCCACATGTGGGCTCGATGCCCCCATTTCCCATCCCTGCTGTAAGGTTATTATTGAGGAAAAAACTGTATACATCTCAAAATTCTTATAAACGTAAGCTGCTATTATTGTTATTTCATTCAACAGCCTGCCTTGTATGCAAGACAAGAAACCCAGACACACCAAGTAATATGTACTGTATATTTGTCCTCCAATGATATAATCTCACTCCTGGTCAGGGGACAGTTTCTATCAGACAATGATCCACAGCACAAGGTCTTTGACATAAATTACATTTAAGTTGAATATGGTTTATGTTCGCAATCTCCAGAAGGCCAGCAGTGCAGTTAATACAGTGCCTGAAAGCATCAACCACTAAGCAGTTGGCATTTTTGTAACTCATGGTGAGAGAAGATATATGTAAGTCCTGGCAGAACTAGACCTGGACCATCAAACAGCAAAAGAATAACAAATGACTAGAAGGAGGTGAAGGAAGTGCTGAGTGCCAGAATAATGATGGTGTTTGTGTATGACGTACATGGAAACAGTAAGGAAATATTTCACAGGCTCATAAAATGTTAGAACTAGAAGAGGCCTTTAGTTATCATCTAAACTAATGTTCTCATTTTACATATAAGGAAACTGAGGTCAAGATGAGGGAAGAAATCTGTTCAATGTTGTATAGGCAACAGGCTGTGGTAGAAGCATCATCTGATTGAGAACAGTAAGAGTTAGCCCCTTTGAGTAGCTAGAAATTCATAATGTTGTACCCTAAAAGACTGGAAGGTCCTTGCCCCAAATGCTGTTCCCTCTTTCCCTAAAACAATGAAACTGTTAAGCCTTGATCTGTTGATATAACTTCTGAATTACCCAGAATGTAAAAGTCACCACATGAGTAGTCAGTGCTCTTCATGCCTGACGGACTTCTCATGTCTGTGCAAGTCAATGCGACTCTCTGACCAGGTGTGCCATTTTGACAAATTTGGAAGCAAAGACCCTAATGAATCAATGTTATATCTTTCCTAAATATCCTTTCCATGGTATTATTGAATGAACTTCAAATTTTTAAGCACTATATTGTCTATGAACTTCTAAATTCCACTCCATGGACAGTCCAGATTTAGTCTTGGGCCAAAACAGTAACAAAATCAGATCTGGAGCCCAGCTTTCTCATCTTCCAGGCCATTGTGCACACTCAATTTCACTACTTGCCTCTCTCCTTCTCACCTATTTAATGAAGGAGGTTATGATAATGAGGAACCGTGCCAACCATTCATGATTTATTCATCTATAGAACTCTTGATTGGTGAACTCTATATATCTGATCTATAACTTAGTAGATAAATCCTAGGGGGTTACCAGACACCTAGAGTTGTGTAATGACTTTGTCTAAGATTCCAGGTCCAATAAAGATCAAAAGCAAGATATAAACCTAGGTCTTCCTGGTGCCAAGCTCAGCATGATATCAACTATATCATTACACCTCTATATATGAGAGAATATGATTATTAAAATAATTATTTAGTAGAAATAACCATTGATTATTAGTTAGAAAAAGAGTTTGGTATAAGGGACACAGCTATGACTTTGGAGTCAAAGGATCTAGATTTCAAATTCAGGTTCTAGGCTTGTGACCTTGGGTAAGTTAACTTAAATTCTGAGGATGTCAGTCTCCTTATCTGTGAAAATGAGGGTTGACTAGATGACTTCTAATGAATGGCGCTTTCAGCTCAAAATCTATAGATCATAGCCTCTAAATTCTAGTTCCATCATTGCATGAGATAGCTTTGTGACATTGGGAGAGTCACTTAACTACTCTAGGTTTCGGGTATATCATCTGTAAAATAAGTGAATTTGATGAAACAAGCTCCAACTCTTGCTCCTCTGAAATTCTATGAGTGAGGAAATGAGTCATGGTGAGACAGCATTAAGGCTCTTACTAACTTTCTTACCAATAACACTAGTATTTCCTTGAAGGTTTATTAGACTCAGATTTGTGTTTGGTTTTTAGTTTATTTTTGCCTCTAGGAATTACACATACTGAGTTTTCAAAAAAAAAAGTTTTATTTCAATAGACATTGGAAAGAAAACAGAACAATGAAACAATTTCAGGGATAAATTCAATTTGAGAAGCTTGTAAATCACTCTGACAAACTGTCTAACAGAATCTATGCAAGGCTGGCGGCATAACTTTTCAGTGCATTTCAAGGAGGTATAGATACGACTCAAAAATTTTTAAAAAATAGAAATGACTCAAAGATTTCATACCAGTAAATGCAGAATCAAAACTATCAGACCACTACCATGTTCCAAACTAGGCTCTTTGGGGTTCCCCAAGGTTCCATATTTGTCAGAGCTGATTAGGTATGAAGCACACTGGGGATTCTGAGGATACCCTTTGACTCAACATATATTGAACAGAACACTGTGCACAGAATCCTCTCCTGGCATTGTGGGGCAGAAGTACACAGAAGACATGGACCTTGAACTCAAAGAACTTGTAACCCAGTTAGGGAGAGAGGATACCCACATTTCTATTAGCTAGTAAGCTTCTTAAGGGCAGGAAGTATATCTTGTTCATTTATTGATAATCATGCATATAGTAGATGCTCAAAAATGTTGTTGATAATGAAAGTACTAGAGAACACAGTTATTAGTGCAATGTTAGTGCAATGGAATAAATACAAAGAAACATTGTAGAAAACTGAGTTCATAAATTTGATAAATATGGCATAGTAGGCTGGATATGGGAAGGCAGGATCAACTCCTAATGGTATCGTATGACCTTGGAAAATTCACACCCTCTCTGAGGTTCACTTTCCTCATCTATAAAATGAAGCAGGTGGGCTAACTACATGATGCATTGTGTCCTTCCCTAATCTAATGATTGAATATTCCAATATTATCATCTAGTTAATGTTTTGTAAGAAATCAATGTTACTGCTGACCAGGGTTGTTACAGAGGCACAGACTTGATATTGTAGTAAATTGGATCCACTTTACCAAATGACACAAGACTATTAGATTATTTGCCAGTAGTATCATTAGAATTCTCAACATCAGTAATGCCTGGGTCTAATCCAGGTTCCATGGATAATAGACTCACATGAAAAATAATCACAAAGGCCATAATTGGACCGTCCTTAAGGATGTCTTTTAGCCACTCCTAGAAGAAAAGCCACCTCTCCTGCAGCTTGCTAAAGATGGGCTTTTGCAGCAGGAAGTAGAAATCATTGAACAGGCCATTGCTGTTCAACAATAATGAAACATCCAGCCAGAGGTATGCTGGTAAGTGTTTAACAACCAGCTCTCTGAAACCCATAACTCACTTTTAGATTTAATCTCCATTGTTAAGATTTTCTCCATCACTTTCTTAAGTTTAGACCATCAACAAAAGACTAAGTTAAGCCCTGGTTTATAGTGTCTGCTGATTTCTGACATGTAAATGCTTAAAAGAGTCCACTTAAGTCCATTTAAGAGTCCACTCTAATAACCAGTATGAGCTAGCTCCATCACACCCCTACATCAGAGTCTCCTCTTATTCAGTTCTTGTCTCAATTATTTTTCCATCTGAAGTTCTTGTCAGAGATAAATGGATTAATGGACTAACTCAGTGTTCATCCACCCAAGTTTATATCATGATCTTTGTAAATGTGCTATTCATTCATGTAGTTTTTTCTTCCTAAATGAATTGCTAGACTGAGTCCTTTAGAGTAACCGTATCTCAATGAGATTTCAATTTATTCTTCTGAATTTTTATCTTATTAAGTTTATATTAACAATGCCAGCTCATCTCTTATAACTGTGGGGTTTTTAGGAGTAGAATCTCAAGATTTATTAGAAAAAGCAGATGCAGAAATGAGCAGAAGTCAATATATCCAAAAAGTCATTATTGGTATTCTGATGGTCTCTGTACTCCATTTTTGCTGGCACTGATCTCAGATTGACCAAGAGCCCAACTTGTATCAAAAAAAAAAAAGTTGTAGGACATCACAGCTTAAATAATTTCCATGCCTACAGCTTTCTGCATATACTTAAAAATCTGCAGAACAGAAAATCTGCTCATAAACTTAAACACACAAGGTCATAGGTAGAAGAAAGAATAAAGGACACCTAAATGAGTTTGTGAAAAATGCATAAAGGTAACTGACATGGGGATATAGGAGCATAGATTTAAAGCTAGAAAGACTATTATAAGGCATCAAATTCAAGCCTCTCAGTTTAAAGGTAAGAAAACTGAGTCCCAGAGAAGTTAAATGACATGCCCAGAATCATACAGCTAATATGAATCTGAGGTAGGATTTAAATTCAGATCTCCCAGTGTTCTATCTACTAAGCCAAGAATGATGCTTGTCCTCAATTCTGAGGGAACTGACAAAACTGGGCTGGACTTTTTGCACTCACTGGCCTTTTCCCTCTACGGGCTAAAAATCGAATACCAAATGCTGCATCCTATGACGTATTGGGTTCTCATGACAGCAAGTTAACCCTTTATTCCTCATTGATTGATTGCCTATCTCACCACAGAGGATATTCCAAAACTTTGTTTTTCTCCCCTCATGCCTCCCTTAACTCCCCTCTCCCCTACCCTGTTATCTAAGGACCTCACCATTTATATATCTAACAAAATTGAGGCTAATCACTGAGCTCCCTCTTTGACTTTTCTCTTCATCTCAAAACCATTTGACAACACCCCCATACTCTGATCCCATCCCCTCTTGTCTTCCCCAGAAGATTGCCTACTCAAGTGTTCCTCCTCTAGTTATCTTCCTGCTTGTTCTTTCACTGCTGACAATTCTTCAATCAGGCCCAAGTTTCTCGCCCCCCAAAAAGAATGAAAACAAAATACACATAAAAAACAACAACAAATTCTTCACTAAACCATACTTTCCCTTTCCCCTCAAGTTTCATGTATCTTTCTTCCCTTTCTCATCCAGACTTCTAGAAGAAAAAAGCTATCTACACTAATTGCCCCACTTCCTCTTCCGTTTTCCAGTCATTTACTATATGACTATATGAGGTTTCTGACCTCATCACTTAAAGTTACTAGTGATCTCTTGATTGCCAACAAAGATATTTTTTCAGGTCTTCATCCTAATTCCTAATTGACCTTGCTGTTGAATGTCACCGTTGACCACAATCTCCTGTTTATCTTGCCACCTGTGTGAGGAATCCTTCTCAGTCTACTGTGGCTGGTCATTCATACCACACTTTCTAACTGTGATTATTTCTAACTCTGACTAACTGAGCTCTCTACTTTTCTCTCTCATAAGTTGCTCTCTCAGGGGGCAGCTAGGTGGTACAGTGGGTAGAGTACCAGACCTGGAGCCAGGAGGACCTGAGTTCGGACACAAAACACTTACTAGCCATGTGACTCTGAGCAAGTCACTTAACCCCAATTGCCTTGCCTCCCCTCCCCCCCAAAAAAAGTTGCTCTCTCTTAGTAACTTTATGAACTCACATGCATTTAAATAAACAAAGCATTCATCAGGCAATTACTATGGGCTAAATGCTGGGGATACAAATACAAAAAACAATATGGTCCTTACTCTCCATGAGCTTATATCCAAAGTCACCCATTCAATCCCAGGCCATTGCCAGTCATCTTGACCTTTTATCTTGGCACTGGACTTTGATTTCTCTGGAGGAGAGAGTGAAGCAGATGACTTTGTGCAGCATTGCCTCACTTAAACCCAGTTCACCAGAAAGTCAAGCCATTACAGTCGTGATGTCATTAGTCCTCTTGGAGAATGAAGGATAAACAACTTACACATTTTAGTAAGAAAATACAATGCATAAAGGAGTGCTAAAAAGCAGAGGAGTGAGGCAGAAAGAAGGCACCTTTATCAGGACAAAGCAGTTGTAGCTACTTGAAACAGTCTATAGAGCGAATTGATAAAAAGAACAGCATGACTATGGTAGCCAAGAACTCACCAATTAGGAGATTAAGCGTCAGGGTGGAGACATGATGAGCTGAAGAAGGAGATGGAGCAGTCAGGCAGTGATCTGAACTGAGAAGGAAGTTTAATAATTATCTTTAAGTGGATGATTCACAGATCTATACATCAAGCCTAGTCTTTTCTGTGAGCTTCAATACACCTAACCAAATGACTTTTCAAATTGAATGTCACAGAGACAGCTCAAAATCAACATATCCAAAGTAGAATTTATTATCATTTGCCCCAAACCCCATTATTCTTCCAAACTTTTAAACTTCTGTGGAAGCCACTACCATTTTTCTAGCCTCCCAGGTTTGTAACCTTGGCATTATCTTCAATTTCTTGCTCTGTTGTATTTTATATATCCAATCAGTTGACAAATCTTGGATTTGTACCTCCACAATGTCCCTTACATCTGACCCCTTCTTTCTACTCAAACAGCCACCATCTTAGTTCAGGTCATCATTATCTCTAGTTCAGATTTTTATGTTGGCATCTTGATTGATCTCCTTGCCTAAAGGCTCTGCCTGCTCCAATTCATTCTCCACAAACCTTCCAAACCTATTCTCTTTGAGGGCAAATCTAACCATGTCATTTGCCTAGCCAATGCATTCTAGAATTTAATATAAACTCCACTGTTAATCTTTCAAATCTTTTGAAGCCTGGTCCCTACCTATATTTGTAGCCTTGTTATGTCTTTATTCCTTTTCCACACTCTATGGAGTAGCCAGACTGAACTTCTTTCTCTTCCTCATAAGGTATACGATTCCCATTTCTATGACTTTGCACTGGCTATTCCTTATGGCTGTAATGTACTCCATCCTCATCTCCATTCATAGAATACCATTTTTTCCTTCAACAATCAGTTCAAACACCACCTTCTACACAGATTTTCCTGGTCCCAATAAGTACTAGTGCCCTTTCTTCATTGCTACCTTCTACTCATTTTTATTTCATATATAAACTAGGTATCTGCTTATACTTGTAAATTGTATCTCCCTTGATAAAATGTAAGGTCCTTAAGAGTAGTGATACTTCCTACTTCGTATTTTTATTCCCATAGAATAAGCACAGTTATTGGACATAGAAGGTGATGGATTTAATAAAGCTGTACCAAATGCGTACAACCTCACATGCTTAAGTTTCTTTCTATTCCTAGGGCCAAGACTACATGAATAAGACAGAGGTAAGGGGAGGTATAATTCAGTGAAAACGGGGCTAGCTTTGTACTATGAGGACACCTCCTGGCTTTTCCATTTAGTCCCCTTGTGGCCCTGAGTTAGTCATTTATCTTTTCTCAGCTTATTTTTCCTCAAGTATAAAATGAGGAGGGTTGGAATAACTGACCTCTGAAGTCTTAAAATCTGCTTAAAATGTATGATCTTGTGATACTATGAATAGAAATGCTTTTTTTTTCTTTTATACATATTTCTGGTCATATTAATGTGTATTTGTTTCCTTTGTCCATGTACCAAATTTTAATAGAATCTGTTAACACTCCTAGAAAGCACATAATTATAATAATAACTAATATTTATGTAGCACTCACTATATGCCAGGCACTGTGCAAAGTGCTTTATAATATCTCGTTTGATCCTCACAACAACCCTTGGAGGTAGGTGCTATTATTATTCCCGTTTTACAGATGAGGAAACTAAGGCATACAGAGAGTAAGTGACTTGCCTAGTAAGTGTCTGAGGCTGCATTTGAACTCAGGTCTTCCTGACATCAGATCTGGTGCTCTACCCATTACACTGTCCTTTATTATCCTCCATTGAGTTTCAAAATGATGGTATTATGGGAGAAATATCTCCTCTCTGAATTCTTATGATAGGAAACATCTGCCAAACATACATACGTATACACACACGTGTGAGGGTGTATGTGTGTATAAACATCTTTGTTTCCCACAATGTATAAATTTTGAAGGTAAAATAATGTTTTATTATTGTGCTCAAGCAGAGATTCAGACCTCAGATAACTCTAGACAATCATGAAGATTCTTACAAGGTTTTTTATGTCAGAGTCACAGAAAAAAAATTTCATTTACATAGTGCAATCTTATATGTTCTTCTTATTCCATAAAAGTTAAAGAAAAGCTAGATCTACAAGACCATTCTTCATTGTCATACAAGTTGAGCAAACTTAGTTAAAGACTTATCATTTCACATATTCCTAAGGAAATAAACTTCATCAAACAAACTCTATAGGTAAACTAAATCAGGTTATAGATTAAACTACATTTACAGGGTTCACAAATAGGCTGATTGAAGAGGATGATTTACATGTCAGCAAGGAATCAGGGAGAGTTAAGATTCTTTAGTTTCTTATCTAAAAATGCTTAAGACTCTAAGAAATTTTAGTATCAAACGGGAAGGGTTTTGATCAGGTGATGCTAATAGTAACCAAAAGATACAGAAGGAATAAAAGGAAACGAAAAATTCCCACAACAATGGAGTAACCACAAATAAATTGTCATATCAAACATCGTTATGTGTAATTTTAAATTCAAAGATCTCATAATGGAAATGGCTGGCCAGACAAGAATGGCACACCAGTTGGTGGATCCTATGATTTCACTTCATTCAGTGACAACAACACTTGCCCCACTGGTTTAACAAGATTCCAAATTATTGTTAATTTGCTGGAATTAACACCTCCTAAAAGTTATTCTATTCAGCCATCCTCTCCATTAGAGTTCAGAGATAGTCAATTCACTCTTCAGGTCTCTTTGGCCTCAGAATGTTGATGTATCTCTACAATGATATTTGTTGCTTTTCCCTTTTCTTATCTCTGACAATGGAACCATCTGGTTTTCTACTAATGGCAACATCAAAAGAGTAATATATGCTTTAGATGAACCTCATCTACGGAAGGAAATTGTGCAGCTTTGATTTACCATATGTTCAGGTGGTTATCACTAAATCAGAGAAATCAGCAAATTCTAGCAGAACTCAGTAATAGGATATTGAGCAAAAATCACATTTGAAGCTTACCCCATGACAACCATCACTGCCACATGTTCCCTCCACCACGCAAAAATTCTTCTCCTAACCTGATTTTGCTCTAGGCAGTATGAAAGGACTAGCACTTGATAGAACCAAAAATATGAGCTTTTTCTTTTTTCAAATCATCTCTTATGGCCACATGTCAACAGACACCAGGAAAAACAACAATAAAAGGCTTATGTCTCTTCTGAGTAGAAAAATAATAAGTCTCCAAATATTACTTTATCATATTTTCTAATCAAAATTGAGCCAAATGTGATAGAAACAATGAAAATTCTAAAAGAATAGTGTAGAAGCATCTTCTAGAGTATGTTTATCAAAATGAGGGATGTAGTTCCCAGAAAGATCACAGGTGAGGTACTAGAAAATCATAGAATAGTGAACTTGTTGAATTGAGAATGTCCCTTTGAATTAAGCCTTATACCACAGAATTCACCAAATAATTCCCTATCAGTCACTAAGTGCAGAATTGTGTCAAATCAAGTCAGCAAGCATTTATCAAATGCTTACTATATGGGCAGCTAGGTGGCATAGTAGATAGAGTGCTGGGCCTGGAGTCAGGAAGACTCATATTCCTGAGTCCAAATCTGGCCTCAGACACTTACTAGCTGTGTGACTCTAGGCAAGTCACTTAAACTTTTTTGCCTCAGTTTCCTCATCTATAAAATGAGCTGGGGAAGGAAATGGCAAACCACTCCAGTATCTCTGCCAAGAAAACGCCAAATGGGATCACGAAGAGTCAGACATGACCGAAATGATTCAACAACAAATGTGCCAGATACTATGCTAAGCACTGAGAATATAAATACAAGCAGACAGACAGCCTCTGCCCTCAAGAAGCTTATATCCTAATGAGAGAAGACAACATATAAAAGGAAGCTGGAAAATAAGTGAGAGGGAAGTACTTCCTGCAGGTTGGTGGAATAAAAAACTCCTCCTATAGCCTCCCTTTATAAAGGGCTTAAAATGTCAGCCATCTCTTAATTTGTCAAAGGTATTCTTTGGCATTTCCCTCCCCTGTTTGAACTCCTTTCTATATACTGTCTCCCTCTATTAGAGATCGTCAACTGCTTAAGGGCCAGGACTATCTTTATTTTCTCTTATTTGTGCTTAACACAGTGCCTGGCACATAGTAGACTTTTAATATGTGTTTATCATGTCATATCATACTCACAGAGAAGCATGGTGGAGAAAGTCCTATACAGACAGGAGTGAAACCTGGAGAAAAGTAAAGACATGACTTGCCTGGATGTGCTTCTTAAAATGGAGTTTCTGGGGTAGTGGGGGGAGAGAAAGCCAATCAGAAGAAGGGGAAATGAGGATAGTGAGTATTTCTAGTGTGAGAAGTTCAGAGGAAGAATAAACTTCCAGAATGAAGAGGTTTCTGTAGCATAGGAGAGAAAGTCCAAAGTCAGAAATGAACCCTGGAGAGGAATAAAGACATACTTCAAATGGGGGTATGAAGAGAAATGTCATACAGCTTCTGTTCTCAAATAAGCTGCAACCTAAAGGCAAAGACAAGTGTACAACTACCTATGGTATTAGAGAAAGTGAGCTTATTGTAAAGTAGATTGCCAGTCTAAGATAAATTTGATGGCAGAGTTTTAACATATAAACAGGACCATCTAGGAAAAAAATATTTTAAATGACTCAGATGAAAATGAGGGAAAACCATTCTAGGCATGAGAAACAACATGAGTAAAAGTGTAGAGATGCAAAATGGCATTACAAACACAAGGGATGGAAAGTAGTCTAGCTTGACCAGACTGTTGAAGATATAAAGATAATCATATAAGAAAAACAGCTGGAAAAGTAGAGTGAGGCCAGTTGCAAAGGGCTTTGAAAGACAGTCAAGAGTTTATATTTCATTGAATATGCAAT
>NW_020954598.1:9912378-10023379 GCF_900497805.2 Vombatus ursinus
TGGTTGGCATTATAGCCTAAATGAGAAGAGATAAAGTTGTGACCTAGAGGCACAGCATTGGGAGTAGGTAAGTGGGGCTAGATGCAAAATATGACAGAGGCATGAAGCTAAGTAGCACAGAAATATGGTAGCATAGTATCAAGCTAGGTATTTGCACCTGGAGGACCTGGAAATCAGAAAGATAATGAGATCAATGTGCCTTAGACACTTGTTAGCTGTGTTACCCTGGTCAAGTCACTTAACCTCTTTCTGCCTCTATTACCTCAACTATAAAATGGGGAAATAACAGCACCTAACTAAATCTCAGGGTTGTTCTGAGGATCAAACACCTGTAAAACTCTTAGAACAATGCATGACCCATAGTAGGTGTTTGATAAATGTTTGCTTCCTTCCTCCCTTCCTTCCTTTCTTCCTTCCTTCCTTCTATCCTCCCACCTTCCTTCTTTTCATCCTCCCTCCCTCCCTCCTTCCTTCCTTCCTTTTTTTCTTTCTTTCTTTCTTTCCTTCCTATCTTATGGTTCTTTGTAAAATAGTCACTCTATTTCCAACAATTTCTCACTTAACACCCCCCACAATATTAATACCTTGCCATTTACCTTTGTAACTCGTCTTCAGGTATCTAATTCCGTGGTGTAAAGTACAGAAGCTGGCAGGGGGTAGAGAACCTGATTATTTTGATAATCTATGAAAACAAGCAAAATAAGTAAATATGATTCGTGCAGAAAGTGTAGACCTCTTTCTATATTTTTTCTGCAGTACTTAAAAGATCCATGAATTCTTGAGGGTGGTTATTCTATATACTAGCACAGATTAAACTGCCATAAGATTTGGAAAATCCTCTTAGAAAATTGTTGTAATCAAAGTCTTCATCACAATATGAACAAACATTGGTGATGAGTCTGGTGGTAAGATGATGATATGCAAATTGTTGGACCTGGAATTAGGAAGATCTGGCTTCAAATTCTGCCTCAGACGTTTATTAGGTGTGTGACTTTAGGCAAGTCATTTTGTCTATCTCAGTTTCCTAATCTGTAAAATGGAAATAATAATAGCACTTACCTCTCTGGGTTGCTATGAGGATAAAATGAGATAATATTTGCAAACCTTAAAGCACTATTTAAATGCTAGCTATTATGAACTATTATTGATTTTAAGAAAGTACGTCTTCAAGGGACATGCAGTAACTGCTTGTGATCGGTCTATACCAAAACTGTCTAAAATGAATTGTCAGGTTTAGCATTATTCTAATCATTATTGAGAGGATTTTTTTTTTCCTTTTAGTTTTTGCTAACTAAGGAATAATGAGTCATTTGGGAGAACAAAAGATTTCAAATATCCAGAAAATAATGAGAAAAAGTACAAATGAAGGAAGCATGGCATCACCAGATCTCAAAGTAACAGTAATCATCAAAACTATATTGATTTAAAATACTACAAAATAGATTAGTGGGATAGAATAGATAAGTAAGTAACAAAAGTGATCAAAAGTAGTAGTCTAGGATTTAATAAACAGAAGAATATAAATTATCAGAGAAAGATTCCTTTTTGAAAGGAACTGCTGGGAATAGAGACAATTTGGTAGAAATCAAGTGTATACCATCATCTTATAGCTCATACAGAAATAAACTCAAAATGGATACACTATTTGGAATTCAAAGATCACAGCATTAAAAAATACAGGAGGGGCAGCTAGGTGGCGCAGTGGATAGAGCACTGGCCCTGAAGTCAGGAAGACCTGAGTTCAAATCCAGCCTCAGACCAAACACTTCACAATTACTAGTTGTGTGACCCTGGGCAAGTCACTTAACCCCAATTGCCTAAAAAAAAAAATATAGGAAAGAACAACATCAGGTAATAACTATAATTAGGGAGAGAATTATTAAGAAGTGGCGCATAGAAGAGCTCATAAAACCTAAAATAGATAAATTTGATTACATTAATTTTAAAAGCATTTGTATAAATACAATAAGTAGAAGTTTCAGAGTAAGAACAAATATTTCCATTACATATTGCTAACAAAAGTCTGATATCCAAGACATATAGGGAGTTGACAAAAAACAGTTTCTCAAAAACTTAAAAGTGCTAGACTTTTGGAGCACCCTGTATATAACATAGACTCCTGTTACAAAATAGATAAGTGACTAAAGGTTATGAACAAAGGAATAAGCATTTAAGTGCCTACTAAGTGCCAGGTACTATGCTAAGCACAATATAGATATTATCTCATTTGATCTTCACAAAAAACCCTGTGAAGTAGGTTAAGACATTTGCCTAGGTTCACACATTTAGGAAGTATCTGAGGGCAGGTTTGAACTATTGACTGAATCACCTAGTTTCTTCAAACTGCTTTCAAAAGAATTGCAAACAAATGACCACATGAAAGCATAACCCAAGTAATTCGCAATAAAAAAATGCAAATTAAAGTACTGCAGAGTTTGTACATGTCTATTGCCAATGATGAAAGAAGATGGGGTTATCCAATGCTTGGAGTGGTTAGGGGAAAATAGACTTTCAGATGCATGCTTTGTAAAGCTAGGAAGTTGCCCAAGACTTCTAGATTTCAGTATGGAATTATTCTGGAGAGATTTTGTAAATTCTTTTGATTGATGCTTTGTTTTCTGTATTCTAAAGTTTTTGACAGTCCTTTATTATTTACTGCATTATGATGCCCAAATTTTTTTGTTTGTTTCTTACCACAGTCTTCTAAGAGGTCTAGGGTCCTTATGTTATTTCAATGAATTCTATCTACCAGTTCAATGTTTTTGCTTGTGTAGAGATTATGTATTACATGTAATATTATTTCTTTTGTTTTTTTTCTCTTCCAAATTGTTCTTCTCTTTAGTATATTAATATTCACATTGTGTGGTTTTCTCTTCTTTTTTTTTAATAGACCCACCAACATGAATTTCATTTTTCTATTGCGCTACTTTAGTTCCTTTCTCTACACCCTATATTTTAATTCTTTCTTAAACTGTTTATGAACATCTTGCTGTGTTTGAATATTCTCTTGGAAATGCACAGGGTTGCATGTTTCATTGAGTATTGATTCAAATTCCTTTGTTTTTCAATATTTATTTAGACATATCTGGAATCTTTTAGATGTCTTAGTATTCATTTTCCCTCTTAAAGTCTCTGTTCCTTAAGGTCCAGAGTATCTCCTCATGTTTGACCCCTGCCCAGTTTTTTTCTGTATTTTTAGTTCTTTGACTATGCATAATTTCCATTTTTTTTAGGCCTGGGGAAAGGTATTTCGGGGTAGGTCCAAGAAATCTAAGTTTTGTGACTTTTTTTCCCCCAAAGACTACAGGATAAGAAGGAAAGAAGGCAGGAAGAAAGGAAGGGAGGGAGGGAGGAAGGAAGGAAGGAAGGGAACGAGTTGTTCCATGTGTCATATAAGTGTATCTAAGTATATTTATGTATCTATATATGTATTTCTATATATTTATATAGATAGATATATAGATATACATATATAGACATACCTATAAGCATGTATGTTTATTCTCTGTATTGTGGGTTTTACATTTTCTTTTCTATAACTAATTGTTAGATTTTATTTATGTACTGTCACTTCTTTCCATTTTATTGGTTTAATTCATTCCTGTTTTACAAAATATTTAATATAATTTGACAAACATCCACAAATATTTTTTTTAATATGTGAAGAAAAAAAGAGTGGATTGCATATGAAAATGTTATAATATATTGTATATGGAAGGAAGGAAGGAAGGAAGAAAGGAAGGAAGAAAGGAAGGAAGGAAGGAAGCTATTGTTTAGATTTCAGGGAGTCACTGTGGTAAAATGGGAAAAACATTACACTGAAAACTATGAAATCTAGGTTTTATTTCTGTCAGTTTTTATTACCTAGCAGTGTGCCCTAAGGTAAGTCATTTAACCGAAGTCTCAATTTCCTTATCTGTAATCAAATAACTTCAAAAATCTCTTCATCTCTAAAATTCTGTAGATCTAAGAAAATATTTGAGATTCTGTATTAAATTGGGGTCCATAGGGATGAAATAAAGAGAAGGAGCTAATTCATTTTTTTAATAATTTGTTGTTCTCTGGGGAGCTCAGGGGAAGGGGAAGGACCTCAGTTTGTCAGTTTCTGCCCAGTGAAGTCTGAAGAATCTGATTCATAATCACTGTCTTGTCACTTCACACTGTTCTGTTGGATTGATTAAGACTCACCTCAGGTGCTCTAGAAGTACTAACTTTGCACTGTACCTTCCCTGCACCTGAAGTGTGATTAAACTAGTCTGCCATGCAGGCTGTCATGTCATATTGAATAATTCCACTGGAATATTTAATATATGATTGCCTTAAATTAGGTTGTTGGGATGTGTTGCTTTTCCTGGAGTATGACTTATTAAGAGATTGTTCTCTCAGCCTCAAAATATTTGGAAAGTGGACAAATGGTAGAATTTGCTATTTGAGTGGTTATTAAGATGCACAAATGTTCAATTTTGGCCTTGGCAGGATCCATTGACTGATTTTTTTAGGTTTTATTTTTTCCTTTTTTTCTGACTAAAACGTGACTATTCACACTTTGCACAATATTGTTTGCTTGATGAGCAAATAAATAAATGTTGTTTGGCCCATTGATTAAACCCATAAATGTAGCCAAATTACTGACCTCATCTTTTTTTTTTCATCTGACTTGTAACCTCTACTGGAATGACTGATAGGGAAAAATGATTAGAATTTATGACAAATGCCCACGCAAATGACATCATTGAAACATTCTTGATAAATGAAATTGATCCCTATACAATTCAAGTACTTTGCATCAGAATTAAGTATTTAAGCTGAAGGACCTCTGTGTTATTCTCTTGGCATCCACAACATATTGTAAGCTCACAGAAGGGTGAAGTCTGAACTGGCTACTTCCAATGCAGAGCTGGATCTTGCCCTCAGAACCCAAACTGGAATCATTTCACCTGAGCCCCTAAACTGTCAAGCTAGAAAGGGGATGCATATAAAAAAGAACCCAGTCCAAGGTGCATCACACTGGGAGAGGGGAAATCCCTCTGTCCCGTGCCCTAGAAAGATTTGAAGAATATGAGGCCAGCCCCTGCAGTGAAGCACCGAGCAAAAGGACCCTGCGTTATAATATTCTACTGGTCCTTGCATCATGTTGGCCCAGTCCTACAGCAAAAAACAAATTACGAGGACAATTGGCATGAAAAAGAAGCACAAAACCCCCCACATCCCATGTCAACACCCTGGGACAAAATCTCATTGCTGTCATGCTAACTACAGTTCTGTTTATCCTGAACACTTTGCCAGTTTGAGATATTTGGGATGTGATGCTTTTTCCATAAAAGTTCAGATGGGGTTCCTCAAGTAGACACATTTTCAAAGGAAGCCCATCAACCTCAAATGTTTCCAGAATTTTTGTCTGAGAACACTCACCATAATCATTACTGGTTTCATGTTTGATTGACAGGTACTATTTTACTACATTAAAAAAAAAAGTCACTCACACTGTTCTATAGCTTCTCAACTGATTTCATTGCTGCCTTTATTGCCTCATCATTTATGTATTTCTCTGAGTCTATAGACTCATTTCTATAAAATTCATTTAAATGCATAGCCTAAAATACATAAGAACCACATAATTCACTAATAAGTTCTTTCATTTGGAGATAACTGAGTCGTTCTATGTATTGATATTAGCAAAGGCAGTCAAAGCAAACTTGTTGAATACATGGAAATTAAATTATGAGTTCCCAGGCTCTCAATTCTTCCTCTGTTTCCCCCCTCCTATCTCCAGCTCAAATACACCTGCTCTCCAGAAAAGATCTGGAACTCATTCTCACTACGGTAAATGGCTAAATGCTTTAAGTGGTAACTCTGCCAGGGAGGATTTGGATTTTAAAAGGGATCAAAGCTTTAAGCTAACAGGATGAAATCTGTACCTACAGTGCAGTTATAGGTATCAGCAAGTACGTAGGAAAATCCTGTCCAGAAATTGTGCCCTGTAGGAGGCTACCTAATCTGCCAGGGTGAAAAGGCAGCCCTGGGTATTTGCTATAGCATATTTGATACTGAGAATTGAAACAGCTGTTTGCCTGCTGATTACACATTGAAGAAACTCACTCTGTGCAGGAACTTCATCATTAAAATGAAAGAGTATAAAGCTGACCAACAAGTATTTTGCAGAATGCAGATATCTCGTAAAAGTTTTGTTGTATTTCTGAATGTTGAACATTCTGGAAAGGTAATTTAGAAATCAATATGAGTTTAGAAGTGTTAACCAAATTAACATTACACTCCTGATCACACCCTGCTTTTAATGAGTCTTTTTTATTTTCTACAAGACTGATCATTACAATTATTTATGCCCCAATTAGTCGGATAGAGCAAATTACTTTTGTTATATTAGGCTGCATGCTTGATTCAACTTGCATCTCTAATAGATCATGCACCTGGTGCTTTGTTTAAAAAATAAAAAATAAAAGTTAACTGGATTTTGTTTTCCACAGTTCTCAGTAATACAATTTACATGAGTAAGAAAATAAATGTGCTATTTTCTGAAGACTATTTCCTTTTTAACATACATGGGAACTTGTGGACATGACACTGTTTGAAGAAATCATGACCTTGGTTTTGTCCTTGCTGCTTGCAGTCATTTCCCAGAGTGACTTTGGTAAGTCACATGATTATTCTTTGAACTGATTTTTTAATCATAATTGTCATCATACCTGCTGCCTATATCAGTGGGATAGCACCAGGTTTAATGAAATTGCATATTCCATGTAAAAATTATTAATATTGTGTTCTGTTTTTATTCAATATACATACAAATGGCTATTAAGTTTAATTTTCATCCAGATTGTAAACAAAGTTATGATCAGTTCATATTGATTTTCTTTCTAGCACTATTTTAAATTTTAATTAAAAATCAGAAATGGCAATATCCTTTAGGGCAAAGTCCAAATTATTCTCCACAGTGTTAGAGGAGAATTGATTAATAATAGTAATAACAACCACGACAATGACCCATGCTATATGGGGGGAGGGAAATGACAAAGTAAGGAAATGCCAACCAGGGTCATTTACAGGGGTTATATCACATGCCCTAAGATGGTTATGGTAATAACGAAAACCTAGCAGTAACCCTGAAATGTTGGACAATTGGATTCTGGTGACGCCACTGATTGCGTTAGTACCCCACTCAGTATGATGCAACTATTCTTGAGTCAATAAAACAGAGTGATAAAAGATTATACACTGCCCTTACTTGAAACCATCATGATGAAGTTGACATGTAGGACAGGAAAGTGGTAAAATACACTAGAATAAATCAGACACATTCATGTTCCACCAGTTGGAAATGTATCAGTGCAAAAGGGGCTGACCAGTAAAAGGGGTGAAACCCAAGTATATTTGAAACGGACTAAATACATGAATATTTTCATCACATACATGCACTATAGTATAAAAAACCTAGACACAAATATTACCAGTTATATACAATATATGTAATATTTTTGTCAATAGTACAGAATCAGTTAAAACAAGACCTGGAGCTGATTGTGGATCAGATCATGAGCTTCTTATTGCAAAATTCAGACTAAAATTGAAGAAAGTAGGGAAAACCATCAGACCATATTGGCATGACCTAAATTACATTCCTTATGAATATGAAGTTGAGATGATGAATAAATTTAAGAGATTAGATCAGGTAGTAGAATGCCTGAAGAACTATGGAGAGAGGTTCATAATATTGTATAGGAGGCAGGAACAGAAAACATTCTAAAGCAATAAAAGAGCAATAAAGCAAAATGGCTGCCTGATGAGGCTTTACAAATAGCTGAGGAAAGAAGGAAAGTGAAAGGTAAAGGAGAAATGGAAAGATAAGACGGACTGACTGCAGAATTCCAGAGAATAGCAAGGAGAAATAAGAAGGTTTTCTTAAATGAGTAATACAAAGAAATGGAAGAAAATGATAAAATGGAAAAGAAAAGAGATCTCTTCAAGAAAATTAGAGATATCAAGGCGAAGTTTCATGCAAAAATAGGCATAATGAAAGAAAAAAATGGTAGGGACTTAACAGAAGCAGAAGAGATAAGAGGTGGCTAGACTACGCAAAAAAAAAAAAAAAAACTGTACAAGAAAGATCTCAACATCACTAATAACCACAATGGTGTGGTTACTGATCTAAAGCCAGACATCCTGGAGAATAAAGTCATGTGGGCCTTAGGAAGTGTTGCTAACAAATAAGGCTAATGGAGGTGATGGAAGGCCAGCTGAGCTATTTAAAAACCTAAAAGTTGATGTTGTTAATGCGTCGCACTCATTATGGAAGTAAATTTGGAAAATACAACAATGGCCATTGGATTAGAAGAGATCAGTTTACATCCCAATACTAAAGAAGATCAATGCCAATAAATGATCAAATTATAGAAAAAATATGGTTATTTCACACACCAGCAAGATTATGCCTAAGATTCTGCAAGCTAGGCTTCAGCAATATGTGAACTGAGAATTACCAGAAGAGCAGAGTGGTTTTCAAAGAGGCAGAGGAACTAGAGACCAAAAGCCAACATTCACTGGATTATAGAGAAAGTAAGGGAGTTCCAGAGAAAATCTACTTCTGCTTCATTGACTACACCAAAGCCTTTGACTCTGTGGATCAGAACAATATGTGGCAAGTCCTCAGAGAGATGGGGATAGCAGGTCATCTTACTTGTCTCCTTGCCTGTATGCAAGCCAAGAAGCAACATGTAGAACCAAGCATAGAACAACTGATTGGTTTAAGATTGGAAAAGGAGTACAACAAGGCTGCATACTGTCACCTTATTTATTTAACTTATATGCAGAGTACATCATGTGAACTGCCAGGCAAGATGAATCAAAAGCCAGAATGAAGGTTGATAGGAGAAATATTAACAATCTCAGATATGCAAATGATACCACTCTGATGGCAAAGAATGAAGAGGAATTAAAAAAGCTTCTTGATGAAGGTAAAAGAGAGAGTGCAAAAGCTGGCTTGAAGCTTAACATCAAAAAACTAAGATCTTGGCAACTGGTCCTACAACTTCCTGGCAAATAGAGGGAGAAGAAATGGCAGTAGTGTCAGATTTCATATTCTTGGCCTCAAGAAGGCAACTGCAGCTGTGAAACCGAGAGATGCTTTCTCCTTGGAATGAAAGCTATGGCAAATCTGAACAGCATACTAAAGGCAGAGACACCACCTTCCCAACCATGGTCCATAGAGTCAAAGTTCTGTTTTTTCCAGTAGCAATGTATAGCTGTGAGAATTGGACGGTAAGGAAAGCTGAATCTGCAGAATTAATGCTTTCAAATTATGGTGCTGGAGATGATTTTTGACAGTCCATTGGACAGCATGGAAGCCAAAATCTGTCAATACTTAAAGAAATTAATTCAGGCTATTCACTGAAAGGTCAAATACTGAAGTTGAAGTTTGAATACTTTGGTCATATAATGAGAAGATGGGGCTCATTGAAAAAGACTCTGATATTGGGAAAGATTGAAAACAAAAGGGAAAGGCAAAGGATGAGATGGATACAAAGTATTATGGAAACAATGAACATGAACTTAGATTTCAAGAGACAGTAGAGGGTAGAAGGACTTGGTGTGCTATGGTTGGTGGGGTCATGAAGAGTCAGACACGACTGAACGATTGAACAACAACAATGCTAAAGTCCAGAATATTGCAAACCAAACTAAAGTAATCATAAGAAAGAGTTAGTTCCCTACACCCAGATTAGATGAAATAAGAACTGAAAGCATGGAGGTGGCAAAATTCAAAGAGCTAAAGAAATTGAGATCACTGAAAAATCTTTACTTAACTGAAACTTCAAAATTCTACATAATAATGAAACAGATGACAAATAGTATATTTCCATGATTTGAAAAGCTAGACTGGAATTTCTAAAACTCCTTTTTGGGTCCAGCTTCATGAATTCATAGCAGAATAACTATATCAAAACAACACAGTTCAAGAGAAGCTGGAATTTGCTCTGACCCTCCTTCTCACATAATATTTGACAAAAAAAAGTAAAAACATTTCAGGATCTTCACACAAGAGCATATTTGGTGGTCACAATAATGGTATAGACCATAGTAGGAAAAGAAGCACTTTTGAGGAATGTATCTAAGGATCCTGCCATGGTAGAAGAAGCTTAAGAAAGCTATTGAATGGGGCAGCTAGGTGGCGCAGTGGATAGAGCGCTGGCCCTGGAGTCAGAAAGACCTGAGTTCAAATGTGACCTCAGACCAAATACTTGACACACTTACTAGCTGTGTGACCCTGGGCAAGTCACTTAACCCCAGTTGCCAAAAAAAAAAAAAAAAGCTATTGAATAACTGTGGAAATGCACTGGAAGACAACAATATCTAACTAATAAATTTGGTAGAGGCTTTGAGTATCTTATCAACCAATCAAGGATAATTGCAACAATAAAAGCATGCAGAAAAAGGTTACAGAAAAGTTTTAGATTCCTTTAATTAGTCATTAAAAGCAAATATGAGAAGTTTCACAATCTAAGATGGAGTTAAACTGTTGTAAAGAACAAAATAAATCAATATAAGTCAAAATTATTATTATAGAGCTGGGATTCCTAACATTTTTGTGTGGGTTATAGCCTCATTTGGCAATCACAGACTCCTCAGAATAATATTTGAAGTGAATATAACAAAATATATAGGATTAAAGAAAAACCAATTATACTGAAATACAGTTACAAAAAATTAACCTAAGCAAGTCCATGGACCACAGGTTAAAACTCTTTGCTATAGAGTCTTGAAAATCAAGAAAAGAAAAGAAGAAAATCCTTGTGGGAGAAGGGTGTATAAAATTTCTAGTCATATATTTGGTCTCAAGAAATTTACATAATAAAAAGAAAGTTGAATCAAACATAAAGAAAAAAACTTGTGCACAATTCACATAATGAACAGTAGGAGAGTTCAATCAAAAGAAGGAACTGTAACTCTAGCTCAGTGGTGTCAAACTCGAATAGAAATGGAAATCACTAATCTGTACATTATTATGTACAGATTCTAATGGTTGCATAAATGTAATGTAATATTGTAATTTTTATTTAGGTTGTTAAATATTTCCCATTTAAACTTTAATTTGGTTTTGTCTGCACTCCAGAGCATGTGGGCTATTTGAAAGCCAGTAGCAGGCTACATATTTGACACCTCTGCTTTAGCTTCTCTGTAAAACTGAAAAGAGGTGGGAGAAGATAAGTTCCATAATTATTGACTCAAAACCTTCACAGTGACACATGACATATTAGCAGAGCATAATAACAGTTTCTTCTTAGGTACAAGCATGATCCTCCATCTTGCAACTAACTTCAGGTAGTTTCACTGACTGTACCCCACATATGGAACTCTCTTACTCCACATGTCTGATACCTGGCTTCCCTGATTTCTTTTAAATCTCAGTTAAAGTCTTACCTTCTACAAAAAGTCTTTCCTGATCCTCTTTAATATTTGTACCGTGGCTGTCTTGATTACCTTCAATTTACTCTTAATATAGTTCATTCTTACATAGTTGTTTGCATTACCATCTCCCATATTTGACTATGAGTTTTTTTGAAGATGTACTGCTTTGACTTTTCTTTGTATACCCAGAGCTTAGTACACAGTACCTTGCACAAGGAAGATACTTAAGTAGGTACTTGATAAATGACCTTATCTGACAACCTCAGAAAGGCATTACTAGTCAGGTAAATTTTCTAAGCGTCAGTTTCCTTATCTGTAAAACTAAGGCATTAAATGCAATGGAAAGGACTTTTAAGGTCCTTCCATCTCAAAAAAGCTATGTCAAGACCAATTCATATAAACTGTCACATTTTATAGACAAATAGTTTAAGTCCCTTATCTTTATTCCTAGGCTTAAATTGATCATCTTTTCTTCTAAATTGAACTGAATAAGGCTTTTAAATTAAAGAGAGTTCTACCGAACTATCTTATTAATCATTTAGTATACATGGATCAAAGTATTATTTGCCACTACTTAAAAACTATTCAAAGATCCTTTATCTCAAGGAATCTTTCACCAATCAATCTCTCATTTATGTGCTAAGCACTATTGATACAAATACAAAGAATGAAACAATCTGTAATCTCAAGAAGTTTACATTCCAATGGGAAAGATGACCAATACATATTGTGTACATTTATAAAGAATAAATATAGAAAGAGGGCACAAAGAAAGGGAACTAGCTGTCAGGAAATAAGAAAAGTCAATGATATTGAAATACAGCTTGGACTGTATAAAATTTTTTTTAAAAAATAATTTATTATTTATTTATTTTTAACATTATTTTAGTTTATTTTATTTAACATTTTTTTAAATTGAGTTAAAAAAAATTTTTTTACCTCCCTGTTGCCCCTCTCCAATCTACTGAGAAGACAAGGAATATGATATTAATCACACTTGTGAAATAATGTAAAACATATTTCCACAACAGTCATATCACAAAAAGCAAGGAACATAAAGTGAAAAATTATACTTAAATTTGCACTCAGAGTTCATCAGTTCTTTCTCTGGAGATGGATGGCATTTTTTCACCGTGAGTCCTTTGGAATTGTCTTGCATCATTGTATTGATCTGAAGAGCTAAGTCTTTCACAGCTGATCAACATTACAATATTGCTGTTACCATTTACAATGGTATCTTGGTTCTGCTCACTTCACTTTGCATCACTTCATATAGGTCTTCTCATATTTTTTTTCTGAAACCGTCCCCCTCATCATTTCTTTTTTTTTCCTGCCAAAAACAAAGCTTATTAAATATTCACCATATTGTCAGACCCTTGAGGAATCTAGAAGCCTGCAAGTATTGGCTAGATTCCAAGAATCTGAGCCTCTTAATGGAGACAAGATGGACCTTATATACAGAAAGGCTGTGGGAAGGATCTAGGACTGACCAAGTAGTTTGGGGCAACTGGAGAAGGGGATCTAAGGAAGATCTGAATGGGAGTGGCCAGTAAGCTGGGGTGAACAGGACTCCTGGGACCTGGACAATGGAGCCTAATTAGGGTTAAGTGTGGGAAATGGCCAGGGACCATAGGGAGGGCTAGGCTAGGTTAAGGGTAACAGAATTGGTAGATAGGGTGTGGCCACAAAGAAAGGCCAGTTGATGGGATTATAGCCTCAGGCAAATGCCAGAGATTTGGCCAAAAAGTCCAGAGGGTCTAAATCTCATCCTCATCATCCCCCCCCCCAAACAAATGGGACCCAAATTATTTTGGTGTAAGGGATGAAGGTCTCGGATTCTGAAACTGCTTCCTGCTGGCAATGGGTGTAGAGCTGTCCCCGCCCTGAGGGGGTCCCTAAGAGAAGGTTGAATGGAACCGAGCACAGGCTGCAACCAGGGAAAATGGGGGAACATTGGTTGGTACTCACTGTTTGCTACAAACTGTAGATGAATGGCCTATAGTCTGGAAGACACAAATCTGACAGAAAAGACTGCAGAGCCCAGATATGACAGGATAAAACATCCTTAGCTCTGTTTAGATTCAGATAATTCAGTTTTCCAACCATGCAGTATTGTCCTCTCAGCTTTGCCCAGTGATGACTTCCCAACAGTATCACATTTTCAAACAACTCAAAATAAAATCCTATGAGCTTTTACCTCAAACAGTAAGTTTCACTAATCACAGCTTAGGAAAAACTTTTCCAGGATTTACATCTCAAATTTAAATTTCTCTTGGTATAAAAAGCCAATTGTTAGAGATTATTCCTATATATTTGCAAGTCTTAGCAAGACAAAACCCAAACAAGCTTTTTGGCAAGTTTACACATTAAAAACAATAACCAGCAAAAGTCAAATTATTTTAGTGGTAACCAAATTATGAAAAGTTGCTTGACATAATTCCCTGATGCCAAACAATTAGCTCAACTGTCTCTCACACTTCTGGGGAACACAGGGAGTTCTGGTGAACAGAGGAAAATGGGATATGGGAGGCTTAACTAGAGAAGATTGGCTCCCCAAATTCACCATCAGGTCTCTTCCCAACAAAGGGGCAGGGCAAGAGGAGAGCATAAGGAGGGAGTATTGAAACAACAGATCCTCAAATATGCAGGGGAGAGGGTATGTCTCGTGACATCCCTTAGTTTTCTTCAATGCCCATGACCCAACAGGTCGAGGGGCTAGTAGAGCCAGAGAAATTAGTTAAAACAGAAAACAGACAACATAGCCATGATGAAGTGGGTAACCTTACCTTCAGCCTCGAATTTTTTTTTTTTTTTTTTTTTGCCCAGAGCTGCACGAGAGATGGAGAAAGCAGGCGCGCTACCAAGCCCCAGGCTCCCCTGTCATTCCCAGTCTTGATAAGACTGGAGGATGGGATACTGGGGGGCAACTCCACCACTTTTCCAACCTCGAGGACAATCCTTCCTCCAATGTCCCTTCTGGTCACATCTTGGGTACAGTCCCAGAGGCATTGGTCACAGGGGTTCCCTCTGGGGGGCGGGGTTCCCTGGAGAGGCACTCCTTGGACCAGTGGGCCTCCTTGTGGTCCTCACTGCCCAACCCCTCATCATTTCTTATAGTACAATAGAACTCTATCACAATCATATGCCACATCTTGTTCAGCCATTCACCAATTGATAAGCATCTCCTTGATTTCCAATTCTTTGCCACCATAAAAAGAACTCCTATAAATATTTTGGTACACATAAGTACTTTTCCTTTTTCTTTGATACAGACCAAGGATTGCTAGGTCAAAGGGTATGTACAGTTTTATATCCCTTTGGGTATTGTCCCAAATTATTATACAGAATGATTGGACCAGATCACAACTCCAACAAGAGTTCATTAGTATACTTATTTTCCCTCATTCCCTCCACATCTGTCAGTTTTGGTATGTGGTACCTCAGAGTTGTTTTAATTTGCATCTCTCTAATCATTACTAGAATATTTTTATATGACTATAGATAGCTTTGATTGCTTCTTCTAAAAGCTGCCTGTTCGTATCCCTTAATTATTTATTAATTGGAGAATGCCTCTTATTTTTATAAATTTGATTCAATTCCCTTTATGTGTGAGAGACAAAGCCTTTATCAGAGAAACTTGTAAAATCAGTGATATTACTTCATCATCTGTGGTAACTTTTAGCAAAATGTAATTTCCCTGATTATCTAATTAGATCTATTTTTGTTTTTGCTTTGTTCGAGGTCATGATTGCTACCCTTGCCTTTTAACTTCAGCAGAAGTATAATAAATTCTGCTCCAGCACCTTATTTTAACTCTGTGTGTCTTTCTGTGTTAAGCATATCTCTTTTAAACAATATATTGTTGAATTCTAGTTTCTAATCTATTCTGCAATCTGCTTCCATTTTATGGATAAACTCATCCTATTCACATTCATAGTTATGATTGCTAACTGTGTATTTCCCTCTATCCCATTTATTCTGTTTAACCTTCTCTCTCTTTTTATCCTATCTCTCCTCAAAAGTGTGTTTTGATTCTGACCACAGTTTCCTCTAATATGACCTTCCTCTTAACATCCCCCATCTTTCTCTGATTCCTATCTCCTTCTATTTACCTGTTGGATAAGATAAACTTCTATACCCAGCTCTGTGTGTGTATATATATGCGTGTGTTTGTGTGTGTGTGTATGTGTATGTATATGTTTATGTATATGTATGTATATGTATATGTGTGTGTGTATATATATATGTATATATATATAATATTTCTGTGTATACACACATACACACATATTCTTCTCACAATGAACCAATTCTGGGGAGAGTAAGGTTCAAGTATTGCCCAGAAACCCCATTTTCCCCTCTACTATAAAAGCTCTTATTTGCTCACTTCTTTTATATGAGAAAATTTTGCCTATTATTTCTCTTCCTTTTCCCTTCTCCAGTGTATCCTTCTTTCTCATCCCTTCATTTTTTGAGATCAAACCAACATAATCAACTTGCATTCATAGCCTCAGTTTATTTAGAGTTCTAATTGTTTTAATAATGATAAAGATCTTAGGAGTTACATGCATCATCTTCTCATATAGGAATGTAATTTTTTTTTAAACTTTATTGAGTCCCTTGTGGTTTCTCTTTCATGTTTACCTTTTTTATGCTTGAGTCTTATTTGAATGTCAAATTATCTATTCAGCTCTGGTCTTTTCATCAGGAATGCTTGAAAGTCCTTTCTCTCATTAAATATCTATTTTATCCTTTGAAGCATTATATTCAGTTTTGCTGAGTAGGTTATTTTTGGTTGTAATCCCAGCTCCTTTGTCTCTTAGAATATCAAATTCCAAGCCCTCTGCTCCCTTAATGTGGAAGCTACTAAATCTTGTGTTATACAGACTGTGGTTCCACAATATTTGCATTTTTCCTTTATGGTTCCTTGCTATATTTTCTCCTTGACCTGGGAACTCTGGAATTTGTCTATAATATTCCCGGGAGTTTTCATTTTGAGACCTCATTGAGGAAGGGATCAGTAGATTTTTTCAATTTCTATTTTACCCTCTGGAGCTAAGATAGTGGGGCAGTTTTCCTTGATAATATTAAAGTATATTGACTATTTTCTTTTTTGATCATGGCTTTTAGGTAGTTAAATAATTGTTAAATTATCTCTTATTGATATATTTTCCAGGTCAGTTGTTTTTCTGATAAGGTATTTCACATTTTCTTTTGTTTTTAAAAATTCTTTTGACTTTATTTTATTGTTTTTTGGTGTTTCATGGAGTCACTAATTTCCACTTGTCCAATGCTAATTTTTAAGGAATTATTTTCCTCCGTGAGTTTTTGCACCACTTTTTTCCATTTGGCTAATTCTTCTTTTTTGAGGACTTCTTTTCCTAGTCAAGTTTTTGGTAGTAGTTATTGTTGTTGTTGTTTTCTCATTCTCCTCACCTACTTCTTCGCTATCAATTTTGTTTTAAAGTTATGCTCTGCTCACCTAGAGGTGGAGAAGCACTGTGCCAAGCTTGAGGCTTTTTCATACTGCTGTTTTCAGAGCTAGTTCTGAGGGTCTACAAGGTTTCAGTGTTTACAGGTTGCTGTGATCTTGTAAAAGCTGTGGTCACTGCTCTCCCAGTCTACACTCTAGTCTTTACACAGTAAGGGTCCCAGCTCACCTCCAGCCATAGCTGCTAGCACTCCTCTTGGCCCTGGAACTGTAATCAGGGCCCCTGTCCCCTTGTGATCAATAACAGGTGCTCCTCTCCACTCTGGAAATGCAACTCAGAACTGAATATGTGCAACAGAGTTGCCAAACAGCCCCAGGTCCTACACCCAGTACTAGCAAAGGATCCCCATAATCTCTTTCTGACCAGTTCGCCAACCCCCTTATCATCTTAGCTCCAATTGCTGCTGTCACAGCCATCTCCAAAGCCAACCACTTGTGCTTCCACCTCAAGTGTTCTGGGTTGCCTCCCAACCCAGTGTCAAAGACCTCTTCTGCCAACCTCTTAAGTGGTTGTAGACTGGAAGAAATGTCTCACCCCAATTTTTTGTTGCCTCTGTAACTCCAAAATTTGATTTGAGGCGTTATTTTAAAATTGTTTGAAGGGGGATATTGGGAGAGTTCAGCTGGGTTGGTGCCTCTCCTCTGCCATCTTTGCTCTGCCTGCAAGTATAAAATTCTTAATGTATATGTAGGAAACATAGAATTTCAAGCTTGAACATGGAGAGGAATTCATACTAATGGATAAAGGTGATACATACAAATACCTGGGTCCCCTCCAGCAAGGCACATCAAGCATTAGCTGACCAAGAAGAAGGTTTAAATATATGTGTGTGGTTTTGTATACATACATGCATACATACACACACACATATATAAACATACATATACACGAGGCAGAAAGAGAGAGGAATCATTATATCAAAACCTAATAGAAAAAAAAAACTTTTAAGCCAGACAACATAAATGGTCAGAACTATAAAAATGGATTGTAACACATTCAGAAAGTATCCTACAAAAAGACATGCAATATTAATTAGACATATGACTTATCACTCTAAGACATCTATGGAAATATGAACAGATCCTTGTCAAAAACTTCCAGTAATACATTTGGAATAAGTGGACAGAACTTCATCTGGCAATAGTGAAGGACAATCAATCGACAAGTATTTACTAACCCTTTGCACTGGACAATGTGCAAAGAACTGGGGATAAAAAAAAAAAGCATGAAGCAAAAAAAGCAAAAAAAAGCAAAAAAAATGAAATAACCCCTACTTGCAAGGCACTTACATTATAACAAGGGAGGCAACAAAGAGATGGAAAGAGGGATAGAAGGGAAAAACAGAGGGAAGAGTGGAGAGACAAAGAAATAGAGTCATACAAACATTGTTCTCTGTGTAAGTGCATATATGGTATGTATCTGTACTTATGTATATGTACACAGAGAGACAGACATAGAGATGGGGGAAAGGAAATGAGAGGAGAAGGAAAAAAGAAAAAATAAATACAAAATAAAATTTTAAGTGCCTGATAACAAATACACATCATTGGATATGTTCAACATAACCAAAAGTAGTTATAGGAAGACACCATTGGATTTATCAAATTGTAATCAGTAATTCTCAAAATATGAAAGACAGTTAGAGAAACACATATACGAAATTCCCTTATGACCCCAAAGGTCCTTCAGAGCCCAATCTAGGTTATAGCAAGAATTCAGAGGACCTAGAAATCTAAAGGAAGGTGTTTATTCATTTCAATTCAATAACATAAATCAGAGGATGCCCCTTTCTGATGTGGACACTTTCACTAATTTAAAGGAGGAAGAAATATAGGCAGTCATTAAGAGAAACACTGAGAAAGTTTCCTACGGAGAAAAGGCACTAATAAGATAAAAATGAAAGCATCCTATGACCTGACATTTGATGTAAGGACAGAGAAGTTAATAAACCTGGATCCGTAGAACTGTTTGGTATGATGGGAAAAACATTATATAGCTTAGCTGACAAAAATGTAGTTTTTGGTTTATCACTATAAGATTGAAGAGAGTCGTCTCACAGAAGAGAGCTCACTTTGGACCAGCTGGGTGACAAAGGGTTCACAGAGAGCTCAGAGGCAGGCAGATGCCAGGCAGTACTTTCCACCAGGTTTGGGGAAAGATCTCAGGCCTGGTTTTGCCATCTGCTACTTGGAAGAGGGGCTTGGCTTGTGCCACCTGATGCTTTGGGGAGCTGACTGGAGAAAGGCGGGGACTTTGGTGCACTGCTACTTAGTGCCTGAGAAACGGGGAGAAAAACTCTCAGAAAATTTACTGGAGAAGGCAAACCCATAGTTTTTTTGTTTGTTTGTTTATGTAGCTCAGAAGAGCAATAGTCCCAGTGAAGCAACCAGAGATGGGGCCCTACCCAGTGAGAGAACAAACAAGGCCAGAAGAAGAGGAGTTCAAGTACAGCAGCCATAAGAAAAGTAGCCCCACCTAGCAAATAGGGAAAGAAAAGAAGAGAAAATGCATAGATACAAATATACATATATACATAATACATACATACATATATACACATACATATTGGAAAGGCCTATAAAAGGAGAATTTGCATATATCTACAAATTTTCCTCTTAAGTATGTATGTGCACATAAATTGGCCTATATATGTGTATGTATTATATAATTTCACATCTATCAAGTATATACAATATCAATAACACCATAATATAATATATGTCATATACAAAGTAATAGAATAAAATATTATATAATGCAATATAATATTTATGAGAGGTATATTATATATATACGTGTGTGTGGGTATAAATGTAGATAGATGATAGATAATTCTCCTTTTATAAGCATCTCCAAAGTATGCGTGTATATTGTATGCGTGTATGCATGTATATATGCAATATGTACACAATGCATGTATATGTACATATGTATACACTCATATATATGCCCCTCATTGGCCTTGCTAGATATGGCTGATTTTTCTTCCGGTTGGTCCACTTGAACCATCCCTTTTTACTGCTACATAGGACCTCATTTCTGCCTGCTCCAATGGAGCTATTCCTTTCCAGGCTGAAGATATATCTACAGTTATCCCTTCCACATCACATCTTTCCCCGTCACAGTTTTGATATATTGCAGGTTGGCATAAGAAATTAAATGAGGATTTTTGGAAAATTTTCTGGAAGCCACTGATGATATGCAAAGTCCAGCAGATGACACAGAAAAAAATTAGAAACTCAGAAATGCATAAAATATATGTATAGGATTGTATAATATCAGCATATGTTACTTTTTTAATACCATAATAATTCAGACTTCTTCTCTGGTATGAAGGGAGAGCCAAAAAATTTATGTGGATTTTCCAGATGAAGGGGGCACAGTATCCCTGTCATGTGGAAGAGATAACAGTATATCTGTAGGTATAGCTATTTCTATAGAGAGGGATATATTTATCCATCTATATGTATATCCATCTGTAGATAGATGATATAGATAAATAATAGATAGGTAGGTAGATAGAGTGAAAGTCTCCATCTAACACTGACACAATCCTCCTCAGTGACGTTTTATGTTTATATTGTTGAGGGGGAAAAAGAACATATAAAGGTGTTTAGTACCAGAGTTGTGAATTTCTTTGGGCACATGTGTTCCATATAAACGTATATGTGCGTTTGTGTGTATGTATATGTGTATATGCATATCTGTACATATGGACACACACATATATGTGTATATATACAAACATGTAATACATATGCATGTATTGTATGTGTTTATGTGTATCTGCATGTATGTGATGTGGTTCTACAAGTCTGTGCTAGTTATTGGAGATAAAAGATGAAAATAAAAAAAACAGCTCTTTCCTCAAGGAACTTAAAATCTACTGTCAGTATTAGAAATAGAAATGTAGGAGTCAGGATGTGATGGAAGCAAAGAAAGATTCAAATAGAGAAGTCTAGGAAAATTTGAGGAAGGAGAATACCTTCAGGATTTTTGGGGGGAGGACAGGAGGTGTGGATCAGGGATATTTTCATTAAAGAAGTAACATCTGAACTTAATTTGGCACGGGGAATGGTCTGGCACCTGCACATGGGGAATGGGAGGCAGAGGAGCCACTAGTACTCTTTTTAGATGAAACATATTGTACATCAAAGGAAGTGATATTAATCAGGTCTGAAAGGTAAATGGGAACTAGATCATGCAGGGCCTTGAATGCCATGAAAATGAGATTCCATTTTATCCTAGAAGTAATAGGGAGTCACTAAAACTGTTTTTAGCCTCAGACATTTACGCGTTTTTTGACTCTGGGCAAGTCACTTAATCCTATTTGCCTCAATTTGCTCAGCTACAAATAAGCTAGAGAAAGAAACGGCAAACCACTCCATTACCTTGGCAAAGAAAACTCCAAATGGGATCATGAAGAGTCAAAAATGACTAAATATGACTGAACAACAATCGAAATATTTTGCTGTATTTTTTGAGAAGAGAAATAACATGATAATGATAATAACAATAGCTAGGAGATACACACACATACAGATCTTGATTTAAGGTGTGTAAAGCACTTTGTACACATATTGCATCATTTAATCCTCGCAACAACCCAGTGAGACAGCTGTTACTATTATCTTATGTTACTGATGAAGGAACTGAGGCTGCGAGTGGTTATGTGTTTTGTCCAGGGCCGCACAGCTAGTAAGGATAGAAGAAGCAATTTGAACTCAGATTTTTCTGAATTCATTTAATCCAAACTCCTTATCAACTCTGTCATTATGATTATAATTGTTCTGAGTAGGATTATTTTGGCATCTGTGTGGAGGATGCTTTGGAGAGAGAAAAAACTGGAGACAGAAAGTCTACTTATAAAGGCAATAGTACAAAAGAGTTGACGAGGGACTGAACTGTTCAGTTGTTGGCCATTTGATTGGAGGGAAAGGAATAAATGCAAGAGATATTATGGAAGCAGAATTGTCAGGATTTGGCAATGGATTCAATGTAAATGATGAGAGAGAGGGAGGAGTCAAATCTGATTCCAGTGGTCTGAAGCTGGGTGATAAAAAAGATAGAAATTTCATCAACAAAAACTGAGACATTATGAGAAGGGCTGGTTTTAGAGAGATGACAAGGTTCTTTGTGGAGACATTGAGTTTAAGGGACCAATAGATTAAATAAAATTTTGTTGTTACCATTTTATGGTTTTGTTTTCAGGTTAGGCGTTAGCTGAGAATACTTGTAGACCAAGGAGGAAGAAGCAGTAAAGATTGGGGGGGTAGAAAGAGAGAGAGAGAGAGAGAGAGAGAGAGAGAAACAGAGACAGAGACAGAGACAGACAGAGAGACAGACAAAGACAGAGACACAGAGACAGAGACAGAGAGACAGAGACAGAGAGAGACAGAGAAAAAAATCAATCAAAGTCATGGAAGTGATGGAAGGGAAGAAGATGGGGTCAAGGACAGAGTTGGGTACCTTAGCCTTGGTAAAGAAGATAGCCACCTCACCCTCTAAGATGAGAGGAAAGGAAAATTATATAAGCACACTCCTGTCCTCTAACAGCTTTCAACCCAATACTTAGATGTGATTTCTTTTTTATTGATCTCTTTGTTGAAAAATGTTCTAAACAGAATAAGGCTGCCTAAACAGCCCTTCACATTCTGTACTTTTTTCAGAGCTGAACTGAACTGAGGAAAAGCAGTATAGTAGAAAAATCTGATTTGTTCAGAAAACCTAGGTTTGAGCCCAGCTCTGCCATAGATGAATGATCTCTCATCTCTGACCTTGTTTCCCACCCTCTATTTAAAAAAAAAAAAACCCTGCCATTTCTATCTCACATAATTGTTTCAGTTGTTCAGTCATTTTTCAATTGTGTCCAGCTCTTTGTGACCCCATTTAGAGTTTTTTTGGCAAAGGTACTGGAGTAGTTTTCCATTTCGTTCTCCAGCTCATTTTACAGATGAAGAACTAAAGCCAATAGGGTTAAGTGACTTGCCCAGGGTGACACAGCTAGTAAATATCTGAGACCAGATTTGAACTCATGAAGATGAGTCTTCCTGATTCCAAGCCCAGTGCTCTATCCACTGCATCACCTAGCTACCCCTTCACATAATTTTCCTGAGCATCAAATCAGATGATATATGAAAAATGCTTTGTAATCATCAAAATGTTATATAAATAGCAGCCCCTATTAACTGAAAATAATTTTTAAAAGTTTAATGGACTTTATTTATATATGAATTAATCACATCATCAAAGATTTGAGGGTTATGTAGACATAACCTAAAAGATTTAGATGATATCCAGAGTTCTCGTTTCCAAAAGAATTAATTATCCTAAGGATCTTCAAAATTCATCTTAATTTTATATTATTCATTTAACTGATCATGAATATTTATATAAAGTTCTTCAGTACTCTTCTCCGGTTTGCAGGTCACTGGTCTGCTGATAATTCCATTTTGTTCCAATTGTTTTTTTTCAATGCATTTGATTTAACAAAGCAACTCTTCCCCCTTTATATTCTTATTTCCTAAATAATCTTTCTGCCTTCTCAGAAGTTTTTATAATCTTTTTCCTTTTTGGTCTCCCTAGAAGTTTAATCTGAAGTAGCATTTCCTGTCAAAATATCACCTTTCTGATCTGGTGAGGTAATCATAAAAATCAATCAATAAATATTTATTGAGTGCCTCCCATGTGCCAGGAAATATTCTAAGAACTAGAGATAAAATTACAAAGAATGAAACAATCCTACTTGCAAGGAGCTTACAATCTAATGGGGGACACAATAAGTACACATACAAATATGTATAGCATAAATATGAAATTAATAAATATAAATATATGCAACAGTTAAAAACAAGATAGATTGGGGGAGAGCACTAGTGGATGGGGATGGTAAGGAAAAACTGAATGTAGAAGGTGAAGATTGAGCTGTTTCTGAAAGAATAGACAGACTGTGAGACTGAGGTAGGCAGGGAATGCATATCAGGCAGTGGAGATAACCTTTAAAAAGGACTGGAGTTCAGTGATTGAGGAAATAGATAGATAGATAGATAGATAGATATGTGTGTGTATATATATATTATATATATATACTACATGAATATGTATATAAATTTACTATATAAATATATATATAAATTTACCATATAATTATATATATATATATTTATTTTAACAAGGGGCATCAGTTTCTTCCTTTGTAAAATTAGGTGATTGAATCAAATGACTTCTAAAGTCCCTTCAAACTTGAGAAACATAGCTATATTATCCTGCTGAGATTATGAGACAACAACTAGAAGAACTGAGCCTCACATATTGGAAAACTGTTCATAGAAGAATGTAACTATTTATATTTGTGGTATGATAGCTATACCTCTTTAACCTCTGAAGTTTGGGGAATAAGATTGAAAAGACCCAGGGTTCCCTATGTGGATCTGGGGCTTGACAGAAACCAGGTAACTACAAGGCTGATGAACATATTTTCGATTCTTAGATCCAAGTCATCAATAAATATATTGAAAAGAATGACCTTTAGGCCCCATCCCTGTAGGGAACTACTCAATAATTCCTCCCAGGTTGATACTGAACTATTGATAGCTACTTCTTAGGTATGGCCTTCAAGTCAGCTTTTCTACTGACCTCACGATAGCATTTTACTCTCTTAGCTTGCACATTTCTCATCTTAAACTAGTTTTCTGTGACAAACACAATGGCTAATATCATCATCAGATATTGCTGAACCATAATTACTCTCTGTTCTAAGGAGCCAAACGCCATCAGCACTTTTTCTATTAATATATTTTTATTCAATGCAGAGCAATACAGTTTTATTGAATCACTGCATTGTGACTGTAATTGGCACAACTCTCAAGGGAATGTCAGAACATTGTATAATCTTGAAATGCATGGCCCCAAGAAGCGTTGATCAAATTATTTTTAAAGGCAATTTAAAATTATGAAAGAAAATTATCTCTGTGTTTATTAAGTTGAATTAAATAAATACTAAGTACCTGCTATGTGCAGGCTCACAAGGATACCGTGATAAAGAATGACATAATCTCTGCCCTCAAGGAATATTGCATGCTGTCGGCTATGTAAATGATTAGCTAGTATCCAGAAGAAAGATATTCGAAATATTTCATGAATCTTGAACATATCAATTTTGGCACAGATCTATCAATGGTACAGATAGCAACCCACTGAAACCTCATAATATATGATTTTTGTCCATGTCCTCCCTCTATGTCCTCTCACAGTGAATCTATTCAATGCTCTGGCAGCTTTCTGAAATTAATTGATGCCATTTCATAGGCACCAATGGAGAGTACTGGTTCTCTAGTAGTTCTCCTTTATTTTCATTATATGTACTTTGCAGAATGCTGAACTGGGAGTCAACAAATCTTATAAGCTGTACAATCCTGAATAAGTCACTTCCTTGCTTTGGCCTCAGTTTCTTCATCTGCAAAATTTATAGTTAAGGAAGAAAAGTATCCCTGTTGTTTATTCAATTAATAAGTTGGACTTGATGACCTCTACAATTTCTTCAGGCTCTAAACTCTATGATCCTATGAGCCTTTTGCCCAACTTCAGGTATACGATTTTTCACCATTAATATTCTGCAACCCATGCTATGTCTCTCCATTGCCCTTTGCATGAAGCACACATTTAATTCTTCAAAGACTATCATATCACATGGGTCTCAACCATATGATATCTCCAGAGGAATATTGATATTAAAAAGATGGATCTTGGATATATTTAATGATCTTCAAAGGTTTGATTTTTCCTCTTATATTCGGTTACTATCATGAAAAATTAACATGGACCTGAAAGAGATAAATCTTTAAACAAGAAATTATTTTAATAAGGATATAAAACAACTCCCTTTTTACTAACCTCAGGATAAATATGTGCAAAGAATAATTACTTTTAAAAAGTCTTATAAATTCCATTCTACAACAATAGAAAACTTTATCCTATTTAAATAGCAAAGTAAAAAGGTTAATGTTGTAACCTAAGGGAACCCAGTATGATAGGATTTAAAGGCAGGAGGACATTGAAGGAGTTCTCTACCATCAAGAACCACCTTTTTTCCTTAAAGCATTCACAGATGCCCACAGCTATGTGAATTCTCCTTCTTTTTTCAGCTTTTCTTAGGGTGCTGTTTTTTTTTTTAATCTAAATCTTTACTTTGTCTTTATCACAGTAATCAAATAATCAAAGACACTTATTTGGTCCAGAGCATTCCTGAATAAGAATATTCTCTCCTTTCTACAGTATACCTAGGTAATAGTCATTCAGCCTACGCTTTGGAAACCTGTATTAACTGGGAAGACATGCCTCTGGAAGAAGTCCCATTTTATTTTATTTAGGTTTACTTGTCAGGAAATGTTTATTTATATATAGGTAAAAATTTCTTTCTCTGCTTCCTCTACACATCATTAATTATGTTCTTTCAGAAGGCAAGCAGGATGTGGAAGGGGAAATTCTAGAATGGGGCTGAAGCACTGTGGGACCTGAGACATTAGCAGGATCAAAAGGTCTATTGGGAGAGGGGAGTAAGATTTTATTTCTTCAGACACAATGGGGGCAGGTCAAGTAGAACATTCCATTGTCCAGTTGAGATTCTAACGCAAATCAGATAGGATGGATAAGGCTATGGTGTAACAAGGTCAGTGGTAATTAGACCCGGCAAAGTTCCCCAGGTATAGCAGTGTCAATAATTTTTAATAAAAAAGAGCTTTCCAGCTAGCCCCTAATACCTGATTCCTCATATAGGGACACAGCCATCTTTCAAAAAAAATAATAATAATAACCTAATCAAGAAAAATAGGGAAACCTATAAAATGTGGCAGGTTTTATTGAAATGAAAAATCAAATAATCCAAAAAGACTCCAAGGAATACCTTAAAATACTCCTAAGATAATAATAAAAAATTCTTTAAATATGTCAGGGGGAGGAAGGAAGTTAGAGAATCAGTAGGGAACCATAGTGATCAGGGTACAAAAAGTTGAACTTAGATAAAAGAGCTCAGAGATGTAATAAATTACAATTGTCTGGGGTGGGGAATGGGGTGGTATAGACACTGAAAAGTTAAAGGAAATCACTAATAACTAGTACATGCCAGAGGCAGGATTTCAACCCAAGTCTTCCTGACTCTGACTTACTCTATCTCCATTTTACCATACTGCCTCTCATTTAAGTGATATATTGATATAAATAAATAAGCAAGACTTGATGACATCTACCTGACTACAGAAGGAATATTCATCACTAAGGATTTCTAAGAGAGCCCTGGAACAAAGAAAGCAAGGTGTCTTAGTCCAATGAAAGGATAATTAATGGAATTTGTAATAGATAGGATTACTGAACACTTTCGGAGGGAAACTGTGAAGATATAAGCACTAGACTTTTTATTTTAAAGAAAGAGGAATCAAACCCAACTAGTTAGCGTTCTTTGGAAGAGAGTGGCAGCCTGATCCACATGGGAATAGAGGAGTCAAAGTGGCATCAGATCTAGTATCTCTCAAATCTTTTAAGGATTTGCATTACAGTGGCAACTCTATAACAATTCAATATTCAAAGTTGGTGCTGATCTGTCTGCATTGAAAGATGCAGTTTCCTTATCAGCAGTTCCTTGTACTAATGTAATCAGAGTTCAAAAGAAAATGGTGATTTACAGCCAGGATATTTCTATAAATCTATATGTCAATCTTATTTCCTAATTCTAAATTATATTTCCCAACAGTGACCTAAATTACAATAATTTAACACAGACATTAAGTGAATGATATCAAGTTCTATAATTAGAAGCCCCCCTCCAAAAAAAAAGCATTAAAAAACTACTTTAGTGAACAAACAATTATATATGTATAAAGCAAGGAGAAGTGGTAGCAAAGGGTAACATGAGCTTGTACTACATACTCATTGGTAGAATTGTACAAAGAAAGATGATATAATATATTAAGAATATAATTGCCTCAAAAAAACAGAAAAATAATGGAGTATAAAACCAGAAGAAAGGTTGGCAAGAGACTCAACTAAGAAAAAACTCTTAAAGATGACATTTGAAGAAGAGCAATAAACAAAAATTAGAACATTTATGAAAAGAAACATATGTATACACAAATATATGCATTCCATATATAGTATATACTATGCATCCTAGACATATCTGTTGTGTACATGCATGTCATATATATGTATACTTACATGCATATGAGTGCATACAATACACTCTTTTCATCATCCAGGTCAATGAACTCTAGCATCACAATTTAGATGTGCTCATAGGACCCTCATAGGATTATAAAAAGGATCTTGGAGATCATCGAATCTAATCCCCTCATCTTATATATGTGGAAACTGAGACACAAAGAGGTTAAGTGACCTGCCCAAGGTTAAACAGGTAGTTAATAGCAGAAATGGAATTAGAATTCCAGACCAAGTGCTCTTTACATAGCATTGTGAAAAATAAAGATCAAAAATACCCCTAGACAATATTGAGTATGCACAGAGACGGCCCACTCTACAGGCACAACTGTGAGGTTGCTGAAGAATTGATTCTCAAGGTTTCAGAAGGATAAGATACAGAAAATATAGGAAATATATGCTTGTAGGAGAAGTAGAGTTGTCATAAGATTTTGGAGAGAAGAGACATTCTTTTTCCTTCCTGTTTTGGGGGAAGGTATACATGGTTCCAGACTTTCTTTGGCAAGTGAATTGGTTGTAAAATAAGGAGAGATAGAAAATACTCTTTGGAAGGTAGATATATAGGGAAAGGAGGCTCTACAACATGTCCCTGATTTCTAGCTAGCCTCCCTAGGGAATTTAGCTGAGACTGAGCCCTCTTTCTCTCAGTTGAACTGACATAGCTTGCTACAAGTATGGGAACTCAATCACTCAGTCTTCTATATTCTAATAGATATAATGTTGCTGATTTGTGTTTGCTATATGACAGGATAATTTTTTTCCTATTCACTCTTTGTGATACTCTTTTTTTGCGAGTAGAATTTTGTCAGTCCTTTGGATATAAGGAAGAGAAGGGATCAAGCCTTTAGGTATAGTCTTGGAATACCCTTTTTCTCTGAAGGATTGTTACCAGGAAAGCAGCTTAAATCTAAAACAAAAATTATTCCCACAGACTCACATTATGTATGGGGCAGAGGGATGTAACTCTGGTCTAATATACTCCCCTCTGAGGAAAACAAATTATCCAGACTTTTGACCCTGCCTCTTGATTCCCTCCATGTTGGAATCATTGTCTTATTTGGAGAAGGTTGAGAAAGATCACTGAGATATCTAAGCTTCACCATTAGCAATGTTTAAACAATCTCATGTTGAGATATAGAGGCAGCTAGGTGACTCAGTGGATACAATGTTGTGGAGTCAGGAAGACCTGAGTTCAAATCCGGTCTCAGATACTTACTAGCTGTGGAAGCCTGGGCAAGTCAATTATGCTCTGTTTGCCTTAATCTGCTGGAGAAGGACATAGCAAACCACAGCAGTATTTTTGTCAATAAAATCCCATGGGTAATGTTGGCATGCTATGGTTCATAGAGTCACAAAGAATCAGACACAACTAGATAACTAAACAACAACAATATTGATGTATACCTAACCTCTTTTGGCAGGATATGTACCTATACTATAAGCACTTTGAGGATATCCTTGATCAATGTATGAAATACACAGGTTTTTGTTTTGTTTTCTTTTCTTTTTGGAAGTAATAATCCATGGCACATAACATCCTAACAATCACATACTGACTAAAAGACATAGTGAATACAAGATCTCATTGTGCTTTAGTTTGTTGACTATAAAAATGTATTTGATTTGATAGAACAAAATATAACTTGAAAGCTTGTTTCTAAAATGGTATTTTCCATGTATAGATCAATATTATATTAGAGTCTAGAAAGACATAAAAAGATAAGACTTTTTTATGTCAACTAAGATACTAGTTATTTAATAAATGAATACTTTGATGCCTTAAAAGGATAATATTTTTCTCTGCAGTGGGCAATATTTTATCATTGCATGCAAGTATTGGCACAAAAATTTTGAGTTTTATGATATCATGAGTTAAACCTGGATAACTTAGAAAATTGAGAAGTCTTTCTTTTTTTCTCTTTAATATTGATCCTTTAATTTCTAGAAGATACAGAACCCCAAAAGTCTATTGCCCATTCAAAGGCATAATGGCTGGGTGAGCAGTTTTTAAGGCAGTATTATTGGTCACTTGGACTTTATGAAAATAAAGAAAATTTAGAAAATTATGCACTCATTGTATTCATGTAAATATAGCAATTCAATTCAACTTAAGTAATTTTGACAAGCATTTATTAGGTTCCTTCTAGGTAACAGACACTACTGGTACAAAGACAAAAACACATTTTCTACCTTAAAGAAATATATATTCTATTACAATTCACCCATATCTTTCATTACTCATAGCATTGAATCTCTAGGACTTTAAAACATTAGAGTCTTTTTTTTTTAATTTAGAGACATATATGTCCTGCAAGATGAAATACAGATAAAATTAAAAATTGCTAACCTAACTGAAGACAGAGGTCATTCATTCATCCATTCATTCATGTATTCATTTGACATTTAATTAGACAACTTGCTAGGATTCTAAGTTGCAAAGCTGGTGTCCAAAGCTGGTGCATTGGTAGAGGGAGTTTTTCACTAGGAATGTTCTATGTCAAGGACTTTTTTTAAACATTTTTGTGTAATGGAACCATTTGTGTGTCTAGAGAAGCCTATGGCACTCGTTTTCAAAGTAATGTTTTATTTTTAAAAAGATTATCATTGAAGGAAATGCTAAATTTTAGTTAGAAGTTAGTGAAAATAAAGATTTAATTTTCCCCCATCCTTGCTCATGGATGTCCTCAAATCTGGGGATCCATAGGCCCAGGTAAATAACATCCGTTCTATACCAATGATTATAGAACACCCCAAATGGGGTCATAGACATCTAGACATGACTGAAACAACTGAGCAACAACAATCTTGGTTACTAAAAAACTGTGAAAGGTATGCTTCAATAGGCATTCAGATTCCAGCAGTTCCTTCTTTGGAGATGGGCAGTATTTTTCATCATAAGTCTCAGAATTGTCTTGTATTGTTGTATTGCTGAGAATAGCTAAGTCATTCACAGTTGATCATTGTACAATACTGCTGTTACTGTATACCGTATTCTCCTAGTTCTATTCATTTCACTATGCATCAGTTCATGTAAGTTCTTTAAGGTTTTTTGTTTTTTTCTGAGAGTATCCTGTTGTTATTTCTTAGAGTAAAATAACATTCCATCACACTCATATACCACAACTTCAGCTATTCCCCAATTGATGGGCATTTCCTCAATATTTAATTCTTTGCTACCACCAAAAGAGCTGCTATAAATATTTTTGTACGTATAGATCCTTTTCCTTTTTGTTTTTGTTTTGTTTTGTTTTAAAATTTCTTTGGAATGTAGACCTAGAAGTGGTATTGCTGGTTCAAAGGGTACGTATGGTTTTGTATTCTTTTGGGAATAGTTCCAAATTGCCCTCCAGAATGATTGAATCTATTCTTAACTCCACAAACAGTGCACTAGTGTCTCAATTTTCCCATATCCCCTCCAACATTTGTTATTTTCCTTTTCTGTCATATTATCTGATCTAGGTGTGGGGTGGTACCTCAGAGTACCTAGAGCATTTCTCTAGTCAATGGTGATTGAGAACATTTTTTCATATAACTATAGATAGCTTTGATTACTTCATTTGAAAATGTCTGTTCTAATCCTTTGATGATTTATCAGTTGGGGAATTTTTATTTGACTCAGTTCTCTATGTATTTGAAAAATGAGGCCTTTATCAGAAAAACTTGCTGTAAAAATGTTTTCACAGTTAAGATTCCTGTGTATTTTCCTCCATCTTATTCCCCCCTTATCTTTTTTTCTCTTCTTTTCTCTTTTTCTACTCCATCTATCCTCAAAAGGGTTTTTCATCTAACTACCACTTCTCCCAATCTACCCTCCCTTCTATCAGTACCCCCCTCCCCTGCTCATATTATTCCCTTCCTCTTCAAATTTTCTGCAGGACAATATACATTTCTATACCCAACTGAGTGTGTATGTCATTTCCTCTTTGATCCAGTTCCAATGAGAATAAGGTTCAAGTGTTCCTCTCCATTTCCCCCATCTTCATGTCCTAATGTTGAGAACGGTTCTAATGATGAGAAAGTTCTTAGGAATCACAAGTATGATCGTCCCACTTAGGAATGTAGACAGTTTAACCTTATTGAATTCCTTATGATTTCTCTTTACTGTTTACCTTTTTATGCTTCTCTTGATTCTCTACTTGAAAGTCAAATTTTCTATTCATCTCTGGTCTTTTCATCAGGAATGTTTGAATGTCCTTTATTTCATTGAATCCTTCCCCTGAAAGATTATATTCAATTTTGCTAGATAGGTGATTCATGGTTATAATCCTAACTCCTTTGCTTTCCAAAATATCATATTCTATATCCTCCAATCCTTTAATGTAGAATCTACTAAATCTTTTAATATCTTGATTGTGGCCCCACAATATCTGAATTGTTTCTTTCTGCTGTACAATATTTCCTCCTTGACATGGGAGCTCTGGAATTTTGCTATAATATTCCTGGGAGTTTTTATTTTGGGATCTCTTTCAGGAGGTGATTAATGTATGTTTTCAATTTCCATTTTACCTCTGCTTCTAGATTATCAGAACAGTTTTCATTGATAATTTCTTGAAAGATGACATCTCAGGTCTTTTTGTGATCTTGGCTTTCAGGTAGTCTAATAATTTTTATATGATCTGTCTTAGAGCTATTTTCCAGGTCAGTTGTTTTTCCAATGAGATAGTTCATATTTTCTTCTATTTTTTTTCATTCTTTGGGGTTTGTTTGATTGTTTCTTGATGTCTCATGCAATCATTAACTTCCACTTGCCTGAGTTTATTTTTTTAAGGAATTATTTTCCTCAGTGAACTTACCTCTTTTTCCACTTGGCCAATTCTACTTTTTAAAAAGTTTTTTTTCAGTGAATTTTTGTAACTCTTTCTCCATTTAGTCAATTATGTTTTTAAGAAGTTCTCCTCAGTGAATTTTTCTCCCTATTTTACCATTTGGCCTATTCTGTTTTTTAAGGTGTTATTTTCATTAATATTTTTTGTGTTTCCTTTACCAAGCTGTTGCCTCTTTTTCATGATTTTCTTGCATCACTCTAATTTCTTTTCTCAAGTTTTCCTCTACCTCTCCTATTTGATTTTTAAAAAACACTTTTGAGCTCTTTGAGGAATTCTTTTTGGGCCTGATACAAATTCACAATTTTCTTTGAAGCTTTGGATGTAGCTATTTGGACTTTGTTGTTTTCTTCTGAGTTTGTGTTTTGATCTTCCCTGTCACCATAATAATTTTCTATGGTCAGGTTATTTTGTGTTGTTCTTTATTGATTTTCCAGCCTATTTGTTGACTTTTAACTCTATGTAAAAGTGGGGTTACTCTCCCAGGATGGAATGAGTACTATCTCAAGCTTCAAGCCTTTCTTGCTACTGTTCTCAGAGCTAGTTCTGGGGATCTGTAAGTTTTAAATTTTTTCAAGATGGTATGATCTAAGGAGAGGTGTGGTCACTCCTCTCGTGGTCTGTGTTCTGATCTTTGAGTGGTCACAAGCACTCTTTTCCACTGTGAAACCGTAACTAGTGTTCCTGGTGCCCTGCAACTGCAAATTTTTATGTTTTAGTGCTCCTTCTCTCTCTGGGACTGCAACCCAGGACTGTGAGCAGGATCATTGTATGGGCAGTGCAACAGAGTCCTACATCTTGTGGAAGGACCCCTGTGATATCCTTCCAACCAGTTATCCAACCCTCTTACTATCTGTGGACTGAGAGCTCTGGAAGCTACCACTGACACAGCTAATTCAGTCATTCCTCAAGACCTGCTACTTATTTGCTGGAGTGCAGCCTGAGCTGTCACAGCTGATACTGGATTGTTCTCCCCTCTCACCTTGGTGCAACAGATCTTTCCTTCGAATCTTCCAAATTGCCCTGGACTTGAAAATTGTTTCACCTCATCCTTTCCAGAATTCATTTTAGGCATTATTTAAAATTGTTTGTAAAGGAATTTGGGAGAGTTCAGGTGAGTCCCTGCCTTTTCTCTACCATCTCACCTTTACCTCTCAAAGAGCTTTTATTAACTTCCTGCTTCAGCTCAGGTCCTCAGTTTATGATCTAATGCTACAGGACCTTGGTGTCATTGATGATTGCCACCATTTTACCTTCTACAATCCTTCGGATTCTAGTCTTATAGATGTACTACAAGGAATAGCTGCTGCTGTCCAAGGTATACACAAGTTTGGAGTCCTCTCCCTCTTCCAATAAGTTTTGATAGGTGCTGATCTCTGCTTCCAGTTTGATCTTGATGTTGAGCAGCACTTCATAATCTTGGGCCTGGCACGCTCTGTGCTCATCTATCCCATGGGGGTAGCCTCAAGGTATAGCAGGGGTGTATTGATCTGTTCCATTTATAGAGCATAACAGGTTTCCACCTCCCTTAAGCTCTTCTCCAAGCTTGTTTCAAAGAGAGTCCACGTCAGTCTCTAAGGACTGGAATGTACATTTCAGGTAGGTGACAGTGTTTTGAGCAAGTTTTCCTCAGAGCTTGTGGTGATAGCCACAGTGATCTCCTGGGACCAGTACTTCTCAAGAGCCTCTCTCTCTTTTTTTTTTTTCTGAGCCAGAGCATCATATTGGGTTCAGATATCACTAATGACCTTGCTCAAGTCCTGGGATTTGGGAGAGTTTACCTCCACAGTCAGCCCACAGACTGCTATCTGGGATTGTAGAGAATTCAACTCCTCTCCATGATTCTTTTTTTTTTTTTTTGAAGAGCAGTTCTTACTTCAGGGTTTCAATCTATGTCTCCAGTTGCAGCCTAGTCATGATAGTATCATCAATGGCCTTCTGGAGGTCATGAATGTAACCTTGTACAGACTGTCTCATGGTGCCATCAGCTCTGGCTCACAAATTTCCATGGCCTGCTCCACCAACTTCTATGGGGGTTGGGAGCCAAAGCCTGATGCAGCGGGCTGCTTGAGGTCAGAGAGATATGGGAGAACAAGACCATGCAGAATCTCAATGACTGCCTCTCCTATCTGCATCATGTGTGGAACCTCGAGACTAAGAATTGCAAACTAGGAGGAAAAATTAGGGAGCACAGAGAAAGGACTTTCATATCAAAATTGAACATGACAGGAAGACTTTAGTGACAGAATTTTCTGTCATATTCATGGGAAGAAAATCCTATTTATATAATGGAGTTGGTTTCTCACTGATCTAATCACAGTAAATGAGCCAGATAACAAGTTGTGAGGTTATTTGGGATATAAAGGCCATGTGATGTGTTCCATTCATGAGGCATGCATTAGCTATTTGACTGCATCAAAAAACAAAAAACTCCATAGGGTGAAGATTTATAAGATACCCATCAGGGCAACCTTTACAAGTTGGTTTGTTGAGTCCAGCACATAGATTCAAAGATGAACCCAACTCCTGACGGAACAAGGAGAAGAAAAATGAATATGGAGAACAGCAATGTGTAAGAAGCCACGTGAGATTGAGAAAGCTTAAGTGAAATTAGAATCTATTGCTACAGGGAAAAAAGAGGTAAATACTGGAAGAAGAGTTACTTGGGGCCAATCAAGTGTGAGGTATATAGGGACAAATGCTGTATTGGTGAAACCTCTGGACAAGAGCATAACCTTCTATGTTATTTCTCTTTTGAGCCACGTCATGAAAGCTCAGGGGAAAACTCTGAAGGGGATAATATACATTTCTTTGTTTAAATGTTTAGTTTGTCTTTATAAATAGTGTTAACCACTAGTAATTGCATCTTGGGGTTGTATATACTGGGAATAATGTTGGAAGGAAGCAACTAAGAGGGAAGAAACATTTTCCCCAGAGAAAAAAAATAAAGAGAATTAATATTGAAGTGTTTTGCCAGAAGTGCTGCCTTTGGCTTGGAGCTTAAAGTGAACAACAAAAAAAAAATGTAAATAGTTGTTACTGCTTTCCAGAATGGAGAAAGATTTATGCCCAGGAAAAAAAAAATAAAAGCAACAAATCTCTAATAGGACAAGGGGCACCATCCCCTTTGGCACTGCAACATGGATGGGGATATGTGTGTATACTCATATGTATGTATATATAGATAGATATGTGTACATACACATGCATGTACACATGTACAATGTGTACATATACATTCCTTGTGTGTGTGTATATATACATACATGTGTATGTGCTTATGTATGTGCATATGTATATACATGTTTGTATATAAGATAAGTAAAATAAAAATTAGTACATGACCAATGGAAAAGAGGAGAGAGAAGTACAATAAAATGAGTAAAGAGTTCATAATCAAGGGTCAGTTAACTAATTATGAATCACTAATCTACAACTGGAAGAAAGTGCTAGGTTTGCAAATTTTTTGTTCCCAAAGAGTTTGGCAGAAGTTGAAAGTCATCACAGTAACAGGGTATCTAATAGTTATTTAATTAATTTCCCAAATTAGTAAAGCATAGGGATCCCCTTTTCATTACTCACCTAGTTTCTAGAGGGCTTACACACTGTGAAGGGTGCAAGTGCCTTTTGTAGTCATATTTGGCTCCCACTTTTTGATAATATTCACACAGTCACTCTTTTCATAATTGAGTTCAGATGAATATGATTATGATATTAATTATGAAAGATAAGATAACAGGTTTGGAAACCTAATTAACTCATCAAACCTTAGGTCAGTCTATAATGAATTATCTCCTACCATTATTTTTTTTTGAAGTACAGGGATCTGATAGAATAATAATTTGAAAAACTATTTTCAAATGAATTTTTAAAACCATTGTGGTAGGACACAGTTAGCAGCCTTTGAGGGAGGGGGTTAGATGTCAGATCTCCAACAGAACAACCCCAATCATGGAATAAGTAACTTTATGGATGAATGATAGATGTTAGGTCTTTAAAATGCAAATTGGCTACATGTAAACGAGCACTAAATATAACATAGGAAGTCAATTCTGGGGTCACCATGGCAACTTCCAAAATGTTAAGCAAGAGTTATGTGATAAAGTAATTAAAGATAGCTTTCCTTTTGCCCATGTAATTTATTTCAGAGTAGATTCAGTCCCTGGCATGTCTTCAGAAAGTTCTATCAAGTACACCTCCAGTAGATAATTTGAAAGTCTTTCATTTGTGAGAGGTAAATCAGATTAATAATCACAGGAAAGGAAATGTATTGCTTTAATTTAAGTAGAATCAAGGACTAATCTCCATATTAGAAAGGATGTGTGCATGTATTACTTCAGGCAGCTACAGCACAAGATGAAGCTGCCTTAGAAATAAAGGGGGGGGGAGTCTTTTATTCTCTTGTGCTTTTTTCCTGGTGATGAATGTAGTTCATTATAATTTATACCTTTTTACCAGTGGATAATTGTAGAAAGAATGTTGTATTTGTAGTTAAGGGACCTAAGTTCAAATTCTGGATCCTGAGGGAAAATAGTACAATGAAATGAACATTTCATTTGAAGTCATTGGACCTGGGTTCAAGAGCCAATTCTGCCATTAATTACCAGTGTTACTCTGGCAAGTCACTTTGGCTCCCTGGGCTTCAGTTCCTGATTTATTAAATGAGGGGTTTAAATTGGATGACTTCTAAGGTACCTTTTCCAGCACTCAATCTATAATCCTGTGATTTCCTCATGCTTCAATTTCCTCAGACTGTCGAAACACAATTGCCTCATGAATTTTAAGAGTAATCAATCAACATGCATTTATTAAGTGCTTATTATGAAGCAGGCGCTGAGGATATAAATAGAAAGTTGAGACAATGTTTGTCTTCATGTAGTTTACATTCTACTAACATTGAATCTATTACACGACCAACCCTCCCACCCAAAAAAAAAATCTTCTTCCTTCACTTATCTAGTTAGTGTTGATAGTGTTTCTTATCTACAATATTCCTCATGACAAAGTGCTTTGCACATAACCTTATTCACTCCTCGCAATGCTCCTGTGATGTAAGCCACGCATATGTTACTTATTACCCCAATTAATAATAAAGAAACTAAGGTTGAAAGAACTGAAGTAATTTACCCCCATAGACAAGTCAGGACTCAAACACAGAGCTCTCGACTCTAAATCCAATACTCTTTCCATTATATCACAGTGTCCTCCCACTTTATTAGTTCCTACTTGAATTGTACACCTATTGTCTCTGCACCAGTTAGATTTATGCTTTTCTTTTTAATAACCTAGTTATCAATTGATCTCCCTGTGCTTTCTTAGCTCATTCCCCTTGTATACAATATCATACATCATGGGGCAAGTCACCTAACCCTGTTTGTTTCAGTTTCCTCATCTATAAAATGGGCTGGAAAAGGGAACAGAAAACTACTCCAGTATTTTTGCTAAGAAAACTCCAAATGGGACATAAAGAATCAGACACAATTGAAACAACTGACCAACAACATCAATGGAATGACTAATCAGGGTTAGACAGGTAATCTATGATCATGGAAAACAGTTATTTCTGCTCCATAAGAGAACCAGGCTCTGTGACACAAGTTAACAGAAAGGGGTAAATGTCGTGGGGTATGTTTCATCTAATTCAATTTAATTCAACAAATATTTATTATTTAGAGGAGTTTACTAAGCACCAGTGGAAGGACAAATTTGAAACATATTACAGTCCCTTCCTCCACATTTAGTGCATTTTTTTCCTGAAGATTCCAATTTCATAAAATATTTTCTGGATGGACATGCTCTTGAAGGTACAAAACTTTCATGATTACATTGTATGTTGTTACATTCTCTTTTTTTCCTGACTTGACCTAGAATATACCTATTAAAGAATAAAAGAATCTCAGAGTTGCAAGGAATCTCAGAGGATAACTGGTCTAACCCATTCCTGAATAGGTTTACCTTATCTCTGTAAAATCTTTGACAGGAGTTCATCTAGCCTCTCACTCTTACTTTTTCTTTGAGGAAACCTATACTCACTCCTCCTGAGGCAGCCTACTGAGCTTTGAACCAGCTATAGTAATTAGCAAGTTGAGAGTTATACCAAGCTTAAATGTACTTCCCTGAAATTCCTACCCAAAACTCCTGACTCTGTCTTATGGGGCCATGCAAAACAAAAGAAAACAAACAAAAAAGAAAACAAAAACAACAAAAAACCCTTAATTTCTCTTATGGGAACTCATCAAATACTTAAAGAAAATGAACATCTTATCCAAGTCTTCACTTCCTGGGACTAAACATCCCTAGAAGGCTCAACTGATGTATATATGTCAGTTCTGATCATTTTTGAATGTTCTTCAGCTTGCCAATATCTTAAAGTCAGGGCCCCAAAACTAAATAAAATCTTCCATATATGACATGATCAAGGCAGAGTCCAGCTTGACCACCTCTCCTCATGACCTGGATACTGTTTCCTTTATAAGGAAGCTTCTGACCATGATGGGTTTTTTTTCAGCTGCCATGACACATTGTTTACTAGTTGTTCTGCTCCCTGCTATTTACATTGTTCCTATTTGATAATTGGAAAATGTTCTATACTGGTTTTATATATGTGGAAGTTTTAGAACTTTCTTAAATAGTTATTTTATTGGATTCAAAAACCACTTACAAAATTAAAAAAAAAGTTTCCAGATCTTTCTGAATAGAAACAAATGTGCAATTTCAAAACTTGGAAAAAAATGTTAAATCAATAAAGTCCCTTAAGAAGAATATTTCAGCTATAAGACCCATTTATCACTGATGGGGCTGTTCTTTTTCCTATCCTGGTACATGCTAAAAAATATTTCTTTTTCCATCTATGTTGATACATTTTGATATACAATTTAACATCTCATTAAAAAGAATCGTCTTTGTGTTCCAGAGTTGATTTTTCTGACATTGTGTTTGTCAACCTTCAAGATGATTTGAAAATAAATTGTCCCTTAATGTAACATCCTTCTTGAGAAGAATTTGCCAATAAATTGATGCAGGTAAAGTCCAGTGCCATTGCACCTTGATTTGTGGGTGGCTTAAAGAAAAGGTTTAGAGTATAGTTACATGGAGAGATAGGACCAGAATTTTTCAAGCTTTTGGACTTGTCCCTGAAAAATTTCCCTAGCATTCAGAACCCTTTGATTTACAATGTCTTGATTTCTCATAAAGTCACTAGCTTCCAATTGCTCTATTCTAATTTTTAAGGAAGTATTTTCTTCGGTAAGCTTTTGGACTTCCTTTTCCATTTGGGCAATTTTGCTTTTTAGGGAATTCTTCTCCTCATTGGCTTTTTGGACCTCTATTGCCATTTGGGTTAGGCTATTTTTTAAGGTGTTATTTTCTTCAGTATTTTTTGGGTCTCCTTTAGCATCACTCTCAGTTTTTCCTCTACTTCTCTTACTTGTTTCTCAAAATCCTTTTTGAGCTCTTCCATGGTTTGGAACCAATTCATATTTCTCTTGGAGGCTTTGGATGTAGCAGCTTTGGCTTTGTTGTCTTCTTCTGGTTGTACGTTTTGATCTTCTTTGTCACCAAAGTAAGATAATATAGTCTGACTCTTTTTGTGCAGCTTGCTCATGATCCCAGCCAGTTACTTGAGTTACAAACTCTTTGTTAAGGTAGGGGTCTTCTTCCAGTGTGGAGAATGAACTGTCTCAAGCTTCAGGGGTTTTGTGCAGCTGTTTTCAGATACTTCTAGGGACCTGTAAATTTTCAGTTCTTCCAAGGTGCTATGATCAAGGGCAAGGTGTTTACTCCTTTCCTGGCCTGTGCTCTGGTCTATGAGCACTCTTTTCTGTCTTGGAACTGTGAGGAGGGTTTTGAGCACTCTTTTCTGCCTTGGAACTGTGAGGAGGGTTTCCTCTTCACTGCCACTACAAGCTCCACCATGCCAGCAGTCCTCCTCGCCCCAGAACCCCACCCAGAACTGTGACCCAGATCCAAGCATGGGCAAAGCAAGAGAATCCTGCACCAGCAGAGAGATCCCTGCAATTCCCCTCTGATCAGCCATTCAATTCCCCGTCAGTCTGTGGGCTAGAAGCTCAGGAGGCAGCCACCACCCCGGGGAGCTGAAACCACCCCGATTCTTTCTTTCACTGCAGACACAGACTTTTCCCACTGACCTTCTAAGTTGTCTTTGGAGTTTGTGGATTGAGAAGTCTGGAAACCACCACCACTGCAGGTGATTCAGTCCTCTGAGGCCTGCTCCAGGTTCCTTGAGGCCTGCACGCCCATGCTGAACTGTGCTCCTCTCCCAGCCCTGAGCGATAGACCTTTCCAATCAACCATCCAGGTTGTCTTGGGCTGGACATTTGTTTCACTCTGTCTGTTTGTGAGTTCTGCTGCTTTAGAATTTGTTTAGAGCCATTTTTATAGGTATTTGGAGGGGTTTGAGGGAGATCTCAAGTAAGTCACTGCTTTCACTCTGTCATCTTGGCTCCACCCCCCTAGAACCCTTTGATTTGATATGGACTAGAAAATGATATTAAAAATTACTTACTAGTTATCTTTTTTCTTTTTCATTTTTTTTTTCCAAAAAGAAAAATTGTTACTTTGGAAGAAAGGTCCCTGATTGGCACATGCACATGATAGCAGTGTTATAATGCAGGGGGAAAGAAGAAAATACATTACCCCACCCAAAAGTCCCTAGGTTCTCCTGGAGGCTCATTTAATTCAAACCCTGTAAAAGGGGACAAAAGCAGCTTAGATAAAGATCACATCATAGCTCAATTCACTTGGTGTGTCTTTAATTACCAACATTTTTATTTCAAAATCCAAAAATTAGCATAAATCTCAAGGCAAAATCTTTTCCCAAAGGCTTCATCACATTTGCAAGTTGATTGTAACTAAGCTAATCCTGACCTCAAAGGGTTAATCAATATTTACATTTTTTTCATAATCATTAATGAATCACTTAATAGATACTAAGAGTCAAAATACTGCCTTCTTTTTTTTTTTTCCAGTGGCACTTTAAAGACAACATATCTTCCATAGTGAGGGCAGCAGGGAAGCAAGGGTAGGGAACAAGTATTTATCTAGTGCCTTCTACGGGCCAGGCATTGCACTAAGCACTTTTTACAAAATTTTATTTCATTTGAAAAGAACAAACCCTATAAATAATTGAACATTAGAGAGCATCATGTTTTTATAAATGTAAATGTTACAGATGAGTCATAAAGGTAAAGTGTTTTCCCTAAGATCAGAATGCTTGCTGGTGGCAGAATACATCTAGAATGCAATGGACATCTCATGTCCTTTCCATTATACCACATTATGTCTCTTCTTCAGGTCACAGTAGATAGAATATTGAACTTGGATTCAAGAATTTCTTGATATGAGTACCACCACAGAGAGTTATGAGCTTTGTAGCACTTGGCTAGTCACAATCTTAGCCTAATTCTTCCAATCTATAAAATGGGGACTATAATAGGACAAATATCACAGGGCTCTTGTAAGAAACAAATGAAATAATGCATATAAAACACTTTGCAAACCTATATAAATGTATATAGCTATACATAGCTAGGTACTGCTATTATTTTGAGGTCTGTATTTATAAAATAGGATTCTTTTATTTGTTAATGTATGTTTATTTTTTTAAGTATTAATTTCTTTTTTTACTTTGAGTTCTAAATTCTCTCCCTTCCTCCATCCTCTCCCCTTACCCACAGAAATGACAAGCAATATGATATAGATTATACATGTGAAGTCACGCAAAACATATTTCCATATTATCCATGTGTTTGTTAATGAAAATGGTAGGATTCTAGTTTGCAATTCTAGTCATCAGTTTATGTTTTACTGTTCAGTAGGTGCTAAAAAATTTTGCAGCCTACATGCTGTGTTGCAGTTTCTAGCATTCCCTTGCATAATCACAAATGGTGGTAATATAAACAGATGTTAGTTCAGATGTGTGATTTCATTGGCATAGGAGTATCCCTGGTATAAAAACTCTCTCCAATAATAAAACCTGGAAATTCTTTTACTGTAGGCGTTTTTCAGATGAGGAATGTAAAGCTATTATAATGATATGGAAAAAATGCTTTAAATCACTATTGATTAGAGAAATGCAAATCAAAACCACTCTAAGGTACCACATCACACCTATCAGAGTGGCTAACATGACAAAACAGAAAAATGATAAATGTTGGAGAAGATGTGGGAAAATTGGAACACTAATGCATTGTTGGTGGAGTTGTGAACTGATCCAAACATTCTGAAGGGTAATTTGGAACTATGCCCAAAGGACTATAAAACTGCATACCCTTTGATCCAGCAATATTACTTCTAGGTCTGTATCCCAAAGATATAGTAAAAATGGGAAAAATACCCACATGTACAAAAATATTTATAGCAGCTCTTTTTGTGATGACCATGAATTGGAAATTGAGGGGATGCCTATCAGTTGGGGAATGGCTGAGCAAGTTGTGGTATATAAATGTAATGCAATACTATTGTTCCACAAAAATTATGAGCAGGCAGACTTCAGGAAAAGCTGGAAGGACTTACATGAACTGATGCTGAATGAAGTGAGCAGAATCAGGGGAACATTATACACAGTAACAGTAACATGTACGATGACCAACTTTAATACACTTAGCTCTTCTCAGCAATGCAAGTATCTAAGACAATTCCAAAAGACTCATGATGTAAAATGCTATCCACATCCACAAAAAGAGCTATGGAGTGTGAATGCAGATTGAAGCATATTATTTTCTCTCTCTTTTTTTCTGTTTCTTCTCATAGTTTTTTCCCTTTGGTTCTAATTCTTCTTTACAACATGACAAATGTGGAAATATGTTTAATATGATAGTACATGTATAGCCTATATCAGATTGAATGCCATCTTGTGGAGGGGGGAAGGGATAGAGGGGGAAATTTAGAACTCAAAATCTTATAGAAGAGAATATTGAAAACTAAATATATACATACATATATAGAAATTGTTCATGTAGTCTTAGAAAGGTCACTGAGGAATTGAAAGGTTTAATGATGTCGTCAGAGCTACACAATTAATATGTGACAGAGGAAAGACAGAAATCCAGATCTTGCCGACTCCAAGGGCAGCCAATCCACCACACCACATGGCCTCAAAATTATGAAGTCATTATCACAGACAAAATTGTTGTTCACAATTACCTTGACAAAAGATTAAAAATGTAAAAACATCATTTTGAAAGAGGTGTTGCCACACCAAATACTCTCAGTCTCCAAGCTACATGAAGTAAAAAGCTTTCCAAATATAGAGACTTGGCTGAAGAAGTCAAAAATAGGTGGAAACAGCATAAAGTATCAATTATTCCTGTTGCCCAGTGTGCAACTTGAGTTGAGTCAGAATATGCGACAGAAGATGAGCCTCCTTATCATCAACCCAATGCTTTGATTTAGTAACATGAAAGCAATTATTTTATTCATTTGGGCAACATTAAGTATGAAAAGCAATAACAGGATAGGAATTTACCTCAGAATTGCCTCTAACGTCCATCGGAAAAGATGAGCATTTTTGCTTTGAGGTTTTGGGGCTGAGTTGTTGTTCTTGTTCTTCTTCTTGTTCTTCTCATTGTTGCTGCTGCTGCTGCTGTTTTGAGTGAGGGAGATAGTGGAAGGGAAACATAAATGCTTGTAAAGTAAACAAATTAGTTAAAAAAAATAAAAATGTATGAGAATAAGCTGGTAGCAATATTAGTGTTACTGTTGGTGAGATAGTCTTTATCACACTGTTACAACTGAGCAAAATGAGTACAGCATAGCACCAGCAAAAGGATTTTGCCCTAGGTTGCCTCTGAAAGGAATCATTTTCACCCAAACAATGAATTTATGTTAATACCTGGAGTCATCCAGTCATTCAAGGACTCATCAATTCCATACCCTGTACAGGTCACAGTAGCAATTTCACCAGTCAAGTATTATGGAGTAATTGTGAACTCCCAATGAAATAGGAATCTCCTGAATGGCATATTTTAAATGAACATGACCTTTGAATGAATGTGCAAAGTGTGTGGGTTGATTGTCCATTTGAATGATGTTTTCTTATAGAGATTACATGGAAGAAGTCCATATAAATAAATTTTGCACACTTGCAGAGAATCATATGATCTTCTCTATTCTTCTCTAGTGACCACAGAAAAAGAGAAAAGGAAAACAGTTTAAACCGTACCACAAGTTAATTTGGGTTACATATAAGAAAGGATTCCTTGACAACAAAATTGGTTAAATGAGTTACCAGTGGAGGAATTACTTTTAAAATAGGTCTTTACATAGAATATAGGTTCCCATATATCTACAATGTGTTTCAGAATGAAGGCAACAGAATGTATGATAAATGGCTTTTTCCTTATAATTCAAATAGGCGGTAATCATCATAAAACACTATCTCCTGAACATTCATTAGCTCCAAATGTTCTTGAGCATCTCTGGGTAAAACATTATATTTTGTCCTACAATATGACGTAAATTAGTTTCATTCATAAAGCAAATGTCTTTTTTTTTCTGCAAACTTTCTTCTTAATTATAAGAAATCCCCTACCCATTCTTTATTCCTTAATATATTCTATTTGTGTTTCACTTCAGATCTTCATTACAGAATAAGAATCTTCATTTCATTCAAACCATATTTGAACCAAAAGCCCCTCTAAAATTTACCCATGTCTATCCAATTTTTGCTTGAACAGCTCCAATGAGGAAGAATTCATTACCTTTCAAGGCAAATCATTTGCCTTGTAGACAGCAATAAATTTTAGAACTTTTTTTTCATTATTTTGAGCCTAAATTTATCTCTGTAACTTCTACTCATTGCTTATGGTTTTGTCCTCCAATGTTAATCCCATTTCTATATGACAGTCCTCTAAATAATAGAAGGCAGTTATGATGTCTTTGTTTTCTCCTGGCTAAGCATTCCCATTCCTTTATTTTTTTAAGTTTTTTTTTATTATTTTTCCCAATTATATGTCAAGACAATTTTTAGTATTCATTTTTACAAGATTTTGAGTTCCAAATTCTCTCCCTTTCTCTACCCTCCCTCCACTCCCCTCTTATGAAAATGGTAGGCAATTTGATATAGGTTATATATGTGAAGTCATGCAAAACCTATTTCCATATTAGCCATGTGTTTGTTAATTTATGAAAATGGTAGGCTTCTAGTTCATAATTCCAGCCATCAGTTTATGTTTTGCTATTCAGTAGATGCTAAAAAATTTTGCATGCTGTGTTGCAGTTTCTAGCATTCCTTTGCATAATCACAAACGGTGGTAATATAAACAGATGTTGGTTCAGATCTGTGATTTCATTGGCATAGATGTATTCCTAGTATAGAAACTACCTCTAATAATACAGTCTGGAAATTCTGTTCATGTATAGGCTTAGAAAGTTCACTGAGGCACTGAAAAGTTTAATGATGTACCTAGAGCCACATAATTAATATGTGACTGAGGGAAGACAGAAATCCAGATGTTGCTGACTCCAAGGGCAACCAATCTACTATGCCACATGGCCTCAAAAATTATGCTGTCATTATCATAAAATTGTTGTTCATAATTACCTTTATAAAACATTAAAAATTTAAGAACATCATTTTGAAAGAGGTGTTACCACACCAAATACTCTCAGTCCCCAAGCTGCATAGAGTAAAAAGCTTTCCATATATAGAGGCTTGGCTGAAGAAGTCATGACTAGGTGGAAACAGAGTAAGGTACAAATTATTCTTGTCACCCAGTGTGCAACTTGAGTTGTCAGGAATAAGCAGACAAAAGATGAGCTTCTATCTTATCAACCCAATACTTTTATTCAGTTATTAAAAAGATAATTATTTTATTCATCTAGGCAACAATGAGCAGAACATTAAGTACAAAAACAATAGCAGGATAGGAATTTACCCCAGAATTGTCTCTATTTAACTTCCACTGAAAAAGATGAGAATTTTTGCCTTGAGGTTTGGGAGCTGAGTTGTTGTTGTTATATTGTAATTGCTGCTGTTTTGAATGAGGGAGGTAGTAGAAGAGAGAAAAAGCAATACTTGGAAAATAATAAATTAATTTAAAAAACAAAAATGCATGAGGATGAGTTGATAGCAATATTAGTATTGCTGTTGGGGAGATAGTCTTTATTACACTGTTGTAACTGAGCAAAATGAGTACAGCATAGCACCAGCAAAAGGATGTTGCCCTAGGCTGCCTCTGAAAGGAATCATTTTCACTCAAAGAATGAGCTTATGTTAATATCTGGAGTCATCCAGTCATTCAAGGACTCATTAATTCCATACCCTGTACAGGTCACAGTAGCAATTTCAACAGTCAAGTATTATGGAGTACTTGTGAACTCCCAATGAAATAGGAATCTCCTGAATGGCATATTTTTAATGAACATGACCTTTGAATGAATGTGCAAAGTGTGTGGATTGATTGTTCATTTGAATGATATTTTCTTATAGAGATTACATGGAAGAAGTCCATATAAATAAATTTTGTACACTTGCAGAGAATCACATGATCTTCTCTATTCTTCTCTAGTGACCACAGAAAAAGAGAAAAGGAAAACAGTTTAAACCACACCATGAGTTAGTTTGGGTTACATATAAGAAAGTATTCCTTAACAACAAAATTGGTTAAATGAGTTACCAGTGGAGAAATTACTTTTTAAACAGGTCTTTACATAGAATATAGGTTCTCATATATCGGCAATGCGTTTCAGACTGAAGACAACAGAATGGATGATAGATTTTTTTTTCCTTATAATCCAAAAATGAAATGATAATCATAAAGCATTATCTATTGAACATTCACTAGCTCCAAATATCCTTGAGTAACTTCAGGTAGAATACTATATTTTGTTCTATAATGTTATATAAATCAATTTTGTTCATAGAGGAAATGTCTTTTTATCCCTGCATACATTTTTAAGTTATAAATTATAAGTGATTCTTGGTTAGAGACCTAGCTCCTCTGCCTTCCAAAATATCATGTTCCATGACCTCAGATCCTTTAATGTTGCAGCTGCCAAGTCCTATGTAATCCTAATTGTGACTCCCCAATATTTGAACTTTTTCTTTCTGGCCACTTAAAGTATTTGCAATATTTTTAGCTTGACCTGATAATTCTGTAATTTGGCTATAATGTCCATTGGAATTTTTATTTTAGGATCCCTTTCCTGAGGTGATCAGTGAATTCTTTCAATGCCTATTTTGCCCTTGATTCTAGGATATCAGGGCAGTTTTCCTTGATAATTTCTTGAAAGATGTTGTCCAGGTCCTCCTTTTGATTGTGACTTTCAGGAAATCCAGTGATTCTGACATGATCTCTTCTGGTTCTATTATTTAAGTCAGTTGCTTTTCCAATGAAGTATTTTACATTTTCTTCTATTTTTTCATTCTTTTGAATTCATTTTATTGATTCTTGGTGTCTCATAGAGTCATTAGTTTCCACTTGCCCAGTTCTAACTTTTAAGGAGTTGTTTCTCTCAGTTATTTTTTGTACTTCCTTCTCCATTTGGCCAATTGTATTTTTTATGCAGTTGTTTTCTTTCTTTTTCCAAGCTGTTGACTTTTTTTCATAATTCTCTTGCATCACTCTCATTTCTTTTCCCAATTTTTCTTCTACCAGGATGGTGAAAGAACTGGAAACTATGACAAGATCTGTTGAAGGAATAGAAGATGTAGATAAAAGAGAAGATAAGACCTAACAATTAAAGCTATCCAGAAGGAGAAAGCATTACCTTGAGCAATAGTCAATTTTTTGATCACTATTGGTTTTCAAATAGAGGCCAAATACACCATTAGTGACATTATACAAGGTATTCCTATTCAAGTACAAGTTGAAGTAGTTGATTGAAATTCCTTTCATCTTCTTCCCTGGCACCTTCTGTCCATTCTCATCCTCTCCTGTCTCCAATCCATTATCCACATGGCTGCCAAAATAATCTTCCTAAGGTAGAAATGTAACTCTATCTCTTCCTTGCTCAAAACTATTCAGTGTTTTCCTATCGCCTCCAAGATAAATTATAAACTGCTCAGGTCAGAATGCAAAGTCCTCAACAATCTAATGGTGCAGTAGGAACACAAGAGTGTTGGTTTTGATGTCAGACAACTGTGTTGGACTCTTGGCCATGCAACATTGGGTTGGCTTCAATTTTCTCATCAGCAAAATCAAGGGTTTAGACTGAATTGTCTTTTGGATGACTTCTAGTTCTAAACCTATGATCCTTTCTAGACTCATTTCATCTTATTCCACCTCATGAAATCTATTTTCCAACATGGCTACCCTATTACTTATTCCCTAATTTCAGTGTTCCATCACCTGCTTCCATCTTCATACCTTCATATAAACTGTCAACAGAATCTTTGTCTGACATCATCTTTGAGCTTAGATATTACGGACTATGCAAAACATTTCCTGATACCATCTTCCTTCTATTATGTTTCCTTCTTCAAATTACCATTTATTTATGTATCTGTTCACAAACTGGAGTCTCCTCATGTTTATGCTGGTAAATATTCCACAACTAGCTCTCCAGAAAGAAAGTCATATATTGGAAACACTTTTAAGTTTAATCTGAATTATTAATATTTTAATATTTTCTCCAAAGTCTAGAAAGGTGAAAAGCAAAAGATTAAGCCTTGTTTTTCCATTTCTGATGTGTAAGTGCTCATACACATATGCACAAAAAAAATTAGCAATCTATTCTTGGGAGAACTGGCTAGAGCTGGCTCTCATTTTCTCCCCACAAGAGTATAAGTTCCTTAAGGGAAGAAACAGGTTGTTTGTGTTTGTTTTGCTGCTATTATCTTTGCATCCCCAATATAATAGAAAATCCTGCACATGACAGTTGCTTATTATATATTGGTTACAATGATGTTGTACATTTTGTTTTTAAATTTCATGAAAACTAGTAAACAAAACCTATACCAACTTTTCCCACATTTTTTTAATGAGGAACAATTTTATGCCTTTATGTATACTAATCAGAGATTTTTGACACTGTTTATTTTCCTTTATTGTTGTTTAGTAGTATCATTTTTACATTCTTTTTTCCCCACAGATCATATTTATGAAATCCAATTTCTAAGTCACCTTAGAATCATCAAATGTTAGAGCTAGAAAGAACTCTAAGAGATCATAAAGTCCAACTACCACATTTGATAGACTCAGAAAGATCAGGAAATGTGTCTGAGGATACCTAGATATCTTGTGGTAAAGACAGGACTAAAACACCCAAGTTCTGACTAGCCACTATTCTTTCCTTTTCACCACACAAACCTTCCAAATAGGTGGAAGAAATGTTTGTACGACAATAAAGAGATTCTGTGTCTTAATTCTTAAAAATATTCTCTCCTCCCCCAATTTGGATTTCAGAATGGCTTTCCCTTTATTTGAGCCACAGAAACCCTCAGTCCTAAGTATTTTAGGAAGTGAAATAGATTTAGTAATGAGGTAGCATTCATTTATTCTAATGAAGCCTCTCCATGCACTGTAACTGATGAACATTATGAAAAGAACTTATTTAGAATCGTTAAGGGAATGGTGCTAAAAATGTAACACCTGTTAATCACTTTTATCCTTGAATTTCCCTAAGGTAACTCTGTGTGTGTGTGTATGTGTGTGTGTGTGTGTCTGTGTGTGTGTGTGTGTGTCTGTGTGTGTGTGTGTGTGTGTGTCTGTGTGTTTTGGGGGATAGACCCTGTTTATTATACTTAAATATGAATAAAAGCATCTTTCCAGCCTAGTGTCATCTCCTTTGAGGTACATTTCACTCTGTAGACATAATTCCTAATCATATTCCAGCCATTAGTCTATTTGTCTTGCAGAGCAAAGAGACTGATGGGTAATAGACTGAGAGAGAAGAAAGGAGAGAGGAGGAGAAGAAAAGAGTGGAAAGGAAAGGAGAGGAGAGGAGGAAGAAGAGATAAAGACAGGAGGGGAGAGAAGAAGGGGGACAGAGAGGCGGAGAAAGGGCATAAAATGGGCAGGGAGGTGAAGTTAACACTCAAAGTCTAAGGCTGGTTTAAGGTTAGAGAGAATTGGACTGGAGAAAAAGGGAAGGTAAGACCCAGATCTCAGAGAGAATTAAATTGGGCCCTGTCTAGAAGGGAGAGAGAAAGCAGAGAATGCATCTAAACCCAAGACCACTGAAAAAAGTACACTTCACTTTCTAAAATGTAAAATATGCCCCTGGTGGCCACTGTTCTCCAAATACTTTGTAACCGTAAACTTAGTGATATGTTTTGTCATATGCATTTTCAAAAGACCAATGGCAATAGCACAGTACATTGGGGTGGGGGGCAGCAGGCAGGTAGATGAATTATACATGAAGCAATCAAGAAACTGGGTTAGCAAAATTTCTGATGTTGCCGTTTAAGTTTTCTTAAACTCCCCTGGACTCATTTACTTATACCTGTATGATCTTGGGGATAAAAATCAACTCCCTGGACATCAGTTTCCTCATTTTCTAAATTCAATTCAATTCAACAAGAATTTAACACACAATACCACATGGATCATTGATGACAAGTCATCTGGACAAAATTAAACAGTCCCTGTGTTCAAGGAGTTTATATTCTACTGAAGAGATACCACATGCACATGAGTAAGTACAGAATAATGTCAAGACAGAAATGCAGGAATTGGAGTAGATGATCTCCGAGGTCACACTACCAGTACAAAAAATTCTAAGATGCTATGATTAATCAATCAACAAGTATTTTTTTAAGCCATTAGTGTGTCAGGAACTGTGTTAGGCATTTGAAATGTTCTTATAAGAAGAAACAAAATGGAACACTGGAAAAAGTCCATATTTAATGCAGTTAAACATTGATATTGTTAGCACATCTACACACATGTTTATGTATGAATAGACATGTTTTGCATGCATATATAACTGTGTATATACATATATGCACACAAAGAAATTGTGTATATGTGTATATGTGCATACGTGTATATGTTGTATGTGTATATATACATATATGTATGCATGTATATATGTAGAGAGAGAGTGTGTGTTCTGAGGAACTCCCAATGCGGGAACTCCCTCCACTGATAGAGACTCATCACTGTTCTTTATCATATATATATATATATACTCACACATGCATACCTATACATGTACATTTATGGGAGAATGTAGCATATACACTCATAATAATAGACTTTTGCAAATTAGAATTTTAGAAAACTAAAAGAAAAGCATAAAGATAGACAAATTTTTACCTCCTCATTATGTTTAATATATGAATATATGTGTATGTGTGTATATTATATATATATGTAATGTGTGTATTTATTTATGACTAACCTTATAAAAGAGTATTAAAAAGAAAAAGGAAGTACAAAATAAATATATTGTTCTTTACCTTCAAAGTAAACCTGACTCCAAATCCCATCATGTTAACCTTTTGTTCTTATTCCGAGATTCAAGACCTTGCAAAATTATGCACATTATATACTCTCAAATCCCATAACCTAAATAATTATCTTTCCAAGAGTTGTCCATTATGCTTTCTCCTTTCCAAACCCTGGATTTCAAGTGAGCAGATATCAGGTAGAATCTCAGCTCTGCTAGCCTCTACCTAAGTATTTTTGGACAAGACAGATTTCCTTCTCTGTAAAATTAGGGGATTGGGCTGGATCATCAAGGATATTACTTTTGTCTCAAAATCCTATGATCTGAAATAGAAGGGAGAAAGAAGTGAGGAGAGGGTGTTGAGGAGAGGGGGACCAAAACAAGTGAAAGGAAAACAAAAGAAGGAAAAGGAGGTCATTGAAATATTTACGTGCTCACAAGAGAACATAAGGGTAGCCAGCAAGAATGACAGACAAGTTGAACAGCTTTGAAAGGTGTGCAATGAATTTCTTATAAAACTATGTATATGAAATGCATTATATTCAATTTTATTATTTTTTAAATATCAAGCCAACAATGTGTAATAGAGATTTTTAGTTTCATGTGCAATTCTTTATTTTCCTACTCTGTCTATGGAAATATTTGTTTTTGTTTTGTTTTTAATATAAAATTCTTAAAAAAAATTAAAAACTCAACAAATTCTGTGAACTAAAACCCATTTCTTTGAAGAATCATATCACATTCCTTGGGGTTTCCATTGACTGAGAAGTTTCTTTCTTTTGAAGATGTTGATCACTCAGGAATAATTCCTATAGTTTTAAATAACAACTGAATGAGAAAATTCCAGTTCCATACTACACTTTGAAAGAGAACACACATACACACAAATAATATATTACATAACATGTTACATATAATATGTTTTATAATATAACATACATGTTTATACATGTATTTGCTTTTGTGTATACATATTTGTATGTATGTATATCAATATTTAATATATGTATGTTAACTTATTTTAATATAAATATACAGAAGAGATGATCTTTAGTGACTAATAGGAAGTGAGCCACTATTAAGTTAACAGGAAGCACTTTTCATTCTTTTCAATTCTCTATGTAACTATGACAACAGAGGACCTCATATAGTATTTCTATCCTTTCTTCTATGCTTCCATACAGCATGTAAATACTCAGCCATAGTTGTCGCTTGAGTCAAACTACTAATCAGTTCAAATGGGGTGAATAAAACTGGAGTGAAAAACAATTTGAATGAAATCCAATCTGGATCCCATAACCAGGAAGAAGTTTGAGTTCTCTAGGAGCCTTGTGTCAAACCCACATTCATGAAAATTGCTGCAGATTATCTTTGCTGAAACAATAAAGGGAGTGACCCTTTTCTGCCACCAGGGACACATTTTCAAAACTGGCAACCTTTATCCAGAAATTACCCAAGAATGTTACATAGAGAATGGTGGTAGCTTGCTCTGAGTACCCAGAGGTTATGGACAGAACATATTTTGTGTAAGATGGATCAATCAAACAATGATAAACAGATGAATGTGGAAAAGTGATGTTACAGAAGTCAGGCAATCTATGTTTTATGCCCAGTTAAGCTGCTAAATTCCTGTATCATAAAAGCAGCCACTCATTTAATCTGAATCTCAGGTTCTTCATCAGCCAAATGCAGATAATGAAACTTTCAACCTGTTTTTCAACTGTGAAATGGGGATTAAACAGTTTTATTTTCCCCACATACCTATGAAGAGCAGATGACTGGATGATAAGGATTTTAAAGGTATCCCGAGTATCATTACTCACCTTAAGGCAGTGGTACATGGAGTAAAAACATGAGGACACTATATACCAGGAGACAGATGAAGGGGCTGCCAGCACCAGAAAAGTAGAAGAAAAGTGGTATGTAATATAGGGAGCAGTAAATACTAACTTCAATAACTTAAAAAGTGTGCTAAGGGTGGAAAGATTCTGCTGGCATCTATTCTGTGAGGGAACCCTTCTTCAGAGGAAACATTAGGGTCTTTTCGGAGAAAATGCTAATCACTCCTTCCTCATGACTCATTGCTTTGGGGCTACTGGATTTCATCTTTGATCTAAGGAATTTTTAATTTTGTTGTTATTCAGTTGTTTCAGTCAGTTTTCTTGGCAAGGAGATTGGAGTGGTTTGCTATTTCCTTCTCCAGCTCATTCTAGAGATGAGGAACTGAGGCAAACGAGGGCAAGTGACTTGTCCAGGGTCACACAACCAATGAGTATCTTAGGCCATATTTGAACTCAGGAAGATGAGTTTTCCTGACTTTTAGAATTGGCACTCTATCCACTATGCCACCTAGCTGCCCCATTAATCTCAGATCTATGAACTTGCTTTTAAAAAAAGTTTAACAATATTTCAATAGAATTCTTTTCCTTTGTAATCTTAAGAACTTCATTTTATGCATTTAAAAACATTATTTTGAGAAGGGGTCAATAGGATTCACCAGATACTGCAAAAGGAGTCCATGATATAAAATGGATTAAGAGTTGCTTCTCTGACTGGTTTTCAGAAGGGAGAAAAGGCTGGATTTAAGCAGTGTTCAGCTCTTCATGCCTAGGAGGATTCTTCGAATTCCAAGAAGAAACTAGAGTTCAATGAGCTTTCTGTCATATAAAATCCACAACAATTAGCTCTAAAAATATATGTGTGACAAAATATGAAGCAGTCCCCAAATTAGGAATTGGCTGTTTTTCTAATAGTGCATTTTTGAGCCAGCTGGTTGGAACTTAGAACAAATTTTTCCAGAGATGACATGATATATTTGGTTATGTGGGAAGCCTTCAAAACACCATCATGTGGTGGAAGTGTAGTACCACACAAATGGTACCAGAGTAGCAAACATAATAGAGGGAGCATGAGGTGTTGGAGATAGTACTGGACTTGAAAGAAGGAAGTCCTAAATTCCAATTCTAGCTCAGATACTTCCCAGCTGTTTTTCCTTGGGCAATCTATTTAACCTCTCTGAACCTCAGAATCCTGAACTCTAAAATAAGAAGGTTGGATGTGATGGCCTCTGAGTTTTCTTAAAGCTCTAAGTTGAAGATCTTTTGATCTAGGAGGGGCAGCTAGGCAGCACCAAGGATAGACTGCTGGGCCTGGAGTCAGGAAGACTCATCCTTTCTGAGTCCAAATCTGGCCTCAAACATCAAGTAGCTGTGTGACTCTGGGCAAGTCACTTAGCCCTATTTGCCTCAATTCTTCATCTGTAAAATGAGCTAGAGAAGGAGACTGCAAACCCCTCTATCACCTTTGCCAAGAAAACCCCAAATGGGGTCACAGTTGGGCACAACTGAAATGAGTAACATGATTACTTCAGCTATTTTTTTTTTCTGAAGGAGAATATGTTCTGCATTCCAGCCACTCAGAATATCTTAGACTGCCTGAGAAAACTAATTCTGCTTAAGCTCTACTGATTACTCTTATAAAACTCCCAGCAACAAGATGACTCAGAAGTACTGGAAATCTTTCTTTCTGACATCACAATTTTGGCGACCATTCCCCCTTCTTGAGCACAGACATGGTAGGTCTAGCCACCCATCTAAGGTAAAGAGCTATCAAAGGATACTTCTTTCTTTGGCTCCTAAAGCAAGAAATTTCTTTGGTTATGCTACCTCTCATATGTACAAACGTTCTTAAAGTAATTGCTTATAACTTGTATTCATATTGTAAGCAGAAGGATAGCATGAGTGTGTTGCATGGGAAGAATGCTAGAATTCTAGTAAGGAATACTGCTTTGAGCCACCAGCTGTGACATGAAATCACTATGTTATCATGAGCAAGTCACTTGATTTCTCTGAGGCTCAGTACTTACCTCACAGGATTGTTTTAAGGCAAGGGCACGGGGTAGGAGGGAGAGCTTTATAACCTTATGGCACTATATAAATGTGAGAGTTTAAAATTATTGTTTTAGTTATTATAAAGTTAATAACATAAGAAAACATTCGAACTACTAAAATTTTCATTGAGTTCATGATTTTGTAAGGGAAAGGAGTCATAAAAAACATTTGATCAATTTTAAATGATTGGGCAAATTAAAAATCCATAACATATATATTTCATGTCGTTTTCCCACTTAAAATGCAAGAGAAGCTTAAATTAGCATGAATTATCCCATTTTTGCAGAATCAGAAACTTACCTGTTTTTACTGATAATTCATTTTGATTGAACATGTACATATTAAATGCTAATTGTACTGTTGTTTTCATTTCTTTTTTTATGCTTTGGGGTCCTTGCCATTGTGAAATGTAATAGGTAGCTAAAACTCTCTTGTCTTAAGGAAACGGAAATGGCATAAGCTCATTCATTCAAAAAGCATTTGCTAAGTTTCTGTTGCATGCTATTCTGTAAAACAAAATGGTATTAGTCTCTGCAACCTAAGTTTAGAATCTAGTGGAGAAAGTAAGGCATAAATACATGATGAAATGGGGGTGAATGGAAGGGGAAGGTAAAATATGACTGAGTACATGAATACAATAGATACAGTATCATAAATTTGAAAGAATGCAAAAGAAAAAAGAAGAATATTTCTAGACATTAAGTCTTAATTTGGGTGAGATAATAAAAGAGGAAGTGAGGGAATGAATGGCCTACAATTTGTATTGCTGAAGGGAGTTCCCCAATCCCTGAAACCAATAGATTATGGATTCACTGAACTAGAAGCACATGTTTTCACCAACTTTATACACATAGGTTGATATTGAAAAAGTTTATTTCATACTTTACACATAATGTGATTTTTAAGCAGTTGACAGAATGGAATTAATATGATGAATAAAACCTCCAAGAGACAGATTTTGTGGGTAATTAATAATCAATGTATTATATAAGCCAGCCTGTAATCAATAAATTCATGGTCAGTGGTTTCTCTAGGTAACCAAAGACACAAAGGGAGGCTCTGACAAGTGAAACTGAACCCTGATTGGTGGACATTTAATGAAGAGGTGGGTTAAAAGTCTTCAACTCTTCTTGTGGCTTGATCTTGCTACTTAGCAGCCTCAAGGCATCTGGGTAGGGAAAGTCATTTCAATCAGGACCTCTCTATTTAGTTTTCTTCTTCATGAGCTGCGTTGCCCTAAGCTCTAATGGAGGGACCAAGGACAAGAGGCTCCTACCCTGGGCAAAGGCTTGCCCAGACTGTATTCTGTTTATAGTCTAAACTGAAATTAGATTTCCCAGTTGGTTGGGGTCCTGCTCAACCAAGTCAATTAATATGTGCCTTAGGGGGCTAGGAGTAATTTCATCACTCAGCCATGCCCTTCAAACTGACTGACCTTTTCAGGAATTGGGTCTTAGTAGAAATAGAAGGGAAAGGGTGGATCACAAATAAATAGTTATTAATATAATAGTATAATATTAATTTCTCTCATTGGTAAACCTAAATGATGCACACATTGTCATAAATTAGAAATTGTCTGAAATCATGCATGACACTGAAGATCAGAGGATTCTAAACTGGAATCCATGGTCATGGATAAATTTCAGGGGTATGTGTGTGCATGTATGCATTAACTATATCTATATATGAACATGAATGGGGAATATTTACATCTTTATTTTCACTAACCTCTAACTGAAATTTAGCATCTCTTTCAATTATGAATATAGAAAACAAACATTTGTTGTTATTGATTCTTTTTGGCAGTGTCTGACTCTTCATGACCCCATTTGGGGTTTTCTTGGCAAAGATACCTAAGTGGTTTGCCATTTTCTTCTCTAGCTCATTTTACAGATGAGGAAACTGAGGTAAACAGTTAATGACTTGCCCAGGGTCACACAGATAGTAAGTATCAAAGGCTGGATTTAAACTCAGGTCTTCCTAACTCTAGGCCCAGAACTCTATCCTTGTGCTTCCACATTATTCTGTACAAGGGTGCATAGGTTTCACCAGATTTTGCAATTGGTCCGTAATACACAAAAAAAAGGGACAAGAAGCCCTCATCTGGAGGTTTCATCTCTAAGTTTACCTTCCATCTACTCTCAATGCATCATGTGTACTTACTTATTTACCTGTTACCTCCACCATTAGCATGCAAAGATTTTGAGAGAAGGAATTATATTTACATTTTTGCTATCCCTAAAGCTTAGCACAGTACCTGGCATACAAATTCTTAATAAATGTGTGTTGATTGATGGACAAAATAACATACATATAGGTATATATACACACATATAAATAACATATGTACACTCATATTCATTTCAATTCAATAAACATTTATTAAGTTCTTCCTATGTGCCAGGGCAGTTAAGTGGCACAGTGGATAGAACACCAACCCTGGAGTCAGGAGGACCTGAGTTCAAATCTGGTCTCAGATACTGAGTAGCTGTGTGACCCTGGGCAAATCACTTAACCCTGTTTGTCTGGTAAAATGAGCTAGAGAAGAAAATGGCAAACCATTCCAGTATCTTTACAAAGGAAATCCAAAATGGAGTCACAGAGAGTCGGACAAGACTGAAATAATTCAAGAATAATATTTTCCAGGTACTGCGCTAAGTACTAGAAAGACATATTTTAAAAAAGAAAGACAGTATCCACCATCAAGGAGCTCACAGTCTAATAGGAAAAGATATCACACAAAAGGAAACTGAGAAGGTGGGGGATGGGGATACCAGGGAAGGGAGGAACATAATGTTCTAATGTTCTGTGGAGTTGAAACCAAGAGATGCTGATGGAAGATGGAGAGTTACCTTTATACATAATTCCATTTTATTACTCACTAAGATAAAAGTGGGAAGTTAAAAGAGACAGAGAAGTAAAATTGTTGATAAGGCTCTGTTACTAGCACAAACCTAGAAGAGAATCCCAAATAGAGAAGTAAAACAACTATGATAATAACTCTACCCCCTCTCCCTCCTTATCCCACCATCCCCTTCCTTTCCCTCTCCCTCCTTCCATCCCCCACCTCTCATTTGAGTTTACTTCTAGTGATTATGATGCACAATGTGTGGTAAACAGGCATTTCTTAAAAATCATCCCAGGGTTTCAATAAAATTGGTAAGGCATTTGCTAACCAAGCATAGTGAGTTTAGAAACAAAACTCTGGCATTTCAAAAGCCCAAAAGTGCTGAACTAAAACAATCTCAAAAAGCCCTGGCTTATGTAAAGGGAAAAAATGAAAAGTTATGAAACATCCTCTAAACTGTTGTTTAATGCCAAGGGCACTGGAATAGGTAGGGGATCTGAATTTGAATCCCATCTCTACGGCTTAGTACCAGACTGATGTTGTAAAACTCATTTAACCTCCTTAACGGCTCAGTTTCTTTTACTGTAAAATGAGCAGATTGGACTAAGTGATTTCTAAACACCAGCGGAGCTCTAAATGTAATTTTATGGGAGCTTTTTCGTTCAATATGGTTTTTAGCTTTAAAGAAAACTTTTATCGATCATGAAAACTCATATCCTTCATAAGTCATGTATATTTTTTAGATTTGTAATAAAATAGATCAGAATTTTTTTTTTCAAAATTAGCCTCCTGTGATTTAGTGCCATTAGCAGTAGGCATTAAAATTTACTTAAAAACTCTCCTCACATGAGACCCTCCCCCATTTTTGTTTAAAATGAAGAGTCATAGCTCTCCACAAAGAGCAGTATAAGTATAATTAATCAATACTTTTAAATTTTTTTTTCTCTTTCCACAATATCCCCTCTTTCATGTCAACCTTCTCCCACTGGTGAGTTTCTTTTGGGAGACAGCCCATGCTAGTCATGTTTTCTTCCCTGGCAGGTTGTGCTTCTGACTCTCTAGAATTTAACACTAAACTAATCATTGTTTTTCAATTATCTTCTCCCAGTAGAGTGTAGGCTGCTTGAAGGCAGGAACTTTCTTTGTTTTTGTTTGTGACTCCTGAGCTTAGTTGTCTAGAACAAAGGAAGTACTCAATAAATAATAGGCTTGTCTCCCTGTTTGGTTCAGATCAGTGATATCATCAGTGGAACATCAGTCTATGGTGATTGAACAATTGGTCCATAATTTTTATTGGTGCAATTGACTTGGTCACTAAGAGATTAACTGACACCCCCATGGTCACACAGCCAATATGTGTCATGGGCAACATTTCAAAATCAGGGTTCCTGACTCCAAGCCTGACCCTCTAGATATTTTGCCATGATGCCTCCTATAGTCAATAAAGCAAAGCAGGAGGGAGGGGAAAGAGAAAACATACACAGTATTCTGAGAATCCTTTCCCTGGAAATTCTAAAAAACAAAGCCTTAACCAAGAAGTGTTCCCCTGTCCTCCCTGCAGGTATAGGGAGTTTCCTAATATGCAGCAGCAAAAAGGGGCAGCTGGGTGGAGCAGTGGATAGGGAACTGGGCCTGGAGTCAGGAAGACCCATCATCTTCTTCAGTTCAAATTTGGCCTAAGACACTTACTAGCTACTTGACCCTGGGCAAGTCATTTAACCCTGTTTGCCTCAGTTGCCTCATCTATAAAATGAGCTGGAGAAGGAAATGGCAAACCACTCCAGTATCTTTGCCAAGAAAATCCCAAATGGGATCATGATTGATATGACTGAATAACAACAACAGCAAAAAGAATCCATGGCAATACTTCCAAGTTCAGGCCAGCACTTACCGCATATTAGGCAGCACCATATTCATAAACATACATATATAGAGATAAGGGTTGCCACTAATATTCTTGGCAGAAGCATTGTCATTTAGCTGACCATACTTATACATATTGTGTGACCCTGAGCAAATACCTTAACCTCTCTTTGCTTCAGTTTTTTCATCTATAAAACTGGAATAATAATATCTGTAGCACTTACCTCACAGAGTGTCTGCGGCGTTTAAATAAGAGAATGTGTGTAAGTGCGTAGCAAATATCAAAGAGCTTTCAATATGCAGCAAGCATGAAGGTGGTTTAAAGCCCTGATTTCCTTCCCATACTGAAAAGCTTCTTAATATTTTCCCACACCCTGTTGAATTGGAAATACTTCCTTATGCAATTATCCAATGCCTTTTCATTTCCTAACTAATTTCAAAGCCTGAAACTCAATACCTCTTAAACACAAAAGGGAATGACTTTTCATACATTTCCCATATCCATCAAATTCTGTTTTCCACGCCAATGCAGAAAACTTATGGGTCTCTGAATATTTACTTAGACTTATATTGCTCACATCTGAGTTACTCTCAAGGAGTACAGTGGTTTATGAAGCAAAATGCCACCCTCAATGGTTTACAAACCAAAAGAAAAATGCTTTCTGGGCAGTCGACCAAGATACTTTCATTACTGACATGATCACTCTTAAGTTAGAAATATAAAGTTAATAAAAGGAGAGCGAGGATGGTCTCCCCACACTCTTTGTTTTCCTTTATCCGAGTGGAACCTGCAAGCATCATTATAGTAAAGGCTGCTTTGCTGTTTTTATTATACATTGCAATTTACAAGAATTTTATAAGTCAGCTCTGAAAAATTTAACATGGGCTCAAATTGCCATACCAGGTATCAACCCAGGAGCAAGCTTTTAAAATGGTTTAGCACTCTCTCTCTCTCTCTCTGTCTCTTTCTCTCTCTCTGTCTCTCTCTCTCTTTCTTTTCTCTCTCCCTCTCTCTCTCATAGGAAAAGAAAAATAAAATGAAAGCTTTCTAAATTAGTATGGTTCTTCCTCCCTGTTAAAACATAAATGTATACCTTAAAATATGAACTGGCATCTTGGATATACTATTCTAAGTTGTTTCTATGGAATGTGTGGTCCAGACCCTTTGAATGTTGCTTTTAAAATAATGGCTTTACATAACTAACAAACTTCCAAACAAATCTCCAAAAAGGTAAACATCCTCTAAAATAGAAGAAATGCTGTGGATAGAGAAGATAAAGAGCTACATAAAATAGCATTGTTGCCCAATGTACAAATGTATGAATTCTAAGACATAGATTATATATATATATATATGTATATATATGTATGTATGTATGTATGTATACACACATATGTTTAGATGATGAGGGCACAGCCCTTGAGCAAAGAAACTCAATCCCAGCATTAAAACTATTTTAGCTCTGACCAAGGCACGACTTGTTCAAATTATGTACTATCTCTTCTACTCCAACTGTAGTTCAATTGTGTAAACATGAGGGTAAGGTATCCAGAAGAATTTACCAATTTGACCAATTTACCAGTAAAACTAGTGAGAAAATTGGCCAACCCTACTGGCTTTAGGTATGTCTGGGAAAGATGGTTGAACTAAAAACCCCAGCTGATTCTGGACACCATATTCTTTGTAAGGCAGTTAGAAATAAAATATTTATTATTAATGATCTCAAAATTTTTCTACCTTATGTGCCATAATCCTATTTATTTCAACTTATGATATATTTTATGATCAATATATAGAAAGCTAAATGAATATGTATATTTATATTTCTAACTAAAATACATATTATATCCAAGTATAGGTACTAAATTATATGTACTTTGATAGGCTTATTACAAGATTTTATAAGCTTTAATAGTTTAAATTACATTAAGACCTCTGGGATCACCTGTATACATAGTACATACATACACATATACATACCATACCTACATACATACATATATGGATGCATGCATGCATTGATGCATAGGTGTGTGTGTGTGTGTGTGTACATACGCATAGCTGATGTTATCTTTATATAGATATATGAAATATATTTAATCTAGCATTGAGTCAAGTATGTCAAATATCTTGAAAATAAATGGTAATCTTCTTAAGGTCAGTCACCTTGATATATACATTTTTTGTTACCGTCAAAATACCTGTATGAGTTCTTCTCTGTCTGATGGCCAGGGTCCAGTAATACAGACATACCTTTAAAAAGGGAGTAGAGCTCCTCAACAGTGTTCTCAGGGAAGGCATGTCCCAACTTATTTGCAGAAGTAGGAAACAATAGGAATGGAACACTACAAATATTGTCAGATACTGGATAGTTTTGTTGAATTGTTCTTTAGCTTCTTTTTTACTCTTTACTGTAAGGGAGAACTCTGAGAGGGGGATAGAGGAGGCTACATTTGGAAATGTTGGTGATATAAAAAGACATCAATAAAAAATTTTAAGTGTTCTTGGAAATGCAGCAAAAACTGTTCTAAACATGGATTTTCATCACAGCATCTCTCTAAAGCATGCATGGGTAGGGTCCTCTGTCACAGAAAGCATGTGGACAGATACATCCATGTGACCATAGGGATACATACTGCAACTTCTCTGGCATCATCCTAAAAGGGAGGGCAACTTCCACAATAGAACTGCCTAGGCACAACAAACAGCTTCAGCTTATTCCTCTCATGTTCTTTGCTCATTCTCAAATTCTACATAAATCTACACAATAGAATAGCAAACTTCATTGAAGCTCTGCCAGCAGTCTTTTTTAATTAGCCTGGGTATACTCAGAAGACATTGTGATGCCATGGAAAGAAGTGAGAATTAGGTTTGGACTTAGTAAATCATGACTCTGCCATACCTTGCCCTAATCTCTCTGAGCTTCATTTTTCTCCTCTATGAGGTAGAGGTGAGAGATATAGAGTGGATGCCTTCCGAGGTCCTTTCTAGCTCTAAATCTATAATCCAAACTACTTGTGACCACAGCTGCTGTTAATACCACTGGCAAAAATCTCCTGGTGCTCCCCAGAGATGTAGGGACATAGCACCCTCTGAACCCTCTCATATACCTACCTACATTCACCATTACTCTTCCTTGCAAATGTCTCTATGGGCAAGGTACCTCCCTTATATGACCCTTAGAATAGGGGTGATTATACCAGCCCGAGAATTTATTCTAAAAAAACTGCTTCATAAACCTTAAAAAGGGATGGAAATAGGGATAGAGATAGAGATAGGAATTTCACTTAGGTGTGGAAACTCCCTCTACCAATGCAGGCCAACAGCTTCTTTGCAAATTAAGAGTCTTAGATAGTTTCTTAGAGTACTCAGGGCTTTCTCATGGTCACCATATGTCAGAAGCAGGATTTGAACACAGATCTTCCTGACATCAAGGCTAGTTCTCTCTGCAGTCCATGCTGCTTCTCTATAACATTGATTCTTAAATTTGCTATAGAATTCTTAAATTTGAGTTATTATTATTACCGTTAGCAATATGATTGTAGTGACAGTTCCTCCTCCAGTGAATTGACTTATATGGTACTTGTAAGGGGACTCTTTAAGGAAAACAGAGACATTGCTTTATGGTTCACATTTGCTATAGTTTTCTGAAATATTTGATCTTATAGACAATACATTTCAGAAAAAGTTTCCTAATATTTTCAACCCGGAACAATATTATTAATCTCATAAATGTTAAATTGGAGTCCTATTATTATATCACTTCACATATCTATCAAGTTTTTTTGGGGGGGGAGTTTAGGGGTTAATATAGCTTAGCAAAATGGAATTCAGCCAATATGGCACTTAGCATAATAGGAAATCCAAAAGTACGTTTACTCACACCTTGGTCAGTGAGTAGCTCAAGGACCACAGCATGGAGAGAATGAGACCCTGGCTTCTCAGAGGCTATATGAACACAATGGAAGCTCTGTCAGGATCTACCAAGCTAGATAGGTTTCAAGTACAGGCCTGGCTATAGATTATGTGCTTGTTGTCCAAGGACCACCCTAGTGACGTTCAAAGGTGCTTATCAGTAAAAGGCTGCCCACTGGTTAATGTGGTTTTAATTCAAAAGAACTGATAAAGACTCATTTATCTTCCCTTTCCTATCCTTCCCCCTTTTAACCCTCCCTATTATTGCCAAGGTCCTTTCTGATTAATTAATTGATGAACTATTGACAAAGGTATGAAGGGAATACCCTATTGGATGAAATATTGCATTTATTGAAAGAGTAAACAGACATTCACCCAAAATAAAAGAAATGAAATGAGGCAGAATGGTACAATGGGGGAGAGGGGCAGGGAGGCTTACTCTGGAGTCAGAGGACTTGGATTCATGTCATCATAACTATGATGATTTCTAGGGTGGTTAAGGAACTTAACCACCCTAGGTCTTAGTTTCCACATCTGTAATGAAGTTTGATTTCATTTTCATTTCTTTATCTATGAACCTCTAAAATAACAACATTTCAGGAGATCATAATCTCATAGAAATATTTAACATTCAAAATGCAATGGCTATTTGGGTGACATTATATATTATGCATTGCCATTCCTAGTCTATTAGATGTTTGGGTTTGGGAAGCTGTTCACTTTTTTTTTCTTGTTATGAATTTTTATTAATTCTTGTTAAACTTGGATGCTGGTGAATTCAGGGTATTTTTTTTAAAGAATCCTTACAAAACAGAATTTGATCCAAAAATTCATATTTCCAAATGATACTTTTTTTAATACCTGGAAAATGAGTATATTCACCCAAACATGCCCTAAAGAGAAGCCATTCAATGTTTGTTAACTTTACAATTAAACACACACACACACACACACACACACACACACACACACACACACACACGGAAGCAAACCAGAGCTCTAAGTGAAGTTCTGATAGGGAAAGATAGATTCCAGAGCAGATTTTTCAAATTAACAATGAATAGATCAGCCAGGTCTGTTTCCAACTTGCAACTTGTCCCCCCTTTTCTTGTGTTAGCAATCAGCCAAGTCTCTGCCATTGACTACAACGGGAATCAAGAAAGTAGGAATAATAACCTCAATTTAAACCCATTTCTGCTCCTGGAAAACCAACTCAATGTACAAAGACACATGTGATGGGCCACCACTATCACAGCTACATACAAAGGACAGTACCCTTGACATACATACCTTATAAATGAGCACTGTGTGAGTTGTATGGAGAACAGAATATTTTGCTCTGTAGTGTTGCTTCTTAAGTGCAACATATAAAACATATGTATGTTAAATCATATCCTCCATAACTAAATGTTCTTAAATGTAAAATAGAAGGAAAAATACTTTTTTCCCCCATAGTTAGACATAGTGAAAAGAAGAAAGGAAACTAATTGATGGACTGTAAAATACTATGCCTATAGTAATGAGGGTGACAAATTATCCTTCTAACTCCAAGTCTATGATGAGCCAGGGTAAGTAAATCGCAGTCAGAGAGCAAGAAGCTCCTGGGTATCATTTCATGCTTGAAAAGAGACAATTTACAAGCGGTGCCCTGAGGCTGGAGAAGAGTTGATTTCCATCACGAGTTAGACAACTTTATTCCCTGAGGGCAATTTATTCACCCATTCTTCACAAAATGACTATGATTATGATTTAGCATCAGTGTCGGATGCAGTCCTCCTGTACCTAAACAAACTCCTCCCTGGGCTGTCCTCTCCACCCTTTGCCTTCCCACTAATGCACTTAGCCTCCCTCCTCACCCTCACTACATGCATTAGATTGATACTTCACCTTGCCTAAGTGTTACTTAATTTTTACCTGTACTTGCTCTGTCTTCATTCACTCTCTCTTAAGTTTCTAGAGAGCAGGGAGCACAAGTAATTGTTTTTGCATCACCCAGGTGAGTGAGCACCACACTCAATTAGATGTTTAATAGAGGATTGCTGATGACAGTTTTATGCTCCATAATTGATGCTGTTCTTCTTTGGTAAGTATCCTAGTTATTATTTAATATTAATCAATAACTATCCATCTTGTATTAGATATTAAATTAAATATTCTCTCCTAACATCAACATCTGTCACTATTTATTAATTGTTAATTAATTTGCTTAACTGATCAAGAAAATCTATCTAGTCTTCTACCTGTTCTAGTGGTACCAGTCCCAAAAATTTTTCCCAATGCAGGTATTGCCTGTAAAAGCCACAGAGATTCCCAATTTGAGCCCTCCTTGTAGCATAAAAAGAAATGAGGAAGTCCCTAGTTGGGTTTCAGGCTAATTTTTTACTGATGCCCAAACATTTTCCTATGGAACATAATGGTAACTCACCATCATTAATCTTAGCAGATCTCCCAGCTCTAGCCCTTGTAAGAGTTTATATATCCATTTGGCTGCAGGACACATTATAGCACTGTTTAAAATCTTCTTTTTTAATTAAGCCTGTCAGGCTATTGGAGAAGCTCTAGGACCTTGTTTTCTTGATGCCAAAATGCATAACGCCCATGAAGGCACTAATCACATCAATCACTTTTATTCAAATTGATTTGAAATGATGATAGAATAAAATCCAAACTACATCAGACCAATGACACATCTGCCTCAGTATTTTTTTTTTCCTCTGACATGGATATTTTGGAGTGCTGTGTGGAAGGGCACTGTGGCCTTCTATGTAATGATGGGCTGAAGGTGGGTCCTAGGTTCATGTCCCAACTCCAAATTTTACTAGCTCTAATATAATAGGTAAGTCCCTGAGCCTCTCTCTACTTCAGTTTGCTCATCTTTAAAATTCTAGCATAGACAGAAACACCACAAAGGTAAAACATCTCATAAAATAATACTGGAGAGCTTAAAAACTAAAAGTTCTTGCCCAGGGAACCCAACCTCCTAATTCAAGACATAGTATAAGTGGAATCAGCACAAGTAACCTTCCAGGCTTGTACTTTGGGTCCAGCTGTAGAAGTGCTATGTGGCCCCTCTTGAGAACACTGACTCAGTGTGAACCTCTCCAACAAATAAATATCACACAAGAGGTGGCACAGTGATTCTGCCCTGCCATACAAAAGAAATAGAGAAAAACTGAAAAGGGGAGAGTTAACGGTAGCAGAACAGGACAACGCAAAGAACAAAACCAAACCCTTAGAAAACCATGTAAGGTAAATTTTCACCATTCTAATAAACAACAAATTTTGCAACCAGCCAGGAAAATGACGTTCAACTTTGAAATAAGACCATTCTGAATAACTCAGGATTACTTCGTAGACACCAGACAATAGAAGGAAAAATGGAACACTAGATACTCTAAAAGGAAATCGAACTACAAACAAAAATAGTAGCTCCTGCAACCATAAATGAGACATAAATGAAAATCATAATAATCATAAGTGGGAAAAAAAGTATCTCCAACTAAAAAAGAGACATTTGAAGCATTTCTGGTGTTTAAAAAAAAAAAGAAGAAACAGTGATCAGAATATTTGTCTGATATATACACCAAAACAGATGAACACAAGAAGGTAGATAGGCATAACATTCAAGGAAAGAGAAATGAAAAATAATCATCTCTTTGTTGTAGCCTATTATTTTTTAATGGTAATTTTTATTTATATTTTGTTTTCCACATTTATTTCCACAAGATTTTGAGTTCCAAATTTTCACCTCATCTTGTCCTTCCCCTCAACCCAAGATGGCATGCGTTCTAAATACCCCTTCCCCTAGTCTGCTTTTCCTTCTATCTCTCCCCCCCTTCTCTTATCCCCTTCCCCTTCAATTTTCCTGTAGGGCAGAATGGATTTCTGTACCCCATTTGCTGTATTTCTTATTTCCCAGTTGCATGTGAAAACATTTTTTAAACATGTGTTTTTAAAACTTTGGGTTCCAAATTTTCTCCCTTCCTCCCTCCCCACCTACCCTCATTCATAAGGCAAGCAACTCAATATAGGTTATATATGTGCAGTTATGCAAAACACTTCCATAGTAGACATGCTGTGAAAAACTAACTCTATTTCCCTTAATCCTATCCCGCCCACCCATTTATTCTATTCTTTCTTTTGACCCTGACTCTCCTCAGAAGTATTTGCTTCTGATTATTCCCTTTCCGAATCTGCCCTCCTCTCTATCATTCCCCTACTCTCTTGTCCCCTCCCCCTCCTATTTCCCTGTAGGGTAAGACAGAATTCCACACCCAATTGAGTGTGTATGTTATTCCCTCCTTAAGTCAAATCCTATGAGAAGAAGATTCACTCATTCCCTCTCACCTTCCCCCATTTCCCCTCCACTGTAAGAGCTTTTTCTGTTGTTTTTTTTTTATGGGTTAATTTACCCTGTTCTACCTCTCCCTTTCTCCTTCTCCTAGTATATTCCTCTCTCACCCCTTAATTTTATTCTCCAGATATGACCCCTTCATTTTCAACTCACCCTGCAACCTCTATCTATCTATATCTACATATACATACATATAATTTTTTCCCCTCCAACAACCCTAATACTGACAAAGGTCTCATGAGTTACAAATATCATCTTTCCATGCACGAATGTAAACAGTTCAACCTTAATAAGCCTCTTATGATTTTCTCTTTCCTGTTTACCTCTTCATGTTCCACTTGAGTCTTGTATTTGAAAATCAAATTTTCTATTCAACTCTGGTCTTTTTATCAAGAATGCTTGAAAGTCCTCTATTTCACTGAATGACCATTTTTTCCCTGCAGGATTATACTCAGTTTTGCTAGGTAGGTGATTCTTGGTTTTAATCATATCTCTTTTGCACTCTAGAATATTATATTCCATGCCCTCTGGTCACTTAATGTAGAAACTGCTAAATCTTGTGTTATCCTGATTGTGTTTCCACAATACTTGAATTGTTTCTTTCTGGCTGCTTGTAATATTTTCTCCTTGACCTGGGAACTCTGGAATTTGGCTACAATATTCCTAGGAGTTTTCCTTTGGAAATCTCTTTCAGGAGGAGATCAGTGGATTCTTTCAATTTCTATTTTGCCCTCTGGTTCTAAAATATCAGGACAGTTTTCCTTGATAATTTCTTGAAAGATGATGTCTAGGCTCTTTTTTTTGATCATGGCTTTCAGATAGTCCAATAATTTTTACATTCTCTCTCTTGGATCTATTTTCCAGCTCAGTTGTTTTTCCAATGAGATATTTCACATTGTTTTCTAATTTTTCATTCTTTTTTTTTTGGCTAGGCAATGGGGTTAAGTGACTTGCACAGGGTCACATAGCTAGTAAGTGTCAAGTGTCTAAGGCTGGTTTTGAACTCAGGTCCTCCTGACTTCAAGGCCAGAGCTCTATCCACTATGCCACCTAGCTGCCCCCTAATTTTTCATTCTTTTGGATTTGTTTTACACTGTCTTGATTTCTCATAAAGTGACTAGCTTCCAATTGCTCTATTCTAATTTTTAAGGAAGTATTTTCTTCAGTAATCTTTTGGACTTCTTTTTCCATTTGGCCAATTTTGCTTTTTAGGGCATTCTTCTCATCATTGACTTTTTGGACCTCTTTTGCCATTTGGGTCAGGCTATTTTTTAAGGTATTATTTTCTTCAGTATTTTTTTGGGTCTCCTTTAGCAAGCTATTGACTTGTTTTTCATGATTTTCTTTCATCACTCTCAGTTTTTCCTCTACTTCTCTTACTTGCTTCTCAAAATCCCTTTTGAGCTCCTCCAAGGCCTGGGACTGATTCATATTTTTCTTGGAGGCTTTGGATGTAGGAGCTTTGGCTTTGTTGTCTTCTTCTGGTTGTACGGTTTGATCTTCTTTGTCACCAAAGTAAGATAACATAGTCTGACTCTTTTTGCCCTGCTTACTCATGATCCCAGCCAATTACTTGAGTTTTAAACTCTTTGTTAAGGTAAAAGTCTGCTTCCAATGTGGAGAATGTACTGTCCCAAGCTTCGGGGGTTTGTACAGCTGTTTTCAGAGGTACTTCTAGGGACTTGTAAATTTTCAGTTCTTCCAAGGTGCTATGATAAGGGGCAAGGTGTTTTCTCTCCACTGCCACAACAAGCTCCACCACACCAGCATTCCTCTTTGTCCCAGGACAGTCCTTCAGAACTGTGACCCAGATCCAAGGACTGGTAAAACAAGAGATTCCTGCCTCAGCACTGGCAAAGAGATCCCTGCAATCCCCCTCTGATCAGCCACTCAATTCCCCCTTAATCTGCGGGCTGGAAGCTCAGAAAAAGCTGCGGCCCTGGGCCACACTCAAGACTTGTGGCTGAGACCTAGCTCCTTCTCTCACCGCAGTAACAGACTTTTCCCACTGACCTTCTAAGTTGTCTTTGGCGTTCAGGGGTTGAGAAGTCTGGAAACCGCCACAGCTGCCTGTGATTCAGCCCTCTGAGGCCTGCTCCAGGGTCATTGCAGCCTGCGCACCCACACCGCACTGCACTCCTCTCCCCGCCCGGCACAATATACCTTTCCAATCAACCATCCAGGCTGTCTTTGGCTGGAAATTTGTTTCACTCTGTCTTTTTGTGGGCTCTGCTGCTTTCAAATTTGTTTAGAGACATTTTTTTGGGTATTTGGAGGGCTTTGGGAGAGAGCTCAAGACAGTCACTGCTTTCCCTCCACCATCTTGGCTCCGCCCCCCTGTAGCCTATTATTTAAATAAAAAAGAAACTGAACTAGGGATAAAGGAAAGCAAAAGAAAGATAATAAAGGAACAAGGGATTTAAGGGAAACGTAAAGACTATAGAAGGGAAGAAAAAAGAACTGGGATAATTAGCCATGGATGGACTCCATTGTTCCCTTGTAAGTGAATCATTATATTTTATGAAAAAGATAACATTGGGAAGTTTTCAAAAAGGGAGTTAAGGGGTATGGACAGAAGGGGGTCAATGATGTATATCTAACCATTTTCTTAGGTGAGCAGAAAAGGGAATGTTAACTGCTTCTGAGTGAAATGTTGTATCATCAAATGTGATAACTTTGTCTCCTCTTTGCCAATGTTTATTTTTTTTTTATTTCTTTCTCTCATTACTATTGCTCACATCTAGAATTAAGTCAAATAACATTAGGTAGAGATCATGATGAGAGACATGAATGAAAAAGTTGGTGGCAATGTCATTCCATTCTCATTTTGGACTCCAAATTACCATTCAGGGAACCCTAGACACACAATTATAATAATAAAAGTAAGAGCTTACACAATGTACTTTTATATACTTTTGTTATTTTTTCAGAATCACCCTGTGAGTAGCAGTTACAAGGACTCTGATTCCATTTAGTGGATCATACTATCATTGGATTTCATCATGGAACAGAACTTGGAATCCATTTATCAATCAATCAGCAAACACTTACTAAGTCCCTCCTATGTATGGGAAATTGTGCTAGGCCCTGGGAATACAAATATAAAGAATGAAACAATCCCTACTCTCTAGGAGTTTCCACTTTAATAAGAGAAGCCTAGGTCAAGTCATTCATTTCATAGGTGAGGAAGATGAGGAGCAAAGAAGAAAAATGATTTACCAAGGGTCACCAGTCTTCAAAGTCTGGTATTTTAATTTTAAATATAGTTCTTGCACCACTCCACTCCTCTATCCTGTTTGCTTGTCTCTTATTTAAGATTCATGACCTTCACATACTATATCCCTCTCATCTCCTCCTCATCCAAACTTTCTTTGATCCTACTGGTAGGAAAAAAAATACATGCACACACATGCATATGTATACACATGGACACACACACACACATATATATGTATACACACATACATAAAGACTAACAATACATGAGAATATAGGTCACACCTCAACATGACTTCATTTGAATGGTATTAAATAACTAATATGTATAAGTCTTATTTACCTTTGCTTTTTTAAAATCTAATATAGTGCATAGTTGAGTCAAAGTAGGAAGAATGTTATATATTTAAGTTGTGCTCAAAGGCACCTATAATTTGATGATTTGATCTACACAGGAATCCCACTGTGTGATGATACCCCCACCCTCCTTTGATTCACTTCAGATAGACTTAAAATCAATATTCATGGAGACAGCAGGGAAAGTTCAGGTAAATTAAGCTTATTTTATGGTTGATATAATTTCCTTTCCATGGATAATAATAGTTTATATGTAGCTCTATAAGGCTTATAAAACATCTGTCATACATCTCGTTGCTTTTCACTTTGAGAAGTGGAGAGCACAAGGGTTATTTATTCCCATTTTATTAAAAAGAAAAAGGAAACTGAGTCTCAGGTTAAATGCTTGCCCAAATTCATATGGGTAGTAAATGGTAGAACTGAGACCAGAATGTAGATCTTCTGAAACCAGATCCATCACTCTTTCAACTAAACTTCCACAGTTCCCAGGAGCTTACCTATTTAGATGCCAGCTCTGCTGGGAAGACATGGTTTGTAGGTGTTCAATTTCTAGTGTATGCTGATTGCAAAAGTTAGAGGGAAGTGAGAATGTCTTCATTAAATCAAAATCCTAGTTACTGCCAAGTGCAAGGTTCCTCAATTGAAGAACTGGCTGAATAATTCAGAAAAACAAGGAAAGGAAGATTTCTGACTTGTTATTTTGTTCTATTTCTTACACTGATGTTTTGTGAAAAAAATATCAAATATTTTAACCCATAGCAGAAAGAACTCTGAGTCTGGAGCCAGAGAACTTCAGTTTGAACTCTGGCTCTGCTAAATAACACTGATTTTAACTTCAGTAAGTCACCTCTCTCTGGGCCTCAGTTCCTCATCTATGTAATCAACTCTAGAGACTCTTCCACTCTAAATTTATGATTTTCTGATTCTGAAGTTCCAAATCTGTATTTCCAACAGTCTGTAGTACATCTATACCTGGCTATCACTTCAGTCCCTCAAGCTCTATGTGTCCCAAAACTGTTATTCTTATGACTTGGCAATTTTTCTTAGTCATGATCATTGCAGTTGACTAAATAAAGCCTACCAGAATTATTCTGGTATTCAAAGCTCCTCACAATCTGATTCTGCCTTCCATATAATATTCACCTTCCCTTTGCATACTCCAGGCAAATTTAACAACTTGCCACTCTGCAAATTTATGCCACACTTTTTTTTTCCCCTTCCGTTCTCTGTGCTTTTGAAGACAACATCCCTTACACATGAAATATCCTCCCTGTGGGCAAAATCTCTGCCTGTTGAAATCCTACTTATCCTTCTTTTAAGTCTAGTTCAAATCCTCCTCTCTATAGTTTAATCCCTCAAACAAAAAAAAAAAACTTTTTGTGTTTTTATAGCACTTTTTGAGCCCCTTACACAATTAGCATATCTTTATTTCTGTCTTAATAACTTGTATACATTTCTTTCTGGTATTCTGACGCCTTATCATAGACCTATAAAACTTGGCAGCAGGGAGGGGCCAAAATTAAAATAGGCTAAACTTCTTTAGGCCTCAGATAGGTTAGGCAGACTGATGATGGTTGGTTGCTGTGGTTTACATGACAAATAGGAGAGTGTGCAGTGGCAACCCTACATTTTTCATAGGCCCCCCGAAATCCTTTGGCAGGCCTCAAGCAGCCTGTGGGCTGTATGTTGTACAGGCCTTCCTTATTATAATGGGGATTTAACTTTGTATTCTCAAAGGTTATGCCAGTGGTGTTCAATCTTTGGCACATCCAAAGTGCCCAGTGATAGGCAATACCCTAACCTGGTAAATATAAGTTCGCCAGGCAGATTTTTTGTCATCAGGAAGTTGGTAACAATGTGATGATTTTTTGGGGAGGGAAATTAACAGGGGAGTTGCATGATAACAACTCATGAAGTCTATTTACTAAGGTGTAGAGATGTTGGAATTTGCATTGATGGGAGGAGTACACATAGAGATTCTATAGGCAGAGATTTTGCATGTTATCTCTTTTGATCCACACAACAGGTGCTATTGTAACCTCCACTTTAAAAATGACAACTAAGATTCACAGAGGTTAAACAACTTAACTAGGATAACATAGTTAGTAAGGTTTTGAAGTAGGATTCCAACCCAAGTCTCCTGGAATCCAAGTTGAGAATACCTATTCACTATATGTTACTTTTAAATAATGACTGAATGAATGAATCAACTAGGTGGCATAGTAGAAGGGGCCTTGGGCCTAGAATGAGGAAAAATTGAGTCCAGATCCAGCCTTAGATACTAACTGTGTGAAACAGGGCAAATCATTTAACCTTTTGGGTTTCCTGAACTGTAAAATGGGTATGATAATAATAGAACTTAACTTCCAAGATTACTGTGAAGCTCAAATAATATAAGATTTGTAAAGCACTTAGCATAGAGCTGGCCCATAGTAGGTATTTAATAAATGCTTGTTTCCTTTCTTCCTTAGAGACTGAAATTTGTATGCAAGGAAAACAAGTAATTCATTATTTGTCCCATCAGCAAAATATTAGTTCCCCAAAAACGACGATCAAAGAGTTCAAGCTTAGCCCAAAATGTCAAATGCAATAGGTCTGATGTTGGCTAAAAGTTTTCTCTCATTTCTCCCTACGAAATAGATTCCTTCTTAAAACCTCTTAACATATCTTCATGAATTTTCACTTTCCCAATTCTTTTGAAAAATGTTACTTTCTTACTGTTTCTTGGTAACAGTGGATTTTTCATTATGTATCTACAAGAAAATGTGAACTTCTAAGCCACAATGGATGACTCAGTCAAGCAACATTAAGTAGCTATGCACTAGAATCAGAAAGAGTGCTTGGCCTCAAAAGAACAATCCCACCGGGAAGTTCTACAAAGTGAATGATGATACATGGCCCCTATATATCTTTCTATCAACACTTAACTGGAATGGAAATATTGATCTAATATTATTCACCTTGCTGCAGCCAAACCCAAATGCAACAAGGAAGAAGATAGATACAAATCCACGTCTTCATTCAATTCCCATTTCTTTTTCTTTATTTTCTGGTGGCCTACTTGGAGAACCCCAGCTATTATGACACTGTCTTTGTCATCCCTGAGTTTTCCTCTCCTGTATTGAACAACAGAGAGCATCCCAGACCTGCACAGCCCATGCATGAATTCAATTAAATCAACAAGCATTTACTTAGCATCAGCTACATGCCACTCACTGTGCAGGCTCATAGTATATGTGCAGTTAACCTAATAACAATAGGTAGCATTTGTATAGTACTTTAAGGTGCAGAGAGTGTTACATTATCTCATTTGATCCTCAGGACAACTCTATGAGATGGGTGCTATTATTATTCCCATTTTACAGATCAGGAAACAGAATGAAAGCAGTTTAGTGACTTACCCAGGGTCACACAGCTAGTTAGCATCTGAAACAGGATTTAAACTCATTTCTTCCTGACTCCAATGTCTCTCCACTATGCTGCCTATCAATGTATCAAAGAGCACCTAGGATATGACAAAGCTACTAATATGGCTTAGGGTTCCTTTTAGTGGGGGTTGTCTTTAAATCATCAAAGTGGCTGGGAACATCCTATTGCTGTGCATGTCAAAATGACTCTGTAATACTATGGCCTGGGCACCAGACAATTGGTTTCACCCAAGACCCCTGCAAGTCCTCATTGAGCTTCACCATCTTCTTCTCCCAGGCTTGCTAGTGTTAACATTTGCATGTCCTGTTTCCACTGAATTTGTTTTCATTTCTTTCTAGTTTCATTAACTTGGACTCTGGTCACTGGCTACGCTCTTTGAGCATGGTCCCCAGTCTAAAGCTTTGTTCCGTCTTGCTCTTCCTTTATTCAGTCAGCACAATGGTCACTATTGGTTTTCTCTTGGCAGTTTGGTGGTGCTCAAGATGTCAATAGTAATGATTGTTCCAATGGCTGTGACTCGAAGTCTTCAAGGATTCTGCAGCTGTGATAGTCATTAAAATCATTTAACTCTTAAATTCCCAAATCCCAGATATTGATACTGGCTCTAGGTTACCAATGAATATATGCTGAAAAAATAAATAATTCTAGGTGCTAAAAATATTCTTGTCCAAGTATAATTTTATGTTAGAGTATGTTAGATATTATCTCAGAAAGTACCCTGCAATTGCCTTTAATAAAACTAATCTTGACTACATGTTATCAGTTAAGATCTCTATTTGTTAAGAAAACAGTGGTCTGCCTGTGTGGACTTCTATTAAAAAACAGTGCTTGTCTCTGAAATGGACCCAGGTGGCAAAGTTATAAGCAGTCAGTGCAGACTCATTCTAGGAAGCACAAGCACCATCTAGTGGTCAGACAAACCCCATTAAATGATCTATAGATTTCTAATTACTAGATTTACACATTTTATAAGACAAGAAAAAGTGATGTGCTCCACAAAGTGGTACCAATACTGCACAATATAAATTTATATACTTACATACATACATATATATATTACAAATCAGTTAGCAAGAATTATGTTGTGATAATTTTAAGCTATACCCCAGAACTAGAAATTACCATTATCTAATCAAAACCTCTTTTATATTGATGAGGAAATTGAAGCTCAGTGAGTTTAAGCCATTTTTCCCAAAGCCATACAGAAAATTGGTGACAAAATTCAGACTACAGTCCTTATATGTTGTTCTCTGGTCCACTGTTTTTCCAATTCTCCATGTTGCCCCTCTGTTATTCTGAGTCTGTCTCTCTGTGACATTCAGGTAATTCAGCAGAGAAAGGAAGAAAGAAGGAAAAAAGGAAAGAAGGAAAGAAGGAAAGAAAGAAAGAAGGGAAGGAAGGAAGGAAGGGAAGGAAGGAAGGAAGGAAGGAAGGAAGGAAGGAAGGAAGGAAGGAAGGAAGGAAGGAAGGAAGGAAGGAAGGAAGGAAGAGTGAGCCAGCGCAGCTTCAAAGTTAAAGACTATGCTTCCCTTGCTATCAACATCACTTCCAAATTAAGCCCCAAATCCATTCTACTCTTGTTCATGAAGATCTGTCCCAAGGTAAGAACTCATAAGAGATCATAGATTCTCAGTTGGAAGGTCTCTCAGATATCACATAATCCAACCCTGACTGCACACAGATTCCCTCTGCAAAATCTCCACCGAATCCAAGTACAGTCTCTGCTTGAAGATATCTAGTGGGAAAAAATATGCTCATTACTGTTTGGGAATGACCTTTTATCTAAATAACTGATCTCATTTTTAGAAAATTTTTCCTTCTATCCACACATAATCTCCTACCCTTCTGATATAATTGCCTTGGGGGAGGGAAATTGTAAATCCTCTCAAGTGCTAGGCAACTACCCAAATTATCAAAGGCTGGTGAGACAAGGGAAAAGGGAATACAGAGAAAGGGAGAGGGAACCTAAAATTCTGTCTATTGGACTGTTTCGTGAAGATATTCCTTTCTTTAACATATTTGGTAGAATATTAGATTAACCATAAAATTCAGTTCTTGATCATGCAAATAATTGTGATTTGACCAAAGTCTTTCATAAAATGTTGTCTATATCTACATCTACATCCACAGATGTCATCTAGACTAAATTCATTATGTTACAAACAAAAAAAAAAATGAGTCCATCGGTGGTTAAGTGATTTGTCCAAAGTCACACAGAAAGTAATCATCAGAGGCTGTTTTTGAAGTCAGGTCCTCGGACTCCAGAGCCAATTCTCTGTTCACTGTAGGGTTAGTAGTGGAGACACAGCAACTTTAAGAAAGGAAAGAGCCAAGAAGTTTTCTAGACATAACTAAGAAGGAAAAAACCTGAGAAAGGGATTCTGACTGACTCCAGAAAGAGGGCCAACACATAAGCTGCTTTCTCCCAAGAGCAAAGGTAGAAGCTTATAAACTCTCCACTCTCAAAAATGGGAGAAACATCTAGTCATAGTGAGCCTTTTGAACTTCAAGACAAAATGACAACAACAAAATTCAACTTATTAATTGTTCTTTACTCAGAAATTGAAAAAAAGTTAAATAATGAATGGGGTTCATCTCTCAGTGGCAACTAGAGGGTGAAAATTCTTAGTGTTCTATTGTAAAGGAATATATTTTGTTTTTATCTCGTTCACAATCATTTAACACCTACTGTGTGCTAGGCAGGCATTTGGTGATTACACTCTAGTTTGGGGAGGGGGGTTATTTTATAATGCTTTGGCTCCTTTAAGGAGTCAGTACTGAATCATTTGCTCAGAGAAAGTAGGCCTGAGAAAGAATTGGGAACACCTGGGAAAAGACACAGCGGACCTTCAGTAAAAGTGGTAGCTCAGAAACTGTGTCACTTTTATCTGTATCTCACTAATGCATTTTTGTTTGGTTGGGGCCAGACCTATGATTTCATCAGAGTGGAAAGCTGAAAGTGAAGAAAGCCTCACATCAGCACATCAGCAACACTTTTTACCACTTAGGGCCTCTTAGGATTAGATGGCTTTTGTTATTTGTTCTGTTATTTTCAGCCATGTTCAAGTCTTCATAACCTCATTTTAGGTTTCCTTGGCAAAGAATGGTTTGTTTTCTATTTCCTTTTCCAGCTCGTTTTACAGATGAGAAATAAAGGCAAAAAGGGTTAAGTGACTTGCCCAGGGTCATATAGCTAGTAAGTGTCTGAGTTCAGGTTTGAACTCAGATGAGTGAGTCTTACTAACTCCAGGGCCCACACTCTATCTACTGCGCCACCTAGCTGACTTTAGATGACTTATCCTTGGACTAGTACCAGAAAGTACCAGGAAGGAAAGAAGGAAGGAAGGAGTGAAGGAAGCAAGGAAGGATGGAAAGAAGGAAGGAAGGAAGGAAAGAAGGAAGGAGGGAAGAAAGAAAGAAGGAGCTGTTTGGGTTTTGACGGCTCAGAATGAATGTAAATGGCAATTATATCTGTTTTGACCAGAAATCCTGAGGGTCTTCCCCTCCTAGATTTTTTTTAACTAGGTAAAAGAGGCCATTCTTTGCCTTAGTTCTCAACTAGCCTTAATCACTGAATGGCCATTGCCTGAGACTAACTGAGACCTTGAAGAGATCTTAGTTTAAAAAGGCTGATGACTCCCACTGCCTCTGGGGCCATCTCTAGTCATCTGATCTGTATCTTACCCCTGGATCCAGATGGATCCAGAGGAGAAAGTGAGGCTGGTGACTTTGCACAACCCTGCCTCACTTAAACCCAATTCACTCCCAAGTCATGACATCACCTTCCTGATGTCATGGTCCTCTTCAAGGACGAAGAAAAACAACAACAACCCAACAGAGACTAGATTTAAACTGAGGTCTTCCTGACTCCAAAACTATTTTTGCAGACTGATTACATATTACTTCTTACATACTCTCCATTCCAGCTAAACTGGCCAACTTGAAGTTCCCAGAACTCAGCATTCCATATCTCTCTGCCATGATTTGTTCCCTTTGCCTAGAGAGCATTGTAACCTCCACCTCTTGGAATCATTAGCTTTATTCAAGGTCCGGCTTAAAGGTTACTTTAGAGGCCTTTCCTTCATCTGGCAGATGGGCCCAGGTTGGCCATGCCTTCCTTCCTCTCCAAGCTGTGCTTCTGCCTCTCCAGACTTTGCTACTATCCCCTATCACAGGTTCATTCTTTGACCCACCTGTCCTTTTCAGCTTGCTTTTGTGTGTTGTTTTCCCCCACTAGAATATAACCTGGTTGAGGGCAGAGACTGTCTTTATTTTCACGGTACTTCTATTTGTTTCCTCAGCACTTAGCGCAGTACCAGGCACTTACTAAGCGCTTAATAAATGCATGTTGTCTGCCTGCCTGTGACACAAAGTTTGCAGCTCCCTATACTACCTTAGATTCATGACTGCTTAAAAAGTTGCAGAACTAGGATTCACATTCTTGTACTTCGACCCCAAATCCAATGCTCTTTCCATTTTTCTCCCACTGAAGTATTATTAAAATGTGACATTTAACACTTGGACTTTAATTATTTACCAGCTGAGAGTAATCTGAGACAGGCCCTGTCAAAGATGCTAAACAAAAGGGAAACCTATGGACAAGAATAGGAAAAACCGAGCAAATGCTTAGGAACTGAGTTAAATCAGAGGGAAGAACAAACCATCACTTATTAACATGCAAGCTGATAAAAGTTGAGACACAAAATTCAAGACACTGATGCTAACTAATACAGAGGACAGACGTATGGTGATGGTTGCCTTCCAGACTCCAGGCCATTTTCCTTTTTTTCAAGGACAATGAGCAACTGGGTCACTATCTTCCTCTCTTCCCCAACTCCCATCCTCATATGATCAGATTTCAATATCCATAATAGCATTCCCTCAAACTTCCCAACCTCTTAATTTGTTGATGTACTTATATCATATAACCTTCAATTAATCTTAGGGACACATAGGGATAGTCACACTCTGAATTTCATCATTTGAAATGAGTCTTCCACTTTCATAATCAAAGACATAGATGTTTCTCACTCTGACCATAACTTCCTATTCTCACACTTCTCCTTATGCCTCACACTTCCTAATCCTATTCTATACCCTTATAAATTCCTCTAATCTACCCATTCCTTAATGCTTTCTCAGGCTAGTCAACCATTCAGCAATCATTTATTAACTTCCGAATATGTGTCAGGCACTGTGCCAAGGACTGAGGATGCAAGAAAAAGCAAAAACATGATTCTTCCCATCAAGGAGTATATTATGATGTGAGAGATAATATGAAAACAACTATATTCATATTAGATAGATACTCATGTAATATGACATGTAATCTCAGAGGGAAGGCACTAGCATTGCAGGGGGTGGAGAATAGAGGGACTAGCAAGGATTAATGTTGTAGAAGATGGGATTTGAGATGAGTCTTGAAGACCTTAGGTTAACCAGAAGGCAAAGGTGAGGAAGGACAGCTTTCCAGGCATGGGAAACACAGTGTAAAGGGAAAAAGTTGACAGAAGAAGTGTTATATGCAAGGAACAAGAAAGCTAGTATTGGTGGATTGTGGAGTGCATAGAAGGGAGGAAAGTATAAGAACACTGGAAAGGTATAAAAGGGAAGGTGATGAAGGGATTTAAAAGCTAAACAAAAGATTTGATATTTGACTCTAGTGGTAATAGGGAACCTCTAGTTTGTTGAGGGAAGGGGAGGAGAAGTGATATGGTCAGATATGCACTTTAGAAAGATTACTTTGGCAGTTTAGTGGAAGAGAGACTAAAGTGAGGAGAGGTTTGAAACAAAGAGTTCAACACGGCTGTTGTAATAATCCAGATATTAATATCTGCTCTCAGGATGACCGCTATATGAATAGAAAGAAGGGGGCATACATGAGAAAAGTTATAAAAGTAGAAATGACAATACTTGTCAAGAGATTGGATATGTAGGATGGCTGTCAAAAGTCAAGAATGTCATTAAGATTGTGAGCCTGACTGACTGGAAGGATGGTGGTACCCTTGACAGTAACAGAAGTTGGGACAAAAAGAAAGTGTTAAGGAAAAGATAAAGTTTTGTTTTGGAAATGTGGAGTATAAGACCTCTGTAGATGTCTGGTAGGCATTTAGTATTGTGATATTAGAGATAAGCAAAGATGCTTAGGGCTAGATAGATCTGAGAATTATCTACATTGAGATGATATTTTGACTTGTGGGAACTGATAATATCACCAAGAATGAAAGAAAAAAAGACAGACAGAAACTTGGGGGACACGCATTGTTAGTGGACATAACCTCAAAAAAAGATTACAGGAAGAAATAGACAGCAAAACTACACTAGTGGGGGACCTCAACCTCCCCCTCTCTGAACTAGATAAATCTAACCACAAAATAAACAAGAAAAAAGTTAAGGAGGTGAATAGAACATTAGAAAAGTTAGGTATGATAGATCTGCGGAGAAAACTGAATGAGGATAGAAAGGAATATACTTTTTTCTCAGCGGTACATGGCACATACACAAAAATTGACCATGTACTAGGGCATAAAAACCTCACAATCCAATGCAGAAAGGCAGAAATAGTAAATGCATCCATTTCAGATCATGATGCAATAAAAATTATATGTAATAAAGGGCCATGGAAAGATAGACATAAAAATAATTGGAAACTAAATAATCTAATCCTAAAAAATGATTGGGTCAAAGAACAAATCATAGAAACAATCAATAATTTCATTCAAGAGAATGACAATAATGAGACAACACACCAAAACTTATGGGATGCAGCAAAAGCAGTTCTTAGGGGAAGTTTTATATCTCTAAATGCTTACATACATAAAATAGAAAAAGAGGAGATCAATGAATTGGGCATACAACTAAAAAAACTAGAAAAAGAACAAATTAAAAATCCTCAATTAAACACCAAATAAGAAATATTGAAAACCAAAGGAAAAAATAATAAAATTGAAATTAAGTAAACTATTGAACTAGTAAATAAAACTAAGAGTTGGTTTTATGAAAAACCAATAAAATAGATAAACCTTTGGTTAATCTAATTAAAAAAAAGAAAGGAGAAAACCAAATTACTAGTATCAAGAATGAAAAGGGTGAAACTACCACCAAGGAAGAGGAAATTAAAACAACAATTAGGAATTATTTTGCCCAACTATATGCCAACAAATTTGACAACCTTAGTGAAGTGGTTATATATTTACAAAAACATAAATTGCCCAGATTAACAGAAGAGGAAATAAAATACTTAAATAACCCCATCTCAGAAAAAGAAATTGAACAAGTCATCGATGAGCTCCCTAGGAAAAAGTCTCCAGGGCCAGATGCTTTTACATGCAAATTCTATCAAACATTTAAAGAACAATTAATTCCAATACTATATAAACTATTTGGTAAAATAGGTAAAGAAGGAATCTTACCAAATTCTTTTTATGATGCAAATATGGTACTAATACTAAACCAGGAAGAGTCAAAACAGAGAAAGAAAATTATAGACCAATTTCTCTATATAGATGCAAAAATTTTAAACAAAATATTAGCAAATAGATTACAGCAACTTATCACATGAATAATACACTATGACCAAGTAGGATTTATACCAGGAATGCAGGGCTGGTTCAACATAAGGAAAACTATCAGCATAATCCATCATATCAACACCAAAACTAACAGAAACCACATGGTCATCTCAATAGATGCAGAAAAAGCTTTTGACAAAATACAACACTCATTCTTATTAAAAACACTAGAGAGCATAGGTATAAATGGACTCTTCCTTAAAATAATAAATAGCATCTATCTAAAACCTTCAGCAAGCATAATAGGTAATGGGGACAAGCTAGAAGCATTTTCAATAAGATGGGGGTGAAACAAGGATGTCTATTGTCACCACTGTTATTCAACATTGTACTGGAAACATTAGCTTTAGCGATAAGAGAAGAAAAAGACATTGAAGGCATTAGAATAGGCAAAGAAGAAACAAAGCTATTACTCTTTGCAGATGACATGATGTTATACTTAGAGAATCCCAGAGAATCAAGTAAAAATCTACTTGAAATTAAAAAAAAAGAGTCAACAAAGGTGATGAGTGAAATAATGAATCAACTATGGAGGTGCAAGAGGATTGCCTTGATTCATTGAGTACCCAGTTCAAATTATATAACAGAAATTTGTGGTGCCCAATCAACTCTCCTCTGTCCTCATGTTACTTCCCTCCCTTCCCAATCTCAAATCTATAGTTTATCAACTCAACTGTCATCTACTCTCATACCTTTTGATCTTTTGTCCTGTTGCCATTCATCCTTTTCAGAACTGCAGTCATAGGTTGGTCCCATCCCACCTACTCTGTTCCAAATCACATGCTACTGAACAGAGTTCAGAGGTAGTCAAGCCACCTTGCTGACTTGGTATATTATGAGTCCATGTTATTCAGCTTTAACTGTGTCTCATTGTACAAGGCAAGCCCTGATTCACTATCTCGCACTGATTTATTCCAAACCATCTCTTCTTTCCTCAAGACTCTTAACTCTCACTCTCCTACTCTCAGGTAAAGATCTTTCTTCTAACTTGACTGAGAAAATTGAAGCATTTTCCTATGGACTCCTCCTTTTCTTCTGAAAATCCATTCACATTTTTTCCCAATTATTTTTTTGTTTCCAGTTTTTTCCAGTGTCCAAGCAAGCCTGAAACTTTTTGTATGCTATGTGGAGGAAGAGCTAGACTAGAGCCATCCAGTTCTTTGATCCTCACAACAAACACAGGAGAAAGGTACTATTATCATATTCATTTTACAAATAAGGAAACTGAGGCTGGGAGAAGTTAAGAGAATTACCCAAGGTCACAAAATTTGTAAGTATGAGATCAAATTAATATTAACTTAAGTTTCTACTATAGTGATTCTACAATATAATTGACTTTATAGTGTATTGATTTTTATAATTGAGTCTGCATCTGCCTAAAGCCACCTTTCTATGTCTTTGAATTGAGCTTGGGAATTTAGCTTTCCTTCTGAGTTAAAGTCATTTTTTTTTAAAGAAAATATCTCTCAGGGCAGCTGGGTAGCAAAGTGGACAGAGCATCGGCCCTGGAGTCAGGAGGACCTGAGTTCAAATCTGGCTTCATGCACATAACACTTACTATCTGTGTGACTGGGACAAGTCATTTAATCCCAATTACTTCACAAAAAAAAAAGAAAAAAAGAAAGAAAATATCTCCCATATTGGTAGTCCCTGGAATATTTCCAGGACATCTCTTTGTTATCTTTAAGCTTGAAGAATATGTCATCTGTCCTTGCCTGCCCTTGTGCAATTGGGGGAGGTTATATCCCTTCCAAGGCTGGTACTTTTGATCCCCTAGCAAAAAATACAAGATGTAAATGGGTCCCATAAAACAATTAACATTCCCCAGTTGTTAGATAGGGGCATGATTAGCCTCACCTGAATGCCAGTCCACCTTTCGAAGTATTTATTACTGTTGTTTAGCCATTCAATTGTGTCCAACTCTTCCAGACCCTGTGGACTGTAGCATGCCAATGCTGTCTGAGGGGTTTTCCTGGTAAAGATACAGGAATGGTTTGCCATTTCCTTCTCCAGTGGTTTGAAGCAAACAGAGGTTAAATGATTTGCCCGGAGTCACACAGCTAGTACATGTCCGAGGACTTATTTGAACCCAGGTTTTCCAGTGTCCAGGCCCAGCACACTATCCACTGAGCCACCCAGCTGCCTCTTAGTGTAACCAATCATGATGTTCCATGCCTACCAAGATGCCTTCTTTGTTATGTCTCAATAAAGAGGATCCTTTCCTTCTCATTGGGGTCACTGATTTGACCGATATTGCCAGTCTGACCCATTTTGTTAAGTTACATGTTTCATTGCTAATAAACTGCTTTTGATTGGAATAATATACTTCAATTTACCTTTATTGATTTTATTTACCACTATGTCTGAAACCGGAATTAAACTCAGGTCTTCCTTACTCTAAATCTAGCCCTTTATCCACCATCCCGACTAGATGCCTAGTGAAAAGTCAATTGAAATGAATCACCCAAGGTCACACAGCTAGCTAGTAGTAAAGATGGAGTTGAACTTTGGTTTTTTTATTCCCAGTTTAGTGAGTTCTGATCCCTACGCCATAGTCAAGTTTAAATGTAAACTTTGAAAGGAATTATTATAACCTATCTGGATAAATAATCTAACAAATTGAGTTAATAATTTAGCTAACCTCATAACCTGAATATTGAGAGGATCTTGCTTTAGTCAGTGTTGTGACCTTGAATGAGTTCATGTCACTTCTTAGGCCTCATTTTCCTGAGGTAAGGAGTTGAACTGGAGGACCTCTGAAGTTCCTTCCACTTCTAAATCTCTTATTTTATAATTCTTGGGAATCTGCAGGGTTTCTGTCTATATATGACATGGAAGTCAACCATCTTCTGAGTTCAAAGAGCCCTTTAAAGGGAAATTTGCCAAGTACCAAGTGTTGGTAGGCACATAGAATTTAGAATTGAAAGATTTTAGAGATCACATACAAATCTGTGTCCATCATTTTGAGATAAGGACTCAGTGTTAAGTATTAGAGGGGAAAAAAACAACAATAACAACAATAACGCAACATCTCGGGGACAGATGGATGGAGAAAAACAGAAAAGGCAAAAGAAAACTGCACATTCCAAAACATTTAAAGTAAAAGAATGTGAGCTTTCACTTGTCTACCACAGAGATAAATTGAATATCTTCTGAAGAAAGTTGAGAAATGATTACATTATCTCATATCCCTGGGACCCACTACATAACTATAACACCATCATACATAGCATTTGATCTTCCTATAGGCTGGCTTGATATATTTTCAAGGGGAAATCAAAGTCCAATATGATGAATAAAAAGTAACTCACCTCCCATTCCTGGGACCTGATAGCCATTTCATTTTTCTCAGATGGTTATAACTGAGGACTTAGTCCTCTAGGTAGGGTTAAGGAGAAGAAGACAAAGTTTGGCTAGTATGGAAAGGATGCTGTATTTCAATAAAGATGCCATGTGGCTTAATATGTATCAGTTTCCTAATTTTAAGATGAGGATAAAAATAGTGCCTACTTCCCAGGATTATTGTGAAGATGAGATTTTTTTTAAAAAGCATTTTGAAAACCTTAAAATTCAAGTGTTGTTGTTGTTGTTGTTGTTGTTGTTGTTGTTGTTATAATTAAATAGAACAGAACCCTTGGTGTCAGGAGAGCTTGGGTTCAAATTCTGCCTTTAAAATATACAAACTGTATGACCCTCTGCACAAGGCACTTAATTTCTCTAAATTATAATAATGCATATTCAGTTGGGATGAAACATTTTCATGTGCCAGAAAATGATGTGAATTGCAAATGAGTTGGGGGTATGCATTGGTGGAGGGTTTTCCTTATCAGGAATTCTCTACCATGACGAAATCACAGATCTGAACCCTCCCCCCAGAACAATTCATTCTAACATAGATAATACAATGAATGAAAGGGAATGACTGGCAGGCTTAGGTACTTTGGAATGCATATTCACAATCACAGGCATTTATTCATTTAGAAATTTCTGGTTGTTTGCTCTCAGTTCCTCTTGATGGCTAGATCATCATTCTATTGTTCAGAGTGTGTGATGAAAAAACTATATAATTCTATTTTTATTTTTAGTATATTTTTATTTATTTCATTAAATATTTCCCTATTACATGTAAAAATATTAACATTTGAAAATTTGAGTTCCAAATTCCCTCCCTCCCTCACCACTCCCCCCTCCTTGAGAAGACAAGCAATTTGATATCAGTTATAAATGTGAAGTCATGCAAAACATATTTCCACATTAGTCATGTTGCAAAAGAAAACATAGACAAAACAAACAAAAATAAAAATGGTATGCTTTAATCTGCATTCAGAGTTCATCATTTTTCTCTCTGGATGTGAATATAATTTTTCATCGGAAAAAAAACCCATATAATTCTTGAGAAAATACCTTCAGATATTTACTAATCAATAAATAAGTAAACATTCATTAAGCACTTACTATATTCCAGGCACTGTACTAAGCATACAAATACTGCTCAAGATAACAGTGAAGAAATAGGAATCAACATTCAAATCTCATTTTAATAATTATTTTCCCTCTGTTCCATGGGTTGCCATGACCAAAATATTAGTTCCCAAAATAGCTGATTTCTTGATGATGAACCTCTTCCCATTTAGCTAAAGTAGTCCTTGGAAAACAGATATGATGTGTAGTTGAATATAGTGTAAAGCTCTTCCAACATGACATTCCATTGGCTTGCATTCCATTGGCAGAGACTTTGAGAACCCAGAGAATATTGTGTGTCTCCCTCGCTCCATTGAACCTATGGGAGAATTTTGCCAGAAGTCTACACGTGATGAACAAATATGGATACTTCATTGTAGTGAATATCCACAGAACCATTCGAGTGTTTCAGTAAGAATCTATTATTATTCTTCTCCATCTAAGGAATAGAACAATGCAAAGAAATTCAGCATAGATAGAATCTTTTCATACTATTGAGACAGCTAGGTGGTGAATTAAATAGAACAATATTAGAGTCAGAAAGAGAAGAACTGAGTTTGAATCCTGCTTCAGTCACTTACTATGTGACCCAAGGCAAGTCATTTAACCTCTTTCTGCCTCATTTCCTTTATCTGTAAAATCGGGAAAATAATGACAACTGTCTCACATCATTATTGTGAGGCTCACTTGAGCTAATATATGTTTTGTAAACTTGAAATTTATATGTAAATCCAAAGTATTATAATTATTACTGTACCTAGAAAATGCCATGTGGTCAAACTGCATGTTGTTCAAAATGCAGTAAAATGGGTATTTTCTTAGTAGTTAACGAGAGGATGCAAGAGATATAAAAAGATAACCAAATTTCTGTCGATACATTACTGGTCCATTCAGGCTGCTTCTTTTGAAATAATGCAGTGATATACATAATGAATTTGTTTTAATTATCACCATCATCGTCATAGCTAACATTTATAAAGCACACACTATATGTCAGGCACTGTGCTAAGTGCTTTCCACATATTTAGCTTTATCTTTACAACAATGTTGGGAGGCACGTGCCATTATTATCTTCATTTTACAAATAAGGAAATTGAGGCAAACAGAGATGAAGTGACTTGCCCAGGGTAATATAGCTAGGAAGTGTCTAAGGTAGGATTTAAACTCAGATATTACTGGCTCCAGGCCTGGCTGCCACCTAGCTAACCCTAATCACCTGAAAATGCACCATTGTAGCAATGACTCAGGGAACAGGTTAAAAGTAGTGTTTAAACAACAGCAATAATATGAGGTAAAGAGTAACCCACTCCCTTCAACACAAACTATTCCTGTACCTTCTAACAACAAATGTTTTCAGAGAGAAATAATGATACAGTATCAGGAAACCCCTTCCACTGTGCTTGTCCCTATAATTAAATCTTCTGATGAGCAGAGTCTAGACAGAGGAGTTTACACTGTGTATGTAATTTCAGGAGATAATGTTTTGCCAGAAATGAGGAAGGTCCCTAGTGTCACCTTATAAGTGGACTTCTTCCTACTATGATCAGATTCGAAACACCTAATTTGCAAAAAGGTTCACATAATGGGTGTCTATCCTGGGAATCCCAGTCTTTCAAAAGAACACACACACACACACACACACACACACACACATTTTTATTCTTTCCTCTGAATTGAACCTAAGCCTCCTTCATGCAATTTTCTAACAAGCTATTTTTTCTAAAGATTGTTTTTATTGTTCTCTGTCTGTCCTCCGCATCCTTTCTCTCGATTACATAAAAACAAGTAGACTACCAATGATTTAGATGGAAAAGACAGCTAAATATGATGTATTATAAGAGAATTATAATTTGGGCATCTAACTACTGCAAAACAATAAGGTAGAAATTAGATTTGATACGTATATCAACTCTTGATTCCTTTAGTAACAGAATATTCACATTTTAATATTAAAAGTCTTAGAAAGAAAGAAAAATCTTTTTAGACTTCTAAAACATAATTCCTAAGACAACATACAGTCTAGTCTCTCTGAATGAACTTAATGAGAATAGTTATTCTTTACGAGGGGAATTCATTTTTTAATATCATGTAAAATATAATATACTGACCTGCATCCAGCACATTCTAGCTGTATGGCCATGGCAAATCATTTAATCTTTCAGTGCCCCAGGCAACTCTCAAGAATACTAGATAAAAAGAGTTGCTTATCTTTATTGGTGGAGGGAATTTCCACACCAATAGGTCCATACCCAAAAGAATTTAAAAAAAAACTACATTACTTACATTATAGGATAATTGTAAGGATCCAACAAATAAGAATTTACAAACCACTTTGCAAATCATAAAGTGTTGTAGTAATGCCACTTATTACTATATTCCTACATTTCAAGATATTGAGAAATAAGGTGCTGATAGAATGCTGTATATGAAGTCAGGATGACCTGAGTTTGAATTCACATCAGGTACTTATTAGTTGTGGGACCCTACACAATTCATTTTATGGCCTCTCAGATCCACTTTTCTCATCTGCAAAAAAATGGGGACAATAACATCATCTACCTCACAAGGTTGTTGTGAGAATCAATTAAGATAACATGTCAAATGCCTTGCAAAGCTTAAAGTCTTATGTAAATGCTAAATATTATTATTGGTATTATTTGAATAATATACAATGTATAGGCTTTAGTGCTGCACTAATATCTGTGCATTAATTAGATATTCTTTAGAAGATTTACCAAAAAATATAGTCCAGAAAAATGTAGGTTGAACTGTGGATAGGTTGTGATATGAATTGGTGATGTAGGCTCTCACAGGCTCATTGAAATATAAAAGTAATAGTTTCAATATATTATACCCAACTAGATACTTTAGAGTATTTTGACTGACTTTATATAATGCTGACAGCCCTTAGTAAGTCAAAGTAATTAGGTAAAATTATAACATACTACTTCTTCATCACCACTATTACACACCAAGTAATTTCCTCCTGAGCTGGACTCCTGGATTCCAATCCAGCATCTCTGCCCATGAAGGACAATGTTTTGGGGTCCCTTTCCCCATAAGATTCTTGAATCCTAAGGGTTATATCTCCACAATAACCAAGTGATGTCTCAGCATCTTTCCCCATCTCCAATTGAATGTGTCTAAAAATTGAAATGAAGGCAGGTTTTACATTAATTGTGCCAGGTTCTTTTGAGGAATCTTGTCCCTGGGCCAAAATTCCCTATTAGGTCTCTAAAACTACCCTTTCACCTTCAGTTTAAAGTAATAAAATTATTCTGAAGCATTACCAGTGCAAAGATAGCTTCTTTTTCTATAGAATTAGTTGTCTCTAATAATGTTGATGTTGGATGGAAAGCAATTAAAAACTTTTGGTGTGAGATGCCTCTGTATAAAAATACTACAAAACACTGTTATAAGGAGTGATGACTTTCAAAAGGAATGATAATTTTCTCAACCCAGAATAGACAAAGAGAAATTTCTTTAGGATAAGGACTCTGTTACCAGAGTCCTTCTCTCTGAATTCCTTTTCGGTTAATAATGCATTCTAATTAACTTCATCTTCTGTGTGTGTTATATGCACACAATCATTACTAAGCTTTATGAAGAGGGAAGAACAAAATAAAAAGAACCTACTACTTTAAAAATATATTTTTCTTTCTTAAAATTCTATGAGTTTGTATAAGTATGATTCATGCACTAGTTAATCTCTGAAGAAAATAGGCTTGGTTCAGAAAATCTCACTTAGTAAGTGATGAAAAAATATAAATGATCATATTCAACTCTGCGATGTCACCAACTAAAAGCACATTCAGACTTTGAAATCCAAATTAATATTTCTTAAAAGAATGGAAAGTAATCCAAGCTCATTGACAATAGGATATTGTATAAAACTCAATTAACTTCAAAGTAACTAAGAATATAGGAAGCCTAAAATTTCATGTTTAAGTCAAAAAGGGTTTTGTTCAATGCTTACAGAAAATGACAAGATAAACAATACTTGATATAATCTTATTGTGCATGATGTTTACATGCTTTGAAAGCCAAAAAAAGTAAATATTCCTATTAACTTCCAGAACGCTGTGATGTTAATAGCTATAATTATATTTCACATTAAATAATATGTCTCCTCTTGCTTCTTAGGAGATTGTTACATAAAGATACCAAATCATAAAATATTTATTAGGTATTTAGTATAAGCAAGGCACTGAGACACAAAGAAGTCTATATATGCTAAAAAGATAAATGAAAGAAATGTGTGGAATTATCTCATAATGTGAGTGAACTGGTAGGGGCCAGTGTTCCCTCTGGCTACACTAACAGAGGCTTCCCAAATAAAATGTCAACCAAAGTTATTTTATTCACCAGAATCCTAGTAATAAATGACTCAAATTAAAGGGGTATGGGATGTAAAGGTATTACCACCCTATACCCGTTGTATCCCTCCCACCAACCTAAAATTAGCAACTGTTCTTCATCTTCAGCACACCCGTGTCTTGAATTTTAATATAAATTAAACCTAGCTAACAAAATGATTATACTAAGGACAATAGGTTTAAATCTGAAATGAACCTTTGGAGGTCACCTAGTTCAAGCATTTTCTTTTGCAAATGAAAAAACTGAGGCCGAGAAAGCCCAAGTGACTTGCCTGTAAGTAGTAAGACACAGAACTAGAAATCAAGTCCATGTCCTCTGATTCCAAATGAAATCCTTTCCCTGCCCCATGACACCTTTTATAAGTTGCATGTGATGTGCTCATTTTCATTTTTTTCGTGGCATATGAAAATGGAAATTACCATTTCCATTTGAAATGAAATCCAGCTAAATAATACATGCGATGCTTATGTTACAGCAAGTTTACTTCCCATGGAATGCTGACCATTAGCTGTGGTCATTTTCAGAGACCCATGTATTTTATACTGGTAGCGAGGTCCCAGACCTATTTCTACACAGCATGAGCACTCTTACATTGCGCTTTTCAGTTTGAAAAACTCTTTCTGCATGATGCCTCTGTGTAGTAGATGGTGTATGGGTGGCTGTATAGCACTAGCTGTCCTTATTCTGACTCCCATTGACACTGATGAGTGGGGTCCCCACTACGTTAGTTAGCTTCATTATAGAGCTTTCTCTGTCATTGTTTGACCCTCCATTCTGGTGTTTCCCCAGTGATTAGCACCCTAATATAATTTAGCCATTAACATAAGTTAACTTATATAAAGGGATATTTACTGAAATAATATAGCAAGAACAGATGAGAAAGAGAGGGAAAAGAGGGAGCAATCAGTAGATGGTCTCAATTTTTTTTCAATAATATATGAATCAAGGCCCTCAGCTGAGAAGGTAGAATCAGGAGAAATATTGGAAGTTTGAGGAGGGATGAAAGATTTGGAAGGGCTATTGTGCTGCGTGGTATATTGGGTTAACTAAGAGGTGCAAAAGGGCTGCCTTGCAGCTAGGAGGGACCAACATAAATCTGTAGTGGACCCAGTCAGTAGAGTTTAATGATTGTCTCCAGTTTTGTTCAGCCACCCATGTGTTACCAGTAAGGCCCTGGTTATGTCATTTAACCCATGTGAGCCTTAGTTTACTCAAATGTAAAATGCAGTCCTACCAAATGAACTCTTAAGTTCTTTTCCATCTCTAAATCTATAATCCTATGAAAAGTTAATAAAAATGTAGAAAGACCTAGAGAGTAAGGACCAGATACTTTAATGTCTCTCAACTGAAATAGGACAAATCTAACTCAGAGGGAAAACAGACTTGATGAAACAAATATAGCAAGAAGGAAAACAAAGACTTGAATGGAATACTAGAAAAACTGGATTTGATAGGAACATAGAACTGAAAGAACTTGGAAAGTATATTTGTTTTGTACTCCACTGAACTTTTATAAAAATGATTGTTATAAGGCATAAAAACATAAAGGAGGAAGAAAATTTAAACACATTATATAAAGCAACAATAAAAACCAAAAACAACAAATATAAAATGATGCAGAACTAAATGGATACTATAAAAGGTAATCACAAATAATGAGTTCATCAAAGACAAAAAATAGAAACAACAATAAAAAGTTAACAATAATGAGAATATTCATAGGAAAGAACAGAGGATCAAGGGAATCAAAAGATCAAGGGGAATAGTGAAATTAAGGAAGAAAAAAATGAGAATGGCATTTTCAGATCCCAAATAATATTGTAAAATAGGAATTAAATAAGGAATATCAAAGTGGAGATCAGTGACACAGACAAGCAAGATTTATAAACAAACTCATACAGCAACCTCATTTTCTTTTTTAAAATAAATTATTAATATATTTTTGACATTGCTAACTTTTCTCCTGTGACCCCCTCCATTCCTAGAAGTCATCCATATAACAAAGAGGGAGGAAGAAAAAGTGAAAAGTCAATAAAACTGGAGCACAAACTTAGAAGAAGAAATAATAGGATGGGTCAAGGTGTATGACTGTGTATATTTGTGTTTCATCTTGATGTTCAAGATAATTGAAGCAATATGTTGCTTCAACAACAGTGAATAAACATTTGTGCTTTCTGAGATTCCCACCATAAATAAATATCTCCAAATTTTACATGCCCTGTCAATACATTTTATTGCTCAAAGTTGTTTTAATTTGAATTCTCTGATTAATAGCAGTTTTTGAACATGTTTACAAATTGTTGTTGATAGGTTCCACTTCTCCCTTAGAAAATGACCTGGGCATATCCCTTGATCAATTATCTATCAACTGGGGAATGATTCAAATATGGGCATTTATGTCAATTCCCTATAGATTTTAGCTATCATATTTTTCCTTATCTGTGATATTTAATGCAAAGATTTTCCTCTAGTCCCCATAGTTTTCCTTCTATTGTATTTACTCGTGCAAAAAATCCCATTATATAATAAATGTACATATACTCACAAAGATATTCACATATAGAAATACTTTAGTTTGTTCATTTATAACTTATTCTACAACGTAGGTAGGTAAGACTTTCTCCCCATATAGTTGTGAATGATATGACATTCTCTAATTTTTTTATAGTGTGACTTATATTTATATATTTTTTACAATTGATTTTTTTGGTTCATAGTGCAAGATTCTGATCTAAAACATTTTACTTGAGTCTAAAAAAAGAGTTTTCCTAGCAGTTTTTGTGAAATAATGAATTCCTTTCCCAATACCTTGTTCTTGGATTTTTTTAAAAGCTGAATTATTATATGAGTTTGTCTCTTGAGAAGATGTCTTTCCCCACTCTTGTACAGAAGTGGGAGGTATGCATATATAGAACAGCAAACATATTTTCTTCAAAGTCTGCGTTCAGTTTTCTAAATAAGGTAGATGACGAGTCCAATTATACCTCAAACCTTCCATTTCATTTTATTTCCTTTCATCTGTAACACAAGACCAAAGATCAAAACGTATAGCTCTATTACAGGGACCAGACAGAACTAAGAAATTGGTGGGGCTGTCATTAATATATCTAACTGTTTTCTGAGTTACACAAACCAAAACCATTCTATGATGCTTAGGAAAATCTACCCAGCATAGTCACAAATTTAGCAAAAACAAACAAACAAACAAAAAACTAAGAAGAAATTTGAAAAGGATTCCAGGCCCCTTAAATAGGTGAATAATTATTTTCCTTATGTATAGAATGAGAGAACTGGGAAGATAAAATGTATCATAAATTTTGATATATAGACCTAGACCTTTACAGTCTTGCTCATAATCACTCTAATACTCAGTTGGATCCATGAGTTCTTAGATTTGTGAGGAGTCCCTTAACTAGCATAATGCATTTTTCCATGTCTTTGCCAAGATACCCCATAGAGGATGCACTCAATTTCCTGAAAACCTTCCTTCTTTTTTTTCTAATAATTCAGGAATATTAGTACAACTCTCAGGATCTATGTACTGTTATCATTCAGTATTGACATCTAATTGACCCATCTTCATTTAAGACATAGTGAATTTGTCTTTTATGTTACTTCTTGATCCACTACATTATTGGTAATATGTGGTTGTTTTAGCCTATTAACAGATAGTTCTTGATAAACTCTGTTTATAGGTAATTTAAAGGAAAATGGAAGGGGAAACTTTTGAATTTTTTAACAACCTAATTCAAATACTGTATATTTGATGGTTAGAGAAGCTCAGAGACAACAATTTTAGTTTCACTGCAGAAGTTATAGAAAATACAACCTCCTTAAACTGATACTCTAATACCTGTGCGCATAAGCTGGCCATAGAATCAAAGAGTTGGAAGAGATTGCTCCTAAAATACAGGGTAGAAATCCAACTATACCTGGCTGCATTGCCTTATTTTTTACTTCTTCTTAATTGATATAGTAGAGTAGCTAGAGTACCAGGCAGTACACAGTACCAGGCCAAGAGTCAGTAAGACTTATCTACCTGAGTTCAAATCTAGCCTCAGACACTTATTAGTTGTGTGAATCCAGATATGTCACTGTTTATCTTAGTTTCCTCATCTGTAAAATGAGCTGGAGAAGGAAATAGCAGACTACTCCAGTAACTTTGCCAAGAAAACTCCAAATGGGTTCACAAAGAGTTACACACAACCTAAAAGACTGAACAACAATATATTCCACTGATTACCTGTTCTCAACCAAACCCATTCTAAGAATACATAATTTTACTACCTGAACTCCATCTTTGATAGTGTTCCCTCACCCACACTTCTCCCTTATCCTTAGGCTAGAGTAAGTTTATTCCATGTAGAGATAAATCTCTGTCTGTTTACATTACCCTCTGTATATATGCTTTTGTTTTATCTGCTTGTCGGGTCATACAATAATAAAGCTTGCTATCGCATCATGAAAAAATGATATTGATCATTAAGGCAAGTCAAGAAAGCTCTGACAGAAATCCTTGTACTTGAAACACTCCATCTTTACTATATGTTACCTCTATGGCAGTTCTGTGATCTGCTTCTGGCAATAATCATTCATTTACTCCTTCTGGCCAGGTGGTCTGTCAAGTGATTTTATGTCTCAAGAAACAGAAGAATTGGATAAGTAAGAATGACTGTGACATAATATTTTTTCAGACTAGGTTTTTTTTTCCAGTAAAGGGAGTCATTTCTACTTTTTCTATTTTAGGAAGTAAAACACTAAAGCTTAGGACACTTCAATGATTTGTTAAACAAACTTCTAGAATATTAGCAGCAGACTCTGGATTGTAAAACATGAACCCCAATTTGATGCTAAGTTGAATGTATTGTCATATCATGAAAGAATTGATCCTTATAGCACTCAAGGTCTCATCCTGAAATTCAATTTCATGTCAAATGCTGTTCTGTTTCATTAAGCTTTTCACCTACTCTAAAAGCACGGAGATAGTCACATTGTATAAAATATAGACAATATCACGGATATTAAAATTCATTCATATATTGATTTCTACCAGATTGTATTATTTTTCATCAAACACCTGATTTAATTTACTTGAATTATGCATTTCCTTTGAGTAAAAGCAGAATAAGAGTTATAGTTTCTAAAATAAATTATATAGCTTAAAAAAAAGATAATGTTATTGATGTGTTTCTGCATCCTCTATTATTAATTATTTTACAATTCCCCTAAAAAAAGAAAAAAAGGGGCTCTTAAATCACAAACGCTTATATTTAATTTTTAGTCTATGGGCCTAGAATGATTTTTTTTCAATTGAATATGATTAGATGATGCATTGGTGTTGTTACAGCCTGATGCTTAAATCCAAAGACTATATGTTAATCAAGCATGTACATATATGAGCACATCTTAATTTCTCAGTATAGAATTTATTTTCTTTAAAGAATACAGCTTTTTCTAAGTAAATACCCTTATCTTTTCTCATTAAATACCTTTTAAATTAAAATAAAAAATCAAATAATGATTAAATGTGTACTATATATCAAACACTATGCTAGGCTCTGAAGAGGCAAAGATAATGAATGAAACAATTCCTTCGCAAAAAGCTTATATTCTAACGGGGAGATAACAAGGAGATATATTAGTATACACAGGATAAATATAAAATAACTTCATATATTATATATATGTGTGTGTGTGTGTGTGTGTGTGTGTGTGTATCTACTTAGTATAATACATTTCCCTATCTCTGTAGGTTTATATATTTGCCTCTTTGAACATAAAGACATATATAGTCCTAACTTCCTATTATGCATAGGAAAGAGCATCCCTTTAAGATAACACCTGCATATCCAGTAGTCCCTTAAAGGGACTATATGGTCACTTCTGGCATAGAAGGCTTGGCTTAGAATCACAAAACCCCAAGTACAAAGGAACCTTAGATATAATCTAGCTGAACCTTCACCTGAAGCATGAATCCCCTCTATAGCCTTCCAAGAATGTAGCCAGATAATTGACCACTTCCTTTGACCTTTCCCAGAAAGGAGAATGACATTAGTGGAGTACAGTGAGGAAATGAGTAGCTAAACCCAGAAACCCTAGATATTTCTGCTTAAAATAGTTCAGAGCACCAAAGTAGCAGCTGTGGCACAGTGGAGAAAGTCAGGAAAGTCTCCATTCAACCATAGATAGTTACTAGCTGTGGGACCCTGGGTAAGTCATTTAAACTCTTAACCTCAGTTTCCTCATCTGTAAAATGAGGAAAATAATAGCCCCTATGCCTCAGGATTGTCATGCGGATCAAATGAGATAACATAAATACAGCTCTTTGTGAATCTTTAATCACTATAGAAATGCTAGGTATTATTCTAAGTCAAGTCCATGACTGTCAAACGTAGCAAACTGATCAACTAATTTTCCAGTAAACTCATCCCATATGTCTTATGAAGAATCTTTAGGTTCCCTCCCAAACATTGTTTTTAAAGTGTTTTGTTCCTAGAGAATGAGTGAAAGGATAGAAACATAGAGATTAATGGCCTCATCTGTTCTAGGGATAATTCCTTTTGATTTGTACTATAAAGCTCAGTTAAGTTTATTGATAAAGACTGTGCTATTCCAGGGAAATGCTGCTAGCTTTTTTCAGGGAAACTTAATCAGCTGAGCAAGGTAATTTAAAATTGACATTTTGCTGGTTGGAAGAGTTAAATGCTGCAGCAATCTGTCTATCTTAGCAAAGGGATCTCTCTGTTAATCTAGATCAGAGTTATGCAGTAAAAAGCTGTTCAAAATCATGGAACCAGGCAATATAAAAAAGCTTTAGGGCTTTCCATTACAAAGGCATTTTCAAAGACATTTCAGCTGTGCTTCCAGAAATTTCAAGCTAACTTTAATGTTTAAGAAATTTTACATAGGTGTATGCCCATGATATTCTCAAATAAGAAAGAGAAAATGGAATGTACTGTGTTATTTGAGGCACGTGCTTGGATTTATGACCAAGCTTACATTAGTGTCATGGGATCAAGTAGAAAGACCAAGACAAAATAGCAATATTATCTCTCATTCATATACTAATTTGAGGTTAATAAAGTGATTTTCTCATAAAAACTCTTTTTGAGATAAGTAGCATGAATATTATTAATTCCATTGTGGAGATGAGAAAATAAATTAAGTTAAATGACTTGCCCAAGGTCAAACAGCTATAAAGTGTAAGAGTCTAGAATGGAGCCCAGGTTTTCTAATTCTAAGCTCAATGAACTTTGTATTCCACTATCCCACTGCCAGTTCACTAGACAATGCCATCATTGTTGTTGTTGTTGTTGTTGTTATTCAGTTGTTCAGTTGTGTCCTACTCTACATGACCCCATGGACAAAGAACAATGCCATCACAAGACATATGTAACTCTTTCAGGTATTAGAGGCAAGATAATAGACAGCTTGAAGACATTTAATAATGGAAAGAGAGAAAGGAAAAGAAGAGAATAAAAATTTATATAATGCCTACTATGTGCTCGGCACCATGCAAAGCACTTTTTTTTTTTTACAAATATTAGCTCCTTTCAGATATTTGATATAATATTTAATATAGCATATAACTTCATTGTTAAATACAAACTGAGCCATGATTTTTTTTTTACTTTTAAAAAGTTCTTCATTTCTCACTTTCGTATTTCATGTCTGAACCCCTCCATTAATCATGCTATTTGAAATAGTAAAGATTCATTATAGTAAACTATCCATTTATTTGAATATATGTGATGGATTGGACCAAGAATTAGACTTAAGTCAAAAGACCTGGGTTTAAGTCCTTACTCCATTAATTTGCAAACTGTGTGATTGTGGTAGGGGCTTTAGAGTCAGGGAGATTCGAGTTCATATTAGCAATCTGATCATTGGAGAATCACTTAAATTTTCAGTGTCCCTAGGCAACTAAAATTCAACTGTTTATTCTTTTTCCTAATATCAGCCAGTCAATCAAAAGGCATTTATTCAGCACTTACTATTTGCCACCAGTATGCTAAATTCCGGGTACACAAAGAAAAGCAAAACAAAACAAAACAAAACAAAACAAACAAACAAAAACCCAGACTCAACTGTCAAGGAGCTAGTCACTCTTCAGGGAAGTGATAACACTCTTTTAGAGTGAAACCACCCTGGTCAGCATGTCTCTAATCTACTCAACACATTCTATACTGTGTTGTTATTGTGCTTTTCACAACTCTCCTCTGGCAAATGCACAAAAAATTCCAGTCATATCTTCAATGTGGGCAGTCAGTACATCCTGCTGAATTTTTCTGATGTTTTGCATAAACACATATAAACTTCAATTCCCATCATGCTCTACCACAGTTAGTTACTGTTCCTGTTGATTGTTTTGAAGTTAATCTAACACTCAAGAAAACACTGAACAAACGAAAAATGAGTGACAAAAGGTTGTACCTTTTCTGGAATTCCAGCTGTCATAGGGAGCCCCATTCTACATCTTTACTTTGATACCCTAAGAAAATATAATTTTGTGTCATTTCTAAAATATAGAGAGAGCTGAGTTGAATTTATAAGAATACAAGTCATTCCCCAATTTATAAACAGTCAAAGGACACAAACGGGCAGTTTTCGGAGGAAGAAATTGAATCACTATTGATTAGAGAAATGCAAATCAAAACCACTCTGAGGTACCACATCACACCTATCAGATTGGCTGACATGACAAAACAAGAAAATGATAAAAGTTGGAGAAGATGTGGGAAAATTCAAACACTAATGCACTGTTGGTGGAGTTGTGAACTGATCCAGCCACTCTGGAGAGCAATTTGGAACTATGCTCAAAGGGCTATAAAATTCTGCATACTCATTGATCCAGCAATACCACTTCTAGATCTGTATCCCAAATAGACCATGAAAACAGGAAAAGGACCCACATGGACAAAAACATTTATAGTAGCTCTTTTTGTGGTGTCCAAAAACTGGGAAGTGAGGGCGTGCCCATCAACTGGGGAATGGGTAAACAAGTTATGGTATATGAATATAATGGAATACTATTGTAGTGTAAGAAATGATGAGCAGGTAGACTTCAGAAAAACCTGGAAAGACCTATATGAACTAATACTGAGTGAAATGAGCAGAACCAGGAGAACATTGTACACAGTAACAGCTACACTGTGTGATGACTGACTTTGATAGACTTAACTCTTCTCAGCAATGCAAAGATCTAAGACAACTACAAAAGACTCATGATGGGAAATGCTATCCACATCCAGAGAAAGAACTATGGAGCCTGAATGCAGATGGGAGCACACTATTTGCTCTTTTTTGTTATTGTTGTTGTTGTTGTTGTTTTGTTTTGTTTCTTCTTTCTAGTGGTTCCTCCCATTAGTTCTAATTCTCTTTACATCATAACTAATGTGAAAATATGCTTAATATGAATGTATAAGTAGAGCCTGTATCAGATTGAACACTGTCTTGGGGAGGGGGGAGGAGAGGGAGAGGGAGAGAATCTAAGACTCAAAATCTTATGGAAGTGAATGTTGAAAACTAAAAATAAATTAATTATTTAAAAAAAAAAGAATATTTTGTCAGGGTGGCTACTCTTCTATCATTTCAGAGGTCAGTTCTTGTATAATTCAGCAAATGGTTGTGGAGAATATGTATGACCCCAAAATTCAACACTTGTGGCCAACATAGTAATAAGTCTCTCCAAATTTAGTTGGACTGATGCTCAGACAATACTTGTACATTATCAGGTTTTCAGATCTTTCCTAGAAACTTAAATATTTTGAGGAAGTCTATTTTCTTCTCCCTTCCATCTATAATGTTGCACGAGCTTACAAAAATAGTTCTTTTATGGGTCATTGCTGTTTTGCTGCTTTAAGATAGAGTGGATGGAGATAAATAAGTAAAAATGCTGAGTATCAATGTACGTTGTCTATACAGAGTACTGGGTTTTTGTCCTTCATTTTTGAAGAGGACCAATGACATCCTGGAGTGATGTCTTGACTTGCACATGAATTGGATTTAAGGAAGGCTGAGTTGCATAAAGTCTTCAACCTCACTCTGTCTTCCAGAGTCATTAAAGTTAGTGGCAAAACAAAAGTAAGGACAACTGCCAAGGACCCAGGATCCAGTGAATTACGTTGGAATCTTCGATGTCTGACCAAGCTCTATGCACACCACAGCACCTGCTTCAGCTGCCTTTGTGGCCATTAGAATAAACTGTTCTTATTTGCTTATTCTGCTGGGAGAAGTCTTCAGATGTTTGGGGTAGGCATCTCCCTAACTCACCAATGAGTTTGCAACTTATCTATTACTCTCAACCTGGGTTAGCCCATCTGCCAATAACACTTACCAGGGTGTAGTCACTGTGCATGCTACAGCTTCTTGGAGCCACAGGTGAGAGCTGGGTGAAGGTGGACACCAAAGATAAATAAGCAGCCCTGAAAAGGGACACTGTCCTAATAAATATTTGTTGATTACACTGGAAATTGCAACTACAGACAACCTATGAGACCATTTTATAAATTTGGTAAATCTCAGAAACTATATCTCTTCTTCCTACTTACACTCTTTATCTTACAAATGCATAGGATGTTTTAAAGTTCTTATAGATAAACTATATTTTGTAAGTGAATGGTGTTGGCTAACCTCAAGCCTTAAATCCAACATAATGTTTGAAAACCATAATTCTTGGTCCACCAACAGCTGTATAACATACATTCATTAAAATGTGCTATAAATTTAAACTGTTTTCCTTTGTTTGCCCTATAATAGTATTATTGTAAAGCACTTACTATCCAGAGCCTCAAGCAGTTTCAGTTGGTTTACACTATTCATTTTTATTTGCTGTGGCAACACTGTGTGTGACGTGAACACAATACCCTATAATGACTCCACTTTCATGTCCCTGTTCAACAGATGCAAATGCATAAAACACAGTAAAATCTTTTGTTATTTTGACCAGTGAAAATATCCATTTAATCTCTCTTTTGTTTTCCAAAGTACCCAAGACACCAGCTCACATTATTATGGAGCATATAAAATGTACATGTTCCTTTTAAAGCTGCTAAAATTATGGAATGACTTCAGGCTCTTAATCTGCCTGAAGCTATAATCCTTACATTGATTTTGGCTTTTCCCACTTATTGAAGGGCCCCGAGATTTTTTTTTTCTAGATTGAATTTATTTTTAAAAAGTTTTTTTTTGTTTAGAACATTAATCTTTTATCTTTTAAATTAGAATATCTCAGAGCCTTGGGATCAAATGATAAAACAGAAATTCCTAAAGGAGAAGTTGATAAACTCTTAGGAGAAAAGTTTGACAAAGGAAAGCCTCTTAGAACTGAAAATCCTAAGGTATTACATGGCTTTCAACAGAGAAAGACCAAAGAGAAAGCTCTCTTTTCTACCCAACCCTACTCTATGCATAGGATGAGTGATTTTACAAGGGCAACTGTCTCTGTACTTCCTGTGAAGTAAGAAACTGGATGGAAAACTATTTGATCACGTCCAGGCAATCCTAAAGGCCTTTAACCATGCACTTTGCATGCATTAAGCTGCAATGCAAGTGTGTCTTTACAGTGAAGCTTCAAGCCCTCTACTAGAGCCCCAAATAGAGATGGCCCATTAATCCTTCCTGACAAATATTGCCAGGTTGTACTGGGGCAATAAAGGAAGAACAATTTGAGGTATGAAGTTGGTTTCTCTTATGAGAATGAGAATATCTCCTTGGTCATGAATTAAGTTGTGTCTCTATCTAGGAATTGTTGTTGTTGTTGTTGTTGTTGTTATACTCTCATTTTCAGTCATGTCTGACTCTTTGTGATCCCATTTGGGCTTTTTTTGGCAGAAAAACTAAAATGGTTTGCCATTTCCTTCTCCTACTCATTTTACAGGTGAGAAAACTGAGACAAATAGGGTTAAGTGACTTGCCCAGGGTCACATAGCTAGTAAGTGTCTAAGGCCAGATGTGAACTCAGGTAGATGAGTCTTTCTGACTACCGGCCCAGCACTCTATTTGTTGTGCCACCTAGCTGCCACCTAATCCAGGAATACTGTTTGATAAATAGAGTCTATCTCTTCTGGTTTGGTTCTTATTAGATTATCCTGGACTAGATCTGTCAGGCCTTCTATAAATTGGTCCTTCAGAGTCAGATGCTTCCATGGAATTTCTTTGGCCATTTCCTCCTGAAGAATCCCTCTTTTGCCCTATTCCCATCCTAAATCAGTTAGAAAAATTGACTTGTATTCAAAATCTCAGAGTATTTCCTCAAAACCTTCATGAAGTTTCTACAAGAAGCCTTCAACATCTATTAGTGGATATGGTTGTCTCTTAGATAGGATATGTCCCACCAAACTTCTGACCCCATCACTTAGCAGATCAACAAATCTAACTGGACACAAAGTGTACAGAGATATAAAATAAACCAAAAACAACAACAACCAAAAAAGCTTAACTAAGTAACAAATCCAGGACCCACAACTTAACTGAAGAAGTCCCCAGAAGAAGACCCTTACTAAGCTCGTCAACCCTTCCCACAAAGTATTAAATTTGTCTTTCTTTTTTACATAGATTTTATTGATAGCTTCTTTGGTTGTTTTTGGGTCACCTCAATTAACCCTGCATACCTCCTTGCTCCATCCTATCAAAGAGCCACCCTGTATACTAAATTATTTTTCAAAAGAACCAGCAAAATACATCAGAAAAACAAAAACAAAAAAAAACCTGATGTTATATTAAACATCTCACATCTATTAGCCACCCTCCTCCACTCCCATCTGAGAACTCTACAAAGGAATGGAAAGTGTTGTCTTTTTATATCTCTTCTTTGGGTTCAAGCTTGTTCTTTATAATTATCCAGTATTTGTTTTCTACTCTTTTGTGGTTGCTTTTCTTTCCATTTACTTAGCAATCATTGCATATATTGTTTTCCTTGCTCTCCTCTCGTAACTTTATACCTGTTCATGTAAAACTCTTTGTTGTCTGTGCTGCATTCTACACCTCCTTCACTGATCTTTTTGGTAAATTTTCTTTAAATGCCTCACTAATATCATTTTCTTTCTTCCTTTTTTGGCATTGCTATGATTAGTCCTATTATCTCCCAAAATTACCTCTTCTCCCGTATTCCTTAGCTTGTTTTTTAGTTAAGCATGCTCTATATGAAGAATGCCACCACCCGCCTTTCTGGAAGTATCATGTCCTCCTTCAGAGTATGGCACAACTCCTGGGGTAGAGCAAAATTCTGGGACTGCATTTCTCATAGTCATGGCTGTAGGACAACCACCATTAACCAAACAATCAATCAACAAACATTTATTTAGCACTTATATGTTCTAGTCACTGTTCCAGATACTGGGGATACAATAACAAAAATGAAATAGGCCTTGCCCTCAAAGATCTTTCATTCTATTGTGGGGGTCAACTTGAATAAATGGATGGATGAAAGAAACATTTATTAAATACTCATACTGTGTCAGGTACTATGTGAAGCATTGGGGACAGAAATAGAAATAAAAGTTAGCCCCTGCCATCAAGGAACTTACAATCTAGTAGTGAGAGACAACATATATAGAAGAGTGGCAACCAAGGAAAAGGTGAAGTCACAGGCATGATGACTGGAGCCACAGGGTACCCTTTCCAGAATTGTAGCATTGACTTATCATTTCCAGAGCAAGCAATGGGAAAAAATGAAGGGTGTGGAAGGGGAAACAACAAGAAGGAATGTTAGAAATGATTCAATGAGCAACTGACCTCTGGACATTGGGGTATGCACTGCTACAGGTAGGTGTAACATGTCAGGAAGATGACTACATGGTCAGTTTGGCATGGGCCAGCTACCTATAATGAGCCCTTACCAATCAGCATAGTTACAGGGCAGAAGCTGGTCACATCATTTGGAGGGTTCACAAGAAGATTAGCAAGACAGAATGGCTGCAGGACTAAAAGGGAAAAAAAAGGTAGATACATAATTTCTGCCATGCATCCTCCTAATGATATTCTGAACTTCCATTCTGGGGTCATGATGACTGCTAAGAACTTACCATTCCAAATACAACAAAAGACAATATATAACCAAAAGGGGAGGTGGATAGAGACTGAACTTCAATTTCACCTGAAACTCCGAGATGTGGAATCTAGATCTACCAATTCAGATTGGTACTTTTTCTGCAAATTATAGTCCTGGATATTTGCCTAGAATGATGAAAGTGTAAGCAAATTGCCCAGAATAAAACAGCCTGAGGAAGGTCTTGAGCCAAAATCTTCCTGGCTTAAAGGAAAACTTTTTATCCATTACACTACACAATTTTTGTTTGGGGCAGAAGGAAGAAAGGCTAGGGAGAAGAGAGGCGAGAGCGCTAGTAGCTGGGTAGATCAGTAAAGGTTTCCTATAGAAGCAAATGTTTGAGCTTAGTTTTGAAAGACATCCACTTACTACTTGGCTGGGGAACTTGTCCTCTTCAACTCCACTTCTCTTTGAAGACAGGGTCAGCACCTAGTTGGGACTCCAGTTGCATGAATTCCAAGGCACTGACCCTGAATGGGGTAGAACAAGAGAAAAGTTTCAGCATCATTCTGATGCAGATCTTAGATATGGGAGTGAGTCTTGGGAGCTAGAGGATGAAGAAGTACCCAAAGAATTTTTGAGGTTGGTTGTCAAGGTCTGTCTGTGCTCTTCAATTCTAAATTGTATCCACGAACTACAGTAACTGAAATGCAATTTACACCTGAGAAAGACAAGGTATTTGATGCCAAAGTAAGAATTCTACAGGTCATATAACAGACATCAAATATAGTTACACCTCTGCATGGTGAAAACTTGGCCTTTCACCCTTACCAAAATTTATCGTATATATATTTAAAGTGGATTATAATATCAGAACACACCTTTGATCTCCCATTAGAGGCAACAAGGAATTTCCTAATCTGTTAGTGTTTACAGCAACCTTCTCTGTAAATGGGTATGAACTTGGCTAAATTAGTTTGACCTTTCACAAATATGAAAAGGAAAAAGATTTGCATTTAATCTTTCTTCTTGTAAAGCTAAAGGTGAAATGAAACCTCTTGAGAAATTGACATTTTAGCCATAGTTCCGTACAGTAGTATTTAATATACTTGTGGTTTCATCCATACCTGTCTGAAAAGAAGAACACGGCCAAATGAAAGGACCAGGTCTGAGAAAGGTCGAAGTAATTTTTGTATCAGTAGGAGTGTCAAAAGCTCCATTGACAAAATGGCATTTTTACCATCTTAATATTCCTTCATTCTATATTAATCTGAATTATGCTGAGAAGATAATTGCTGTCATTTTATACCTATAACACACAATCTCAGATGTGGCTGGAAAATTTATCTCAGAGTTGTACAAGGAGAAAAAAAAGAAAGCAAAGATAAAATCATTCAAAGATTTTTACTACATAATAGATCTGTAATTTCATTGATATGTGTATCCTTAATAATGATGTTTATTGCAATCAATCAAATTTTCTCATCCTGGAAAATTCTTATTCATGTTATCTCCTCCTCTCACTGAAAAGGATCTATACAATGTACTAGAAGCCTTCATTAAGGGCTTTTTATGTTTTTTATGTAGACCAGGGGAGGATTCAAGCTAAATTTTTGTTATCCTTTTCATTTACTATATGACTACCCTACCTCATTTTTTTCAACATACACATGCTTGATATGCTTGATAATCTCATTTATGCTGTGTCTCCTGAGGAATTCTTAATAATAATAATAATAGCTAGCATTTATATACTTCCTCCTATCTGCTAGGCACTATATTAAACACTTTATAAATATTAGTTCATTTTCTCCTCAAATCAACCCTGAGAGTTAGGCGCTACTATTATTCTCATTTTGTGACTGAAGAAACTAAGACAATCAGAGGTGAAAAGATTTGTACAAAGTCACAAAACTAGTAAGTAATTGAAGCTGGATTTGAACTAAGGTTTTCCTGACTCTAGACCCAGCTTTCTACCCATTGTACCACATAATTACCACTTTATTAGTAACATGTTGCTACCTACTCATTTCATTCTGTGCATCATCCCATTTATCCTTTTGATGACTTTCAACTTTAATTCTTCAGAGAAAAAGGTATTTTGTGACTTTTAGTCATTCAGCATATTAATGTTAAAAAAAAAGTTGTAGTTTCCCAACAACACTAATGCATTGTTTTTGAAACTATAAACTGAAAAAAGAAAAAAAAAAGAAATTGTAAACTGGGCCAAGAATCCTGGAAAGTATTTTGGTATCATGTGAAGAAATTAATTAATTAGTTAATTAATTTGACCCACAAAAATCCAACTCTTCTGAATATGCTCAAAGGAGATCAATAACAGAGAAAAAGGTCTACATTAAATATGCATAAAAGAATGTTTTTGGAGCAGAGCCAAGATGGTGGCAGGAAAGCAGTGACTTGTTTGAGCTCTCCCCCCAAACTCTTCCAAATGCCTATAAAAAAATGGCTCTAAATAAATTCTAAAGCAGCAGAACCCAAAAAGACAGAGTGAAACATATCCAGCCAAAGACAGCCTGGATGGGTGATCAGAAAGGTATATCGCACCTGGCAGGGAGAGGAGCTCAGTTCGGCTTGGGAGCGCAGGCTGCAGTGACCCTGGAGCAGGACTCAGAGGACTGAATTGTGGGCAGCTGTGGTGGTTTCCAGATTTCTCAACCCACGAACACCAAAGACAACTTAGAAGGTCAGTGGGAAAAGTCTGTTACTGCGGTGAGAGAAGGAGCTAGGTCTCAGCCACAAGTCCCGAGCTTGGGGCTGCAGCAGTTTCCTGAGCTTCTGGCCCACAGACCGAGGAGGAATCAAGTGGATGATCGGAGGGGGATTGCAGGAATCTCTTTGCCAGTGCTGAGGTAGGAATCTCTTGTTTTACCAGTGCTTGGATCTGGGTCACTGTTCTGAGGGGTGGTCCTGGGGTGAGGAGGAATGCTGGTATAGTGAAGCTTGTTGTGGCAGTGGAGAGGAAACACCTTGCCCCTTATCACAGCACCTTGGAAGAACTGAAAATTTGCAATTCCCTAGAAGTATCTCTGAGAACAGCTGTACAAAGCCCCGAAGCTTGGGATAGTACATTCTCCACATTGGAAACAGACTTTTACCTTAACAAAGAGTTTAAAACTCAAGTAATTGGCCAAGATCATGAGTAAGCAGAGCAAAAAGAATCAGACTATATTATCTTACTTTGGTGACAAAGAAGATCAAAACATACAACCAGAAGAAGACAATGAAGCCAAAGCTCCTACATTCAAAGCCTCCAAGAAGAATATGAATCAGTCCCAGGCCTTGGAAGAGCTCAAAAGGGATTTTGAGAAGCAAGTAAGAGAAGTAGAGGAAAAACTGAGAGTGATGCAAGAAAATCATGAAAAACAAGTCAACAGCTTGCTAAAGGAGACCTAAAAAAAATACTGAAGAAAATAACACCTTAAAAATCGACTAACCCAAATGGCAAAAGAGATCCAAAAAGCCAATGAGGAGAAGAATGCCCTAAAAAGCAAAATTAGACAAGTGGAAAAGGAAGTCCAAAAGCTTACTGAAGAAAATACTTCCTTAAAAATTAGAATAGAGCTATCAGAAGCTAGTCACTTTATGAGAAATCAAGACACTGTAAAACAAATCCAAAAGAATGAAAAATTAGAAAACAATGTGAAATATCTCATTGGAAAAACAACAGACCTGGAAAGTAGATCCAGGAGAGAGAATTTAAAAATTATTGGACTATCTGAAAGCCGTGATCAAAAAAGAGCCTAGACATCATCTTTCAAAAAATTATCCAGGAAAACTGTCCTGATATTTTAGAACCAGAGGGCAAAATAGAAATTGAGAGAATCCACTGATCTCCTCCTAAAAGAGATCCCCAAAGGAAAACTGCTAGGAATGTTGTTGTCAAATTCCAGAGTTCCCAGGTCAAGGAGAAAATATTACAAGCAGACAGAAAGAAACAATTCAAGTATTGTGGAAACACAATCAGGATAACACAAGATTTAGCTGCTTCTACATTAAGGGACCACAGGGCATGGAATATAATATTCCAGAGGGCAAAGGAGATAGGATTACAACCAAGAATCACCTACCCAGCAAAACTGAGTATAATCCTGCAGGGGAAAAAATGGTCATTCAGTGAAATAGAGGACTTTCAATCATTCTTGATGAAAAGACCTGAGCTGAAAAGAAAATTTGATTTTCAAATGCAACACTCAAGTGGAACATGAAGAGGTAAACAGGAAAGAGAAAATCATAAGAGACTTATGGTTGAACTGCTTACATTCCTGCATGGAAAGATGATATTTATAACTCATGAGACCTTTGTCAGTATTAGGGTAGTTGGAGAGGAAAAATTATATGTATGTATATATAGATATAGATAGATAGATAGATAGATAGATAGATAGATAGATAGATAGATAGATAGATAGATAGA
>NW_020954598.1:10023389-10109999 GCF_900497805.2 Vombatus ursinus
AGATAGATAGATAGATAGATAGATAGATAGATAGATAGATAGATAGAGGGCACAGGGTGAGTTTAATATCTGGAGAATAAAATTAAGGGGTGAGAGAGGATTATTAAATTAAAATTAAGGGGTGAGAGAGGAATATACTAGGAGAAGGAGAAAGGGAGAGGCAGAACGGGATAAATTATCTCACAAAAAAAATAACAAAAGAAAAGGCTCTTATAGTGGAGGAGAAACGGGGGAAGGTGAGAGGGAAAGAGTGAGTCTTATTCTCACAGAATTTGACTTAAGAAGGGACTAACATACACACTCAATTGGATATGGAAATCTGTCTTACCCTACAGGAAAATGGGGGGGGAAGGGTACAAGGGAGTAGGGGGATGATAGAGAGGAGGGCAGATTGGGAAAGGGGGTAATCAGAAGCAAGTACTTCTGAGCAGGGTCAGGGTCAAAAGAAAGAATAGAATAAATGGGCGGTGGGATAAGATTAAGGAAAATAGAGTTAGTTTTTCACAGCATGTCTACTATGGAAGTGTTTTGCATAACTGCACATATATAACCTATATTTAGTGCTTGCCTTATCAATGAGGGTGAGTGGGGAGGGAGGAAGGGAGAAAATTTGGAACCCAAAGTTTTAAAAACACATGTTTAAAAAAATGTTTTCACATGCAACTGGGAAATAAGAAATACAGGAAATTGGGTACAGAAATCCATCCTGCTCTATAGGAAAATTGAAGGGGAAGAGGATAAGAGAAGGGGGGGGAGATAGAAGGGATGGCAGACTATGGGAAGGGGTATTCAGAATGCATGCCATCTTGGGGTGGAGGGAGGGGTGAGATGGGGTGAAAATTTGGAACTCAAAATCATGTGGAAGTAAATGTTGAAAACAAAAAAAATAAAAATTTTAAAAAATCAATAAAAATAAAAATAAAAATAAAAAAGCAAATAAAAAAGAATGTTTTTGGTAATGAAAACTTAGAAACAAAGTAGCTATAGATCAACTGGGAAATGATTGAACAAATTGTGGTTCATGTATTTCTTCTATACTGGAAGAAATTATTATGAAGAATGTAGAGAAACCTAGGAAGACTTCTATGAATGGAATCAGAGTGAAGTAAACAGGAGCAAAAAAAAATAGATACAATGATGGAAAAAATGTAAATGTAAAGACTAATACAATGCAATTTAATGTTCTGTAATTATAATGACCATGCTTGGCCCCAGAGAAGTTAGTATGTCAGTAGGTCAACCACCTACCTACTATATATCAAAAACTGTGCTAATGGCTGAAAATACAAATGGGGGGGGGAAACTCCCTGTTCTGAAGGAGCTCACAGACTAATGAGGGAGAAAATAAGTGAACAATTATGAACAAACATGATATAGTTAAGGTAAGTTAGAAATAATCAATAGAAGGAAGATGCTATTATTAAAGAGGAATGGGAAAGGCTTCTTGTATAAGGTGAGATTTTAGCTGGGACTTGAAGGAAAACAGAAGCCAGTAGACATATGTAAGGGGGTAAGTGAATGCCAGAAAATGACTGAGGTAGGAATTGGAATTTATAAGAGGGAATAGTAAGGAGGCCAGTGTCACTGGATCACCCAATATGTAGGAAGAATAAGAATAGCAGGAGTGGGCAAGATAATGGAATTTTTTCAATGCCAAACAGAAGATTATATGGTTATTTGATCCTGGAGGTGATAGGGAGCCATGAGAGTTTACACAAAGGGATCAGGGATGGGAGATAGGGGGTGAGGAGACATGATCAGATCTCCACTTCTTGAAGTTCAATTTCACAGATGAGTATAGAATGAACTGGATTGTGGAGAAATTTGAGGCAGGGAGATAAAACAGAAGGATCTTGAAATAGTCTGGCTGTGAGGTGATGAGCACCTGTACCAGGATGATAACAATGTGAGAGGGGAGAGGGGAGCATATATAATAGTTGTCATGAAAGTAAAGTCCACAGACCTTGGAAACAGATTGCATATGGATGGTGAGAGTGAGGAGTTGAGGGTGATACTGACATAGCCAGTTGAATGACAAGGAGGATGGAAGTCCTTTTGACAGTAGTAGGGAAATTAGGAAACATGGAGGATTTGAGAGGAAAGATAATGAGCTTTGGAAGCATTTGGTTTCGGATAAGCTGAATTAAAATATTGTTGGGATATTCAGTTTAAGAAGTCCACTAGGCAGTTGAAGATGTGAGATATAGGGCTGTATAAGTACATCTTGGACTCATCAATATAGAGAAGGGTTCAGAAATGGGGAACTATGGGTGTTGAATATTGTGAGTATTATAAGATACTGTCAATGTATTGCTTGGTTTTACTAAACTGCTTTCCCCCCACACCCCATTTCTTTTTAAATCATGTTTTAAGGAATGATTCTCTGATTAGGAGTTGGGGGAAGATATTGATTCAGAAATGAGTGTGATATAAAGGAAAATGTATCAATAAAATTTCTATAATGACTAAGCAGTTAGTGTAATATAATGGTTATGAATCATTGATGGATTTTTCAATTTTACCTTAATAAAATTAAAAATCTAATATTAAAATAAAAAGCATCTGTAGGACCTCACCCTCTCTGTGGATAATGAACTCTGGAGGTCTGCTTATATTTGAAGAAACAGAGGTTCAGAGAATGTGTGGCTTGCCTGTGGCCACAAACGTAATAAATATCAAAGGCAGGGCAGTGTGTTCTGATTCCAAGTCTAGTATTCATTTCACTAAACCATGTTGCTTATCTAATTATTGTAAATTGTGAGTAGGGAAGTATTGAAGACAATTACCTCATTACTGGATCATTTGCCTCAGCCTCTTCCCTCACAAAGCCTGAAACAGGAAACATTTACTTTGACAGGGAGTAGTCAGTATTGATATAGTACCATAAGTTAGGATTTAGAGCATGATAAAAATCCAATCTTTGGAAAGTCTTTGCCAAGCAGGAACTATATCAGTCCTTGTTGGTAGGTAGTACACATATCCCAAAGTGCCACATAAACCTCCCAGAAGCTTTGCATGGTGCTTATCAAACAGAGTTGACATTTCACATTCAGGATGTAGTTCTGTTCCTACTTATCTCTTGGCCAGACTTCCATCCTTGGCAAATCCACTTCCTCCTCTCAAATGATCAAATGGATCTGTAATCACATTGATTAAAAAGGTCCATCCAAAGATAAAGTTTCCCTTCCTTCCTTCATTTTTCCTTCTTTCCTTTTTTCTTTCCTTCCTTTCTTCCTTTTCCCTTCCTTTCTTTTCTCCCATACTACATGTGGGCATTAGCCATTCCAATATGTAGGCCTTACTACATGTTGGGCCTTACCACATTTGTATTTATATTATATAGGGAAATATGCTTGAAATAGAAGTCTGGGACTGAAAGGATATCATCAAGAAATTTTATGTGAGGAAAACAAAATAGATTGGTCACATGACAAGTGCAGAGATAAAAAAGTGTATAGCCAGAATGCTCCAAAGTTACCATTGCAATATCAGAAAAAAATCAAGGAAGGCCCTTAGAATGTTAGATGGACCCCTTGTAGAAAATCTTTTCAGAATCATGCATAAGATCATAAAACATGGGCAGTCTTGCATTGGTTGAGGACTTTATCTTTGGAGGAACCTTCTGAAGCAATGTGGGAAGGAAGGAAGGAAGGAAGCAAAGAAGCAAGGAAGGAAGGAAGGAAGAAGGAGGGAGGGAGTATTGCAAATTATACCTCAAGCCATCTCTTAAACATATCCCCATCTTTCTATTGACGTAATCAATCTAGTTCAAGCCTTTATCACCTCTTGCCCAGACTATTGAAATGGCCTCCTAATTGGTCTCTGTGTTTCAAGTCTATCTTGCAATATGTCCTATGGTTCTTGAATATCAGAGCAGTTTTCCTTAATAATTTTTTGAAAGATGATGTCTAGGCTCTTTTTTGATCATGGCTTTCAGGTAGTACAATAATTTTTAAATTATCTCTTCTGGATCTATTTTCCAGGTCAGTTGCTTTCCAATGAGATATTTCACATTGTCTCCTATGTTTTAATTCTTTTGGTTTTGTTTTATAATTTCTTGATTTGTCATAGAGTCATTAGCTTCCATTTGCTCCATTCTAATTTTTAAGGAATTTTTTTCTTCAGTGAGCTTTCGGACTTCCTTTTCCATTTGTCCAATTCTGCATTTGAAGACATTCTTCTCCTCATTGGTTTTTTGGACCTTTTTTTGCCATTTGGGTTAGTCTATTTTTTAAGGTTTTGATCTTCTTTGTCACTAAAGTAAGATTCTATAGTCTGAATTTTTTTCCTCTGCTCACGTTCCCAGTCAATTACATGACTTTTAAACTCTTTGTTAAGGTAGGGCTCTGTTTCCAGTGTGGAGGGTATACTGTCCCAAGATTTAGGTGGGGTTTCAGAGATACATTTGGGGACCTGTACATTTTCAGTTCTTCCAAGGTGGTATGATCAAAGGCAAGGGTTTTACTCCTTTCCTGGCCTATGATCTGATCTATGATTGACCACAAGCACTCTTTTTTGCCTTGAAACTGTAAGAAGGCTTCACTTTCCATATCTGCCACAAGCTCCACCACAACAGCATTCCTCCTCACCCCAGGACCACCACCCAGGACTGAGACCCAGATCTAAACACAGGCAAATCAAGAGAATACTGCCTCAGCACCAGCAAAGAGATCCCTGAAATCTCACTCAATCCCTGCACTGTCTGTGGACCGAGAGTTCCAGAAGCAGCCACTGTGCTAGGGCCAGTGCTGGACTGAGCTCCTTTCTCACCTAGGTGTGACAGACCTTTCCCACTGACCTTGTAAGTTGTCTTTGGTGTTTGTGGGTTGAGAAGTCTGGAAACCACCACAATTGCCCATTATTCAGTCTCCTTAGGCCTGCTCTGGGTTTCCTCTGACCCCATCTTTGCCTGTGTGGCCCATGCTCCACTCCTAGCCTGATGCAACACAACTTTCCTAGTAACCATCCAGGTTGTTTTGGGCTGGAAATTTGTTTCACTCTGTCTTTTTTGTAGGTTCTGCTGCTCTAGAGTTTGGTTAGAGTAATTTTTTACAGGTATTTGGAGAGGTTTGAGGGGGTGCTCAAGCAAGTCACTGCTTTTACACTTCCATCTTGGCTCCACCCCCTCAGTTCTCTTAACTGTAAAAATGAGGATAATAATAGCACCTCCCTATTCTTTTGAGGGTCAAATGAGATATTTATAAGACACCTAGTGAAGTGTTTTGCATATATTAGATGCATAATAAAAATTTGTTTCCTTCTTTCCTTCCTCATAATGATATAATTCCAATGTATAATTTAGTCAATTATAAAACTCATTAAGGGAAGGGACAGTTTCACTTTTGTAATTGTATCCTGAGTGATGAATACAGTGTCTGGTAGGATCATAGAAACATATATTTAGAACTGGAAGGAACTCCAGAGGCTATGTAGTCCAATATCCCATTTTACAAATGTGAAAACTGAGACATAGAGAGGTCAAGCTAATTGTGCAAAGTCACACAAGTATTAAGTGGTTGAGTCATTATTCAAACCCGGGACTTATAACTCTAAATCAATTCCCCTACCCATTACACCACATTGCTTCTCTGGTAGATGTTCAAGAAATGTCCGTGGATTGAATGATTGATTTGTGTTAATTCTTGCCATTTCCTCTCTGATATGGATTCAAGCTGACCTACTGCATTATGTTTTCATCAGGCTTGATTATTTCCAATAGGCATTTATTATTGGGCCATATCCTGGCCAGACTTTCCTACTGAACCTTGAATCAATCAGCAAGTATTTATGTGAAGATCTCTCAGTAGTTACTTAAGTATTACAAGAATTGTTTCATGCACTCAACTTATTATTTAACTAAGGGAAAGACATTAACGTACTCAAAATGATAAGACAATTGAGTGTTAAACTATATGTTCTGGATACTAAGCAGAATAGCATTACAGAAAAAAATGCAAAAATAGTCCAGAAAGATTGGTCTTAAAGAATTAGTAGTCTGTAGGCAAATGGGTGGAAGGAGAGAGGATTAAAAAAAAAACTGTATATGACTATAGCTAGAAAGTTCTAGGGTCTTCATTGCCTTCAATGTAGGCATTCCATGATGTCCAACATAGGAATATCTGAGAGGTTAGGAAATCAGTTAGAAGGTATTGTTAATAGTAGAGTGGTCATTTATCTAGTGACAGCAATTCATTATAACCAAAGTCATTTGGTATTTTTGGTCTTGGTTTCCAAGTGTACAGACGCTCAAGGAAGACAAATGCTGACACCTAAGAATACCAGCAACTTGGTGTAGTAGAATTATTGTTGGATTTGGAGTCAGAGCACACAGTTTCAAATCTTGGTTTTTCCATACATATCTTAGATAAGATGATCTCTGACAGTCCTTTCAATTCTGTATCTATGAGCTATGATCCAATGACCAACTGCACTGATCTGACATAATGAGGTCCCAACTGGTTCTCCCTTCCTCAGTTGAGACAAATTCTGTAACAACAACATCATTAAAACAAAAACAAACATTCCTTGCTTCTCCTGGCATAAAAATCCTGGCTGCAGAAATTCCCAGTGTGAGCAAGAGATTGGTGTACTCAGAGCTATTGGAAGTAATCATTTCTCTCCCTACTCCACAGCTAAACTAATGAAAATGCTTATCAAAGATAATAGTTTGTGGGTTCTTGGGTGAAGACTATGCAAATGTACAGATCACAACCAATTCCTTCCTTTTGTTGTTCTTGTTCAATCTTTTAGGAGATGTTGTCACTATTGGTTTGTTATTGTATGTGTTATTGGGATGGGGAGTATTTTGGAGAAAAATGGCTTAGACTTAGAATTTACTAGCTTTGGGGAATTTGCAGGATAGAAACCTGGAAACTTCTAGTGGCACAAATAAGCAAGCTTTCTACAATTTATTACACTTCTAGAAAGCCACCTGGGCCACTGAGAGATTAAGTGCTTTTTCCTGGAGTTAGGAGCAAGAGACAACACGTAAATCCAGATGTTCCTGACTCTTAAAGGCTAACTCTCATCTGCAATAACACATAGCCTCTATCTACCATATCTCATAGATTACACTTCTTCCAAAGTAAAGAAATATACACCATTTTTTTTTTATTTTAAGTGTCCTTACATAAACAAAAGGCACTTAAATACTTTTTGATGATGTTGGTCTAATCACAAGATGGTGCCTTCCAGCATGGCTCCAAGTTCAATCAGTCATGAAGAATTAGGTTTTATACAAAGATTTTCCTGGGAAACACAGACAATTGTTTTATGATATATAGATATAGATATATAACCCACCTTTGGTGAGGACATAGTATCTAATTAACAAAAAAAATATGGTATGAGAATCCACTCTTTTAACTATCTATCTATCAAGATGATGGTGATTCCCCAAATTGAAAACACCAAGGAATATAATAGCTAAATTCCAAAATTACCAGATTAAAGAGAAATTACTGCAAGGAGCCAGAAAGAAACAATTTAAATATCATGGAACCACAGTCAGGATTACATAGGACCTTGCAGCCTCTACATTAAAAGACCATAAGGCATGGAACATGATATTCTGTAAGGCAAAGGAGCTTGGAATGCAGCCAAGGATTAACTACCCAGCAAAATTGAGCGTGATTTTTCAGGGAAGGAGATGGATATTCAACGAAATAGGGGACTGATAAAAAGACCAGAGCTCAACAAAAAATTTGATCTTCAGGTACAAGATTCAAGAAAGCATAAAAAGGTAAATGGGACACAAAGATACAATACATTGTTAATAAGGGCGAAATGTTTACATCCTTACAAGGAAAGATGACACTTGCAACTCTTGAGATCCGTGTTGTTATTGTACCGGGTTAAAGGAGTATACATAAAGGGAGTGGATGTAAGTTGACTTTGATGTAATAATAAAAAAAAAATTAATCAAGTGGGTTAAATGAATCCAAGTAAGGGGATTAGTCTGAGCTAAGAAAATGTACTGAGAAAGGAGGAGGCAGACAAGGGTAAATTACATTACAGGAAAAGACACAAAAACTTATTAGAGTAGAGGTAAAGAAGGAAGGGGGATGAGCATTGTTTGAACCATATTCTCCTCAGATTTGGCTCAAGAAGGGAATAACATAATCAGTTAGGTATAGAAATCTAACTTGCACTATAGGCAGTAGGAGGGAAAAGGGGAAAGAAAAGGGAGGGGGGATAGAAGGGAGGGAAGAAGCAGTAAGGGTAAAGGGGAAGAAAAGGGAAAGAGATAATAGAAGGGAGGTGGTATTGAAGGAGGAGGTGGACAAAAGCAAAACACTAGTGGGGGGAAAGGAGAAAGGAGAAAGAAAAGCATAAATGGGGGGGAAGGATGGAGAAAAAAACACAGATAGTAATCATAACTGTTAATGTGAATGGGATGAACTCTCCCATAAAATGGAAACGTAAAGCAGAGTGGATTAAAAACCATAATCCTACAATATGTTGTTTACAGGAAACATATTTGAAAAAGAGTGACACATACAGGGTGAAGGTAAAAGGCTGGAGCAAAATATGTTATGCTTCAGCTGAAGTAAAAAAAGCAGGTATAGCAATCCTGATCTCAGACAAAGCAAAAGCAAAAATAGATCTTATCAAAAGAGATAAGGAAGGAAACTACATCCTGCTAAAAGGCACCATAGACAATGAAGTAATATCATTACTAAACATATATGCACCAAATGGTATAGCATCCAAATTCTTAGAGAAGAAGGTCAGGGACTTACAGGGAGAAATAGACAGCAAAACTATACTAGTGCGGGACCTCAACCTCCCCCTCTCTGAACTAGATAAATCTAATCACAAAATAAATGAGAAAGAAGTTAAGGAGGTGAATAGAACATTAGAAAAGTTAGGTAGGATAGACTTCTGGAGAATACTGAATGGGAACAGAAAGGAATATACTTTTTCTAGGTGGCACATGGCACATACACAAAAATTGACCATGTACTAGGGCATAAAAACCTCACAATCCAATGCAGAAAGGCAGAAATAGTAAATGCATCCATTTCAGATCATGATGCAATAAAAATTACGTGTAATAAAGGGCCATGGAAAGATAGACTAAAAAATAATTGGAAACTAAATAATCTAATCCTAAAAAATGATTGGGTCAAAGAACAAATCATAGAAACAATCAATAATTTCATTCAAGAGAATGACAGTAATGAGAAAACATACCAAAACTTATGGGAAGCAGCAAAAGCAGTTCTTAGGGGAAGGTTTATATCTCTAAATGTTTACATACTTAAAATAGAAAAAGAGGAGATCAATGAATTGGGCATACAACTAAAAAAACTAGAAAAAGAACAAATTAAAAATCCTCAATTAAACACCAAATAAGAAATAATGAAAACCAAAGGAAAAATTAATAAAATTGAAATTAAGTAAACTATTGAACTAATGAATAAAATTAAGAGCTGGTTTTATGAAAAAACCAATAAAATAGATAAACCTTTGGTTCATCTAATTAAAAAAAAGAAAGAAGAAAAGCAAATTACTAATATCAAGAATGAAAAGGGCAAAACTAACACCAAGGAAGAGGAAAATAAAACAAGAATTAGGAATTATTTTGCCCAACTATATGCCAACAAATTTGACAATCTTAGTGAAAAGGATGAATATTTACAAAAATATAAATTGCCCAGATTAATAGAAGAGGAAATAAAATACTTAAATAGCCCCATCTAAGAAAAAGAATTTGAACAAGCCATTCATGAACTCCCTAGAAAAAAATTTCCAGGGCCAGATCAATTTACATGTGAATTCTATCAAACATTTAAAGAACAAATAATTCCAATACTATATAGACTATTTGGTAAAATAGGTGAAGAAGGAATCTTACTAAATTCTTTCTATGACACAAATATGGTGTTAATACCTAAATCCAGAAGAGTCAAAACAGAGAAAGAAAATTATAGACCAATTTCTCTAATGAATATAGATGCAAAAATTTTAAACAAAATATTAGCAAATAGATTACAGCAACTTATCACAAGAATAATACACTATGACCAGGTAGGATTTATACCAGGAATGCAGGGCTGGTTCAATATAAGGAAAACTATCAGCATAATCCATCATATCAACACCAAAACTAACAGAAACCACATGGTCATCTCAATAGATGCAGAAAAAGCTTTTGACAAAATACAACACCCATTCCTATTAAAAACACTAGAGATCATAGGTATAAATGGACTCTTCCTTAAAATAATAAATAGCATCTATCTAAAACCTTCAGCAAGCATAATACGTAATGGGGAGAGGCTAGAAGCATTTCCAATAAGATCGGAGGTGAAACAAGAATATCCATTATCACCGCTGTTGTTCAATATTGTACTAGAAACTTTAGCTTGAGCAATAAGAGAAGAAAAAGACATTGAAGGCATTAGAATAGGCAAAGAAGAAACAAAGCTATCACTCTTTGCAGATGACATGATGTCATACTTAAAGAATCCCAGAGAATCAAGTGAAAAACTATTTAAAATAATAAACAACTTTAATAAAGTTGCAGGCTATAAAATAAAACCACATAAATCATTGGCATTTCTATATATTACCAACAAAGCCCAACAGCAAGAGACAGAAAGAGAAATTCCATTTAAACTTACTGTAGACATTATAAAATATTTAGGAGTCTACCGCCTGAAACAAACCCAGGAACTCTATGAACACAATTACAAAACACTTTTCATGCAAATAAAATCAGATCTAAATAATTGGAAAAACATCAGTTGCTCATGGGTAGGCCAAGCTAATATAATAAAAATGACAATTCTACCTAAGCTAATTTACTCATTCAGTGCCATACAAATCAAACTACCAAAAAACTATTTTATAGAGTTAGAAAAAAATAATAACAAAATTCATTTGGAAGAACAGAAGGTCCAGAATATCAAGAGAACTAATGAAAATAAATGCAGAAGAAGGTGGCCTAGCCATTCCAGACCTTAAATTGTATTATAAAGCAGCAATCATCAAAACTGTTTGGTACTGGCTAATAAATAGAGTGGTGGATCAATGGAATAGGTTAAATATGCAAGACACAGTAGTCAATGACTATAGTGATCTATTATTTGATAAACCCAAAGACCCCAGCTTCTAGGATAAGAACCCACTCTTTGAAAAAAACTGCTGGGAAAACTGGAAAAGAGTATGGCAGAAACTAGGCATAAACCAAAATCTCACACCATATACCAAAATAAAGTCAAAATGGGTTCATGATTTAAAATAAAGGCCAGTACTATAAGCAAACTGGGAGAGCAAGGAATAGTTTACCTATCAGATCGATGGAGAACTGAAGAATTCATGACCAAACAGGAGAAAGAGAATATTATGAAAAGTAAAATAGATAATTTTGATTACATTAAATTGAAAAGTTTTTGCACAAACAAAGCCAATGCAACTAAGATGAGAAGGAAGGTAGAAAATTGGGAAAGACTTTTTACAACCAATCTCTCTGATAAGGGCCTCATTTCTAAAATATATAGAGAATTAAGTCAAATCTATAAGAATACAAGTCATTTCCCAATTGAGAAATGGTCAAAGGATATAAACAAGCAGTTCTCAGATGAAGAAATTAAAGTCATCTATAGTCATATAAAAAAAATGCTCTAAATCACTATTGATTAAGGAAATGCAAATCCAAACAGCTCTGAGGTACCACATCACACCTATCAGAATGGCCAACATTCAAAACAGGAAAATGATAAATGTTGGAGAAGATGTGGGAAAATTGGAACACTAATGCATTGTTGGTGGAGTTGTGAAATGATCCAACCATTTTGAAGAGCAATTTGGAACTATGCCCAAAGGCCTATAAAAATGTGCATACCCTTTGACCCAGCAATAGTACTTCTAGGGCTATATCCCAGAGAGATCACAAAAACATGTACAAAAATATTCATAGTGGCCCTTTTTGTGGTGGCAAATTGGAATTTGAGAGGATGGCCATCAATTGGGGAATGGCTGAGCAAGTTGTAGTATATGAATATGATGGAATACTATTGTGCTATAAGAAATGATGAACAGGCTGACTTCAGAAAAACCTGGAAAGACATGTATGGTCTGATGCTGAGTGAAGTGAGCAGAACCAAGAGAACATTGTACACAATAACAGCCATGTTGTGTGATGACTAATATTGATAAACTTAACCCTTCCTAGCTATACAAGGATCTAAGACATTTCCAGAGGCCTTGTTATGGAAAATGCTGTCCACACCCAAAGAAAGAACTATGGAAGCTGAATTGCTAACTTTTTTTCTCCTCTGTTGAATTTTGTTTCCTTTTTCTGATGGTTCCTCCTATTGGTTTTAATTTCTACTTACAACATCACTAATGTGAAAATATGTTTAATATGAATGTAAATGTATAGCCTATATCATATTATGCACCATCTTGGGGAGGGTGGTGGGGAGGAAAGGGGAGAAAAATTTTAAACTCAAAATCATATGGAAGTGATTATTGATTAACCAAAATAAATTAATAAAAAAAAACAAAAAAAAGGAAAAAAAAAGATGATGGTGATTTAAAATGGTGGCCCAAAGCAGAGACAGTCATCTGTTTTGACTCAACTAAAATCAAATCAAGGAATATTTCTTAAATGCTTACTATATTCAAGCCATTGTGTTGATCAAGTACAACTCTATTTTGAGTATTTGAAGATGGTTTTTATACCATGTCAATTATGAACATGTACCTAATTCTTCTGAATTTGCATTAGAATTCACATCTGCACTTGAAAGGACTAAACATAAGTTATCTCCAAAATATTCATGATTCAATTGCCTGAAATTTTTTTTTCTTTCCTGAATTCATGTCTTATTTATCTTTGTTTAAAATGAAAGTTCTCTAGTCAGGGACCATATCTAATTCAGCATTTGCACAGTGCCCAGAGCATTATTGGTTTTCAAAGATATGTTAAATACTCTCCTCATAAAAGAGATTCAAAGTTGCCTTTTTAGTGGATTATTTGTATTTAACGGGATATCTCTTACATTTTTCTGATACACAAACACTTATTTTTCTCAATTCATTAAAAGTGAAACCATTGCCCACAGGCCTCCTGGTTATGTGTTTCACTGAAATCTAGAAGTTAAATTTTCTATGAAAATAAAATGAAATATGAAAACAGAAAAGTACAGAATACATGGGTTCAACAAAACACATTTCACAACTCATGCCCTGGAAGTCAACCAGTCTTTGGAAAGGGAACAAAAGAAAAGTCCAAAAAATTATTGTTCTTTATGTGCACAAACTTCCTCCTCTTCTTCAAGATTTAAAACTAGGGAGTAACAGAAGAAAATAAATCAAACCCATTTTAAGTGGAGGCTTTCCAAATTTCTTCTAGTGAAGAAATGTATTGGGGGCCTTTCCTCTCTCAGTATTATGTGAATACCACTACTGTACATATATTTGTTTCTTTTTAATTGGAAAGCTTTTTCTTGTCTCAGTCATATAATGCCTCTCCTATTTTCCACAATCTTTCCAAGATCACTAAAAATGGCTCAGAAATCACATTCTCCAGTTTTGTTTGTTTGATTTTCCCCAGCACTCTGAAATGGAGTTCATCGGAGCCTGGTAGCTTGAACTTATTGATAGCAGCAGGCAATCTTTTATCTCCCCTTATTTATATTTGTTTTAACTTGCTATTTGCCACTTGGGTTCAATTTTATCTAGTTCAAGAATTATCATCTTTTGCAAAGAACACGGAAGCAAAATAAGAGTTGCTTATTTCTGCTTATTTTCCATTTCCCCTTATTATTGTTCCATTTAATCCACACGAAGATCCTACAAAATCTTTGCTACTCTTTTCCCCAGCATTGCTTAAAGTAAACAAACAAAAATCCTTTGTGTTACATTTAGCTCTTATGACTAGTATCACCTCATTCTCAACGTTAACATTCATGATAATATTCTCACATGACTTTGCCATTCCTTGGTATTCATCTTGTTGTATGTGCTTTCTTCCATATTCTGTATATTGCTTTAAATAAATCAAAGCTGGTTGATGAGTGCCCTATATATCCATATTATCCTCTTTAAAGATGTCCCTCTTGTCTTTCTCATTAGAATTGTTTTCATCTATGTTTTTAGAATTTTGTTAGTGAAAGTTGGTCAGTGAGTCAACAAAGTATTTATTAAGCCTTTACTAGGTGCCTGGCACTATGAAAATTTTGGAGATACAATGGTAAGTGAAAACAGCCCCTTAAGGAACTTATATGATACATGTAAGATATACAATCAACAAGGATTTATTAAACACTTTCTATATGCCCGGCACTAGACTAAGCACTGGAAATACAAAGAAAACAGAAAAGGTCCTTTTCCAAAGGAGTTTAGAGTCTAATGGGGGAATACAACATGTAGAGAACTACTTACAGGCAATAAATTGGAGGATAAATTGGAGATATTCAGGAGAGGGAAGGCATTAGCATTAAAGAAGGTGGGATTTTAGCTAAGACTAGAAGGAATCTAGGAGGCAGAAATGAGAAGAGAGAGTTCCAGGCATGGGGGATAGCCAGAGAAAATGCAGGGAGTCAAGGGATAGAGTGTCTTGTGTGAGAAACAAGGAGACCAGTGTCACAGAGTATGTGGGGGTTATTAAGGTGTAGGAAGATTAGAAAGGTAGAAGAGGGCCAAGTTATGAAAGACTTTCAGATAAATAGATTTTGCACATGATCCTGGATGGAAAATAATCAGAGGGGAAAGCAATTACAAATGGAAGCACGTGGAAAGATCTGCAGAAGGTAGATTTGAGCTAAGAAATGAAGGAAACCAGTAAATTAAGACAGATACAAAGTAAGAGAACACTAAAGGCATGGGGAACAGCCAGTGAAAAAGTACAAGGACAGGAAATGGCATATATTGTTCATGGAACAATAAGGCCAGTGTTGCTGGATCATAGAGTGAGTGGAGTGGCAAGTAAGATGACTATCTATATATATATATCTATATATATATACATATATATATATTTGTGTGTGTGTGTCTGTGGGTCTGTGTGTCTGTGTGTGTGTGTCTGTGTGTGTGTGTGTGTGTCTGTGTGTATGGCACATATGGCACACACATATGGCACACACAGAGATATAGTGGCAGAACCTCTGAAGAACAGACTTCTAACATTGGACCACACTACTTCAAAGTTTCATTCAGCTCATTCATATTTATATAGCAAACAGCTTTGCAACAGCCTTAGAAATAGGTGAAGTTAACAACCACAACCCCAGAAGTTCTGGATCTCACTGCTTTTATCTGTTTTCTGTAGATATCCTCAGAGAGGGACAGACAATAATGTAGTCTTCAGGGCTATTGCCCACAACTACTGCTTGGTGCTCTCTCCTCAGCTCAGTTGCCCTGGCTTTCTTAGTGTGGCAACAACATGAGATTCAAGCTTGGGAAAGAAGATGAGGCTAGAAGTATAGAATTCAGAGTTCAATACATAGAGATAATCTCTAAAGCTATTTGTGAGCTCAAGCCTCACCTTCTTTATGAAGTCTTGCCTGATCACTTTAATTACTAGTGCCTTCCAACCCCTCCTAAACTGACTATTAATTTTGTAAATATTTTGTATAAAACAATATGTGTGTGTCCCTATGTATGTGTGTATATATGCATAAGACATACCATGTAGAAAGGCTTGGAGTTAGACTGGCAAATTGATATCGGGAAACAGAGTAATCAAACTAGCTTAGAGCACAGAGTATGTAGAGTAATATAAGACAAGGCTGAAAAAAGTAGTACCAGCCCAGGGAAGGGCTTGAATGGCATGCAAAGACATTTGAAACCATCAAAGGTCATTATCAACCACAGTTAATGTTCAAGAAAATTGTATCAGTAGAATAATTATCTTGGAAACAGATTGCAAAGGGTTAGGTAGTAAGCGGATGATGAGAAAGTATATTGCTATTAAAGGGAAGAAAGAAATGGGGTTTAGCTAGAAAAATTAGCCTGAGGTGGTAACAACCCTTATATATTCATGAGTATTACTTGATAAAAATGGAGTAGTTGGAGTTAATATCCAGACTCACTGGCTCATACTCTCAACAATAAACATGTCAAGGTATGACAGTCATTTCATCCCTCAAAAATGAAATGATGTGATTTCAGGTGTCATGTTTTGGGTATTTCAGCTTTAATTCCATTGTTAATCACCCACAATAAATTGATTCATTATAGGTATTAATTTGATCCTGTCACTTGCTGTCAGATTATTAATGCCACTAGCATAAAGTAGCTCATTAAAGAACTTGTTCTCAGCTACAAATTTCTACAAAATTTTTGGAGATTTAGAGTGTTAGGGGGAAATAAGTTGAGCATAATGAACAACATAAACAGTTAATTTGCAAGCTTGAGAATTTGAACATTAAGACAATTTCCAGGTCTTCATTTAATAAGGGTAGAACTACAGTGTTGGGATGAATAATGCAGTTGGTTGAGGCTTTCCAAACTGGGAACCCAATTTGATGCATTAAGTAGTAAGATGTTACTGATGAAATAAGATGGTTCATCAGAAATACTCTGGGAAAATGTCATCTCAGTCATTATGAAATGATTTGTAAGAAAATAGGACTGCAGAAAGTTGAATAAAAAGATTGTTTCTTCTTCTTTTGTTGCTGCTGCTGCTGCTACTGCTACTGCTGCTTTTTTCTTCATAATTATCATAATCATCAATAATTTTAATTTATCTCATTATTAATGAATTAGGACATTTTTTTCATATGGGCTATTGGCTTGGCTTTTTCTTTTTTTGTTCAGTCATTTCAGTCATGTCAGACTCTTCATGATACAATTTGGGGCTTTCTTGGCAAAGATACTGGAGTGATTTGCCATTTCCTTCCAGCTAATTTTTACAGATGGGGAAACTGAAGCAAACAGTGTTAAGTGATTTGACCAGGGTCACATAGTTAATAAGAGTCTGAGGCTGGATTTGAACTTATGAAGATGGGTCCACCTGACTTCAGCCCCAGCCCTCTATACACTGTGTCACCTAGCTGCCCTTTTTCTTCTTTTAATTCATATATTTTAATTAATTATTTAGTGAGGTATCCATTTGAATCAATCCACTTTTTATCTTGGATATACATTATTTTGTCAGAGAAACTTGCTGCAAATATGGGGCCCAATTTAGCTGTTTTCATTCTATTTTAACTGCACTGTTTTTCTTTTTAAAAAATAAAAAGCTTTTACATTTTTATTTAACCAAACTTGTCCATTTTATTTCCTATGATCCTTGAAATTTCTTGCTTCGTCAAAAACTCTTAACGTTCTTATAGTTGTGAAAGGTAAGTTTTTCCCTACCACTCTTATTTGTTACTGATGTAATCTATATCTAAGTAATTTATATTTTTAGAACTTATTGTGGTATATTTTGTAAGATAGTGACCTAAACATATTTATTTTGCCCAACTGCTTTCCAGTTTTCTCAGCTGGATTTGGTAGATATTGATTCTACCCTCAAATGGTTGGAATCTTTGGCTTTATCCAAAACTATATTACTGTATTCTTTTATTACTCAATCTTATTTACCTAAGCATATTTTCTGTCTTTTTAGCCAGTACCAAATTGTTTTTATGATTGCTCTTGGTAATATAATCTGAAACCTGTTACTGCTAAGTTTCCTTCCTTGCTATTTTTTAAAAATTATTTCTGACAAGATTATTGATCTTTAATCATTCAGATGAATTTTCATGTTTTTAGCGCTGTAAGGTAAGGTGTTCATCATTTGGTATAGAATTCAATAAATAAATTTAGAAAGCATTGTCATTTTTTTATTTTATTGGTTTAGTCCAACCGTAAGCAATTAGTTTCTCTAATTATTTTAGTCTCTATTTAAAGAGTGTTTTGTAGTTACAGTCATATAATTCCTATGTATTTCTTATTAGGGGAGTCTCAGATTTTCTCTACATCCCATAGTTATTTTAAATAGATTTCTTCCTATATTTGCTATCTTAGTTTTATTGGTAATAGACAGAAAGGCTGATGGTTTGGATTTATTTTATATCCTGTTGCTTCAATTGTTTGAATGAATTTTAGTTAAATCTCAAGGGTTCTCTGAGTAGGTCACCTTATTATCTATAAAAAGGAACATTTTTCCTCATTGCCTATGCTTTTTCTCTCTACTCTTTTTTTTCTTGTTTTATTTCTATGACAATTATTTCTAGAATGATATAAAATATTAGTGGGTATAATGAACATCCTAGCTTTACCCCTGATTTTTATAAAAAGACCTCTAGCATTTTTCTTTCTTTTTCTTTTACATAGTATGTTGACTCTTGGTTTCAGATAGATATCAAGGAAAGGTTCAGATCATATCAAGGAAAGGTTTATTACTATGCTTCTTTAACATTTTTAACAGAACGTTTCAATTTGTCAAAAGCTTTTTCTCAAACTACTGATATGGTCATTAAATTTTATGTTATTTATATGGTTTATTGTTTTTATATCTCCTCTAATATTGAACCAAAATTGCATTCCTGACATAAATTTAACCTGGCCATTGTGTATAATATTTTTATATGTTGCCATATCCTTTTCCTTAATATTTTATTTAAATATTTATATTGATATTCATTAGGATATCTTTACTCTTTAAATACTTGAAAATAGTGAATGAATCAAACAGTCCATGAATTCAACTGAAAAATTTAGAATGTGGAATTAATATTCCTCCAGAATGTTCTTTTGTGGAGATGGATTCAGTACCTTTTTTCTGTTGAAATTTGGAAATCTATGGATAAAAATAAATTTTCAGGACAAGGCAATTACTCCAATTCTTGAAGCATATAGGAAGACTGGAACTATAGCAGTCCCAGCTAAATGAAAAAAGAAAATACTGATAGAGGCACAAGATGGGTTTCTTTGCTTAGGAAGAGTATTAGCATGAGTTGATTTTCTGAATACTTTGCTGGGGTATTTTAAGCTATTTGTGACATCCCAATTCTTATCCTGTAGCCCCACTAACTGCTGGGTTCTTCTGCTATTCACACAGATGATGTAACTGCAAAGGAGTTTATTTTGCTTTTACCCAGTTTCCTAGAGAATTCAATATATTCATTCAATGGAGCCATTTCTAAGGGCATAGATAAAAATATGTTCTACATTTGACAGTGACTAGATCTGAAGGCAAGGTTAGAAATAGAGGTTAAAGAATGAGTGTTGGGGGGAGGGCAAGCATATTTTTATAGCTGCTTTTCTATTTGGCAAACAGATGGTTGGAGTCTTAGATGAGTGCCAGAAAGAAACAGCTGGCAAATCAAAATAATCCTGAAAGCAGTTAGAAGTGCTTATGAGCATTTAGAAGAAACAACATCTTTGAAAATGGGCAAAAAGTTCAAGCCATACTTAAAGTGCATATGAAAAAAAATAGATGCTTGGGGCAAGGGGAAGATGCTAAAACCAGAATAACTGAAAAGAGGTTTGATTCTAGCCAAATACTAAGGATCAGGTGTATCCACACTCCCCCAATCCCCACTCCCCTCCCCAAAAAAAGAGTTTGAGCATAACTGCACTGAGTAAATTGAGTATATTAAAAAGAAACCATCAGGATAAGAGGGAAACAAAGGAGGGCTAAAGATCTGTGATGTAATTCCCCTCACTCTATGCTACTTCATGTTCTTTCTAAAATCTAGCCTTCTGACCTTTATTTTATGTCCTACTTAATGACTACACCTATTAAATTTTAAGATAAAATACTTGGCATGCTGAACCTTCATTTCCCTCTGAACATAAAAAGTATAGGCTGATTGAAAGCAATATGGATGCAAAATCTCCCTAAAGCAAATTCTGAATACAGTTACTCACTCTAACAACTAACAGTAAGGCTTGGTCCTATTCAGAGGTACAGCACCCAGGCCCACAGAATAATCTTTTAAGAAAGCCATTAAATGATTAAGTATAATACTACTGTTATCATCATGCTATTATTTTAAATAGCAGAAAATAAGGAGAAACAAATCCCTTTAGATTCACAACAGGGGGGCACTGATTTCAGGAAATGTTCAGTCTACTAGATTTCCCCCTAAAAATTGAGCTAGAAAAAGGCAGTCTGTTCTAAAGAAGAGGTCAGCAAACTCATTAGCCTAAAGTGACACTGATAAGCTACTGAGTGGTCTGTCAGGTGATAGAGGAGAGTAGAAGAAAGGTAAGGGGCAAAATCAACTAATTGAAAAGTGACAAAAATAAAGGAGTCAGTATAGAGAGAAAGAAATAGGAGAGAGGAAAGGAGGAGAAAGAGAGGGTAAAAGACAGAGACAGGCAGAGATAGGGAGAAGAGACTCAGAGACACCAAGACAGAGAAAAGGAAAAAGAAAGAAAATGAAGAAAGAAAACAAAGAAGATGAAGAAGAAAGAGGAGGAGGAAGATGAGGAAGAAAAATTGCACATGCTGAAGAATAAAAGGACCCAAAACAATGGACTTCATACTTAGTTATACCTTTGCTGTAGGTTTCCCATCCATGATTTAGAGGATATACAATACACACCAGTGCTATAAAACCTGGATTCTAGCCTTTGCAACAACTCTAATTCAATCACCACACTTTTTTAGGTACCTTCTCTGAAATCACATACATAGAACTCATGGCATGTTCTATCATATCATTAGTTAGCCTAAAGCATCAGAATGCCACACTGAATCTCTGGGAGACTATTGTTGCTACTTTATTCTACAAAGGGCTCACAGTTGAAGACCATAACTTTTTCTCAGCTATCAATGTAGTCTCATGGACATAAAAAGGGCTCCTGTCAGGATCTACTATGTTTCAGAATCAATTCTGAAGGCAATTTGCTCCATATTTATTACTTTCCCAGGGAAACATAGCCTTAAAAGGAGTCATTATATGACAAAATTGGCAGGTGAGGTCACACTGAGCAGACCTCTGAAATTTTTTGATGATTCTGTTATGGTGATCAGCATAATAACATGAAAATCATGATATTGTCATTTCATTTGGGCAATCTGATATGATATATAGTAAAACTTGTAAAACTCTTCCTTCTAAATGCAAGGCTTTATATTTATTTCTTACTAAATTTCAGTCTCATTTATTTCAGAGCATGTTTTTGGAAGGGCATGCAAAAGGGGGTAGTTGACCTTGTCCTTCCTATTTGTGTGACTTTTAAATTGTTTTTCCGGCCTGAAGGCTTCTAGCGAGAAAAGAAAAATAACTATGAGGGGAGGATCCTTGGGTCCTCTCTCCCATTCAAAGATTCTCTTTATCTAAGACTAATCTTTTGGTGAATTCAAACTTTGGCCCTTTGCCTTGTGATTTGTTCTTTCATTTTAGGTGAAGGAAATTGTAGATGACTACAACTTTATGAAATTGGAGAGGTCGGAGGAGAAGGAGAGACAGACAGACAGATGGACACAGATGACAGAGACAGAGAGAGAGAAAGAGACAGAGAGAGAGAGAGAGAGAGATTTCCAAGATCCAAGAGTTAAGTTTATACTGGTATTTGCAGCCAATCCAGTATCCATTCTTTGAGGATCTAGTAGCAATCTCTGAGACCCAGACCAGTCACTGAGACTAGGACTTAGGTAACAGTAATGGCACATAGTGTTCTTGGTAGGAACAATGCCATGTAGAAATAGATTTAAGTCGGAGTCAATTCTTCCCAGAGACTGAGGTTATATAGGGGAGATTGTGATTCTGTGTTCTATTTGAACTTTTCTTCTTACTGTCTCTTCCAAGTAGTATCCCTTTGTAAAACGGTGTTTGGGGTTAAATGGTGTTAATTGGTTAAATGTAACTTGAATGCTAGTTTCTGATATATCTAGTAGTAGGAGCAACACATTGGAATATGGACTCAAGTTGATGGAATTAAAGATACTCAAATACCCAGTGAAACCTCTAGAACTCTGAGAGGGAGGTAAAGACAGTTTTACTCTACAAAAGTAAGCTAGAGTACTTGCTTCAGATAAAAATACCTCAATCTCTCAATAAGATATGGAAAGCAATTACATAAATAAATAAAAGAAAAATTCTGAATATTCTAAGTGAATAATCCATTCCCTATATGTTCTAACATTCCTTCAATTTGAATCTTGCCATCATTAAGAAATAGCATGTATTAAATAGAAAAAGCTCTAAATGAGGAATCAGAAATAATAAGTTTGAGTCCTGGTTTTGCCACATACTGTCTCTGAAACCTTGAATAACCTTTGTAAGCTTCAAATTACTCATCAGTAAAATGAGAATATCTATCTCACTCCCTTGCCTATATCACAAAATCATTATATCAAATTATATGTCAGAATACTTTAAAAGGGCAGAGCCAAGAGAGCAGAAAACAGACAGCAACCCAGCTGAACTCTCTCAACATTACCCTACAAAGAACTTTAAAATAACTCTTCAAATCAAATTTCAGAGCAGAAAAGCCAACAAAAAGTCGGAGTGAGATAATTTTTTCAGCCTAATACAACTTTGGAGGTTGGCAGGAAAGGTCTGTGATACCAAAGTGGGTGTCTGGTCTGGAGTACAGCAGTAATACCAATGGTGGCCTTGGAAGCAGTGGTGATAATAAGTGGCAGCAGCATTTCAGGAGTGCTCAACACAGAGATGGTAAGGGGGTCAGATAGCTGGTCAAAAAGAGATTACAGGAGACCCTTTCCTGACACTGGGTGCAGCTGGTGCTAATTGGTGATTCTACTGCCCATAAGCATTTCTGGATCACAGTTCAAGTGCAGAAAGGAACTCTTGGGACTGGTCAAAAGGGAGCAGGGCCTCTGGTTCCAGTTTCAAGGAAAAGTGGAACTCTAGCACTTGTTACTACAGGAGAGCAGGAAACCTGGTCATAGTTCCAGGGCCAAGAGGAACACAAGAGCTTGTGGCTGCAGGGGAATAGGTGCCCTTCCTGGGTAAAAATCAGAGTACAGACCAAGAGATCAGTGACCAAACATTTCCCCAGATCACAATACCTTGGAAACACTGAAAACTTGCAATCCCCAGAACTAGCTCTGAAAACAGCAGCACAAAAAGAGTCTGAAACTTGGGATACTGCCTCCCCACTCCAAGGTGAGCACAGCCCAATTTTAACATTAAGTTAAAAGTCAAGAAATATACTGGAAAAATAAGCAACAATAACAAAAAAGAACTTGACTATAAAAGCTACTGTGGTGTCAGGGAAGACTAAGACATAAATTCAGAAGAAATCAATGTAAAAATGGTACAAGTAGGGGCAGCTAGGTGGTGCAGTGGATAGAGCACCAGCCCTGAAGTCAGGAGGACCTGAGTTCAAATCCAGCCTCAGATCAAACACTTGACACTTACTAGCTGTGTAACCCTGGGCAAGTCACTTAACCCCAATTGCCTAAAAATAAAAAAAAATTTTAAAAACAGTACAAGTAAAGCCACAAAGGAGAAAATGAAAATTGAACCCAAGACCAACAAGGATTCCTGAAAGAGGTAAAGAAAGGGATAAGAGTGTTAAAGGAAAAATTGAAGAAACAAATGAGAGTGATGCAAGAAATTTATGAAAACAGAATTAACAGCTTGGTTAATTAGGCACAAAAATACTGAAGAAAAATAACACCTTAAAATATAAAATTGTCCTAATGGTAAAAGAGGCACAAAAACTCACTGAAGAAAAGAACTCCTTAAAAAGCAGATTAGGTCAAATGAAAAAGAAGGTACAAATATTCACTGAAGAAAAGAACTTTTTTAAAAAACAGAACTTGTCAAATAGAAAAAGAGATACAAAAACTCACTGAAGAAAACAACTATTTAAAAATTAGAATCAGGCAAGTAGAAGTTGATGACTACATGATACATCAAGAAACAATAAAACAAATCAAAAGAATGAAAAATTGGAAGAAAATTGAAATATCTCATCAGAAGAACAACTGACCTAAAAAACAGATTGAGAAGAGATAATTTAAAAATTACTGGACTACTAGAAAGCCATATTTGAAAAAAAAAGTCTAGATATTATATTTCAAGAAATTATCAAGGAAAACTGTCCTAATATCTTAGGTACAGAGGGTAAAATAGAAATTGAGAGAACCCACCAATCACTCCTAAAAAGATCCCAAAATGAAAACTCTCCAGAGTATTATAGCCAAATTCCAGAACTCCCAGGTCAAAAAGAAAATATTATAAACAACCAAAAATAAATAATTCAAATACTATCGAGTCATAGTCAGGATCACACATGCTTTAGCAGCTTCCATGTTAAAGGAGCAGAGGGCTTGTAATATGATATTTTGGAAGACAAAGAAGGTAGGATTACAACCAAGGATCACCTACTCAGCAAAACTGAGTGTAATTCTTCAGAGGGAAATAGATATTCAATGAAATAGAGGATTTTCAAACATTCCTGATGAAAATACCAAAGATGAATAGAAAATTTGACATTCAAACATAAGACTCAAGAGAAACATAAAAAGATAAACATGAAAGAGTAATCATAGGAGACTCAACAAATTTAAACTGTTTACATTCCTATATGAGAAGAGAACACATATAACTCCTAAGCACTTAATCATTATTTGGGCAGTTAAAGAAGTCTACCTGAACAAAGGGCATGAATGTAAATCAGTCATGTTGGAATCATCTCCAAAATAGAAATGGAGAGGTGAGAAAGAGGGATGCACTGGGAAAATGGGGATGGAAGAGATAGAATGGGGAAATTTTTCCTTACATAAAAGAGGCATACAAGGAAGAGCTTTTATAGGGAAGAGGAAAATGTGGAAGGGGAGATGGCAGGTAATACTTGAACCTTGCTCTCATCAGAACTGGTTTGAAGAGAAAAGAATATATAATATTATGTGATATATAATATAACATAACATCATATTATACATACACATTCAGTTGGGAATATAATTTTATCATAACCAACAGGGAATAGGAGGGAAAGGGAATAAGAAAAAGGGAGAGGGGATGATAAAAGGAATAGAAGCAAAATAGATTTTTGTGAAGGGACCGGATGAGAGAGAGAGAGAGAGAGAGAGAGAGGGAGAGAGAGGGAGGGAGGGAGGGAGAGAGAGAGAGAGAGGGAGGGAGGGAGGGAGAGAGGGAGAGAGAGAGAGAGAGGATAAACAGAAGAAAATAACATGGGGTGGGGGGAATACACAGTTAGTAACAATAACTGTGAATGAGATGAGCTCACACAAAAAAATGGAAGTATATAGCAAAATTGATTAAAACCAGAATCTAACACTATGTTGTATATAGAAGACATAACTGAAAGAGAAAAAACACACAGAGTTAAAATGAAGGGCTGGATCAGAATCTATTATGCTTCAGCTGAAGTAAAAAAGGCAGGGGTAGTAATCATGTTCATAGACAAAACAAAAGCAAAAATAAGCCTAATTAAAAGAGATAATTAGGGCAACTACATTTGGATCACAAAGAGTTGGACATGACTGAAATGACTGAGTAACAACAACCAAAAAACATAACCAATGAAATAATATCAAAAACTTTATGGCAAGTTTCTCTGCTGAAGGCCTCATTTCTCAAATATATAGAGAACTAAGTCACATTTATAAAAAATAAAAGCTATTCACCAATTGATAAATTATCAAAGGACATTAACAGACAGTTTTCAGAAGAAGAGATCAAATCTATCTATAGTCATAGGAAAAAATGCTCTGAATCACTATTACTAGATAAATGAGAATTTACAAAAACTCTGAGGTACCACCTCACAATCATCAGAAATGACAAATGCTGAAGCTGAGAGGGAAGAGAGAAAATAGGTACCCTAATAAACTGTTGATGGAGTTGTAAATTGATTCAGCCATTCTGGAAAACAATTTGAAACTATGCTCAAAGGGCTATAAAACTGTGCATACCCTTTGACGCAGTAATACTACTACTAGGTCTATACCCCAAGGAGATCAAAGAAAAAAGGAAAATGATATATATGTACAAACACATTTACAACAGCTCTTTTCATGATTACAAAGAATTAGAAATGGAAAGGATGCTCATCCATTGGGAAATGGCTGAACAAGTTGTGACATATGACTATGATAGAGTATTATTTTGCTATAAGAAAAGATGAGATAAGTGGTCTCAAAAATACATTGCAAGATCTATATGAACTGATGCAAAGTGAATTTAGAAAAACTTTGAGGTCATTGTGCACTGCAATGTTAGGGAATTGAGAGGATTAGGGCAGCAATCAATTAATTGTGGGAATTGAATGAACCACACTAACTCCATTGTGTGACTCAATTCTGGATCTAGCTCAGTTCTTCTTTTAATTATGGGTCTAGTCAAATTCTGTCTCATAAGAAAACTTTATTCAGTTGTGGGAATTGGAAGAAAACCTTACTTCAATGTTTATACCTAGCCCTTCATGGCTATCAAAGTGGACCATGCCTACTTGCTGTTTAGAGATTCTTAACTAAGGACCTAAATTATGCTGACCGAAAACCCTGTCAGATTCAAAGACTGATGCAAGGATTTTTCCCACAACTATACATCTAAAGCAACCCATATGTCTTACCTGAAAAGTGGTCCCATACTAACCAATCAGTTATTGTTTCCATGTTCCTTTGATTGATTATACACACTTTAGGGGAGTGGGATATCCTTTTTTTCTGATTTCAGAAAATTGCATCTGTTCCCTCTACCCCTCCCCTACTTGGGAAGGCCTTAATCTTTCACCCAATTAGAAATAAGATTACATAATGTTATATTGTTTCCTTTTAATTAATTGATCTTATTTGATTAATTGTTTTTAATGTATAAAAGTCTGTCTGCCCCTGTATTGGGGGTCCTGCTCTGAGCTAAGGTAGGGGCCTAGTCCTGATCTGTTAGGCAATTGGCATGCATTGTTTAATAAATTGAAATGCTCAGAAGCTTGAATCTTTATTTCCTCAGTCATTTCATTTTTCACTCATCACTAACAGCAATATTGTAATGATGATCAACTATGAAAGACTTGGCTACTCTGATCATTATAATGAATTAAGATAATACAAAGAACTCATGATAAAAAATAATGTTATCCACCTCCAGAGAGAGAATTCTGAGTCCAAACTGAAGCATAATTTTCTTTTTTTTTTCCTTTTTGCTTTTTTGTGATATGCTTAAAATGGAAATATGTTTTTCATCATTCCCCATATATAATTGATATCATTTTGTTTGCCTTCTCAGTTGATGGTGGAGGGGAATGATGGAGGGAGAGAATTTAGAACTCAATTTCAAAAGAAAAGAATGCTAAAAAATGTTTCAAAATAAATAATGCTTTCAAAAACTTTGAAAGACTTAAAATGTATGAAATTTTCTGATTATGCTTTATTTTCTATGATTAAACAGGAGAAAAGTGAAATAATAATTGGAATATATCTCTGAGTATCTAAACAAAAAGTAGAAATGGGGTTTTGAAAACTGAGTTGATAGCTGTCAACATGGAATTCAAGTGAACCTATGAAGGCTTAGCCTATCTCCCTTCAGAAGTCTCCAAATTTAAGGTTCCAACATAATGATATATTCAATATTGGTGAGAAGGCTTTCACATTCTTACTTTTTTGGTGGGGTCTCAGAAAAAAAAATATTTGTCATTAAAGATAATTAAAAGAGTTGCTTCCATACCATGAATCACTTACCTCTTTGTTTCTAATAACAGAATCTCATTTTTTATTTTAGTTAAAGACATGTCAGGATACCAGTTAGCACAACTTAGAAAAAGGAATACATGTTCAAGTGACTACATCCCCTATAAGTGACTCTTCCTGCCTCAACAACTTATTTCCATGTAAATTCAATAAAGAGAAAAGGGAATCACATTTTCCTTTGGTTAGAGCTTGTGTGAGGTTTTGTGTAGTTTGTTATAGATGATAGTACAACTTCTAGCAAATGACTAGAAAATCAATGTCAAGATTACTCGTCTATATCTCGCATACATGTTTCTCACATAATCCTAGCCTTGTCCTAGCAACCTATTCTTATTATCATCTTCTTCCAGTGAATTCTAATATATTTCTTTCCTATTTATTTCTTTTCTATTCTCAGTGTTGGTTTGGTAATCAATTGTGAGCATTTCCAGGTACCAAACTCTTTAAGGTTCTGATAATCCTACACAGCTCATATCACTACTCTAGACTCAAAGTAACATTCATTCTTTCTATCTCCTGAATGTTATGAGAAAATCCTCTAAAGCCTTATATATCTGTCTGTGGCCAAATTTGAACTCAGGTCATTCTGATTCAAGGTACTGATTTTTATCTAATTTATATCTTATTAATACATTTGCATATTGTGTATAAATATACATGCACATATATGTATATTAGGATATATGTGGGTATGTATGTATATGTATACACACACACACACACACACACACACACACACACACATATATATATACACACATATATATACACACACACATTACCTTTCCAGTGAATTCTAATTCTCTCTCTCTCTCTCTCTCTGTCTCAATACACACACATATCTGTTTGGGTGTATGTGTATATGTATGTATGTGTATATGTATTATGTATATGTGTGTATAAATGTATATGTGTGTATATATATTCATGTGTATGTATATATAAATATGGGTATGTGTATGCAATGTATTAACAATATATAAATTAGAGCACTGGATCTCGAATCAGGAAGACCTGAGTTCAAATTGGGCATAGATGTTTACTACCTGTGTGACTCTGAACAAATCTCTGCCTGCCTCAGTTTCCTCATTTTAATAATGAGGATAATAATAAAACCTACCTTCTAATGTTGCTGTGCAGATTAAATTAAATAATATTTTAAGTACTTAGCAAACCTTAAAGTGCTATATAAATGCTATTATTGTTTATATACATTCATACGTATGCATGTGTTTTTGTGTGGTGTAAAATATATATCCCATGATATGTATGACCCTCATTTTTCTACCTCACAATGACAATAACCAGAAATAGTTTTCTTAAAGAATAGTGTCACACCAATTTCAATAGCACTCTATCCCCCCACAATACACACTTATGTGTTATGAATATTATCTTTATACCTTTCAGAAGGTGATAAATCTTGGGAAATTGCAATTGTTATCACTGAGGCATCTGTGAGAAGACTAAAAATTTAACTGTAGTTCTGAAGAGGTGATTGTTATGGTTGGAGACAGAGCAAGTACATAAAGGAATAAAAGAACTTCTTTCCTGAGGGACTGAATATGATATCTTGCAAAGAAATATTGAGAAGAGCAGAATGGTCAGACTATGTGGTAGAAGTAATATCTACTGAGGTTGATGCCACATAGATTAGTCTAGACTTTTTTTTCCCCTGAAGTATCAAGGAAGCTTTCTTAGAGCCTTGATTGATTAAGGCAGTTAAGACTAAAGCTACAGAAGTGGTTTGCTGTTTGCCTAAGTCTCCTCATGTAGTTTAATTTATTTTTTCCCAAGGAAGACCTTGCCACATAGGCTGGACTAATTTTATTTGTTTTACTTTGTGGTTATTTCTCTACCACCACCATTCCCCAACAACAATAACACCAAAAATAGCAGGTAAAGTGTCTCCAAGACTTCATTGGTTCAGGATAATAGTTGTTAATGTGGCTCTGGGTCACATAGTGCATAAAAAGGCCATGTCACATGGAATCAATATAACTCAGACTTGATAGATCAACGACTGCCCTTTGAGTCACCGCACCCATCTGATTCCACATTCTCTGCTGACCAAATCCCTTTCCATATTGAGATGAGGAGTATTTCATCTGACTGAACTTGTGAAATATTTTTTCCATAATAGAGATAGGTAGGTAGATATGTACATAACATGTATGCATACATAGGTATATAAATAGATGAGAGAAAGAGAGAGAGAGAGAGAGAGAGAGAGAGAGAGAGAGAGAGAGAGAGAGAGAGAGAGAGAGAGAGAGAGAGATGAAGGAAGGAGGGACAGAGACAGATAAACAGAGACACATTTGTTAAGTACTTCCTATGTACCAGGCACCATGCTAAGTGCTGGGTATACAAAAATAAGCAAGAAATAGGCCTATCTTTCTAGGAGCTTACATTCTAATAAAGAAAGAAAACACATACACATGTAGGGGTACTAGAAAATAAGATGGGGGCAATGGAGTAGTCAAGGAGATGGAATTGAAAGTAGAGGCCTAAGTGAAGTGAAGTAGGGTCCTTCTTAAAATGGTGGAAATAAAGATGGAGTCATCAATAAGAAGCCAACAGTAAGAAGTTGGTCTAGGGTGGCAAAGTGGAAGGTGAGGAGAAAGAGATAAAGTCTCAATTACATCTGCTATTAGGTAAATGTACTTTTTTAGGTTTGGGGTGATCTGTGAATGTCTCATTTCATTCTTTAGAGCCACCAGTCTGGTCTAACTGAGGTCTGACCCATAACCCTTTCCAGAACTAAGGAAAAGTTAGTAGAAGTCATGATTGGAGGTGACTCTGGTTGTTATTTTTCTTATAACTGATAAATTATATCAATTATTTATAATCAATTAAACAATGGTATCTTGTCATTTTATTAATTTACTAATAAATATTAAAACACATCTAATAATTGCATTAGAACCTAAGAGAAAAATTAATAAAGTGAGTCAAATAGCAACATGAAGTTTGGAGAGGTTGTGAAATAGTATCACTTTCCACAGTCCATTCCATCCCCAAGCAGTATATTTGGTGGGAAATGTTGTTCACTTAAAATTGCTATAGAAGAAAGGCTTAAAATCATGGAGTTGAGGAAATAAGATAAAGAAAAGAAAAATGGGTTAAAGAGAAGTGAAACGATTTATTAAGGAAAATGCAGATATAAAGTTGATGTCTCCTCATGCCCTGCACCGGGTTCTTTTCATCATACCACATTGTCTCTGGTAAGGATTTTCCTGGCCTTGGAGAACTCCATGATAGTTCATTATACAGGGATCATTTTCCAATGTCTGGTTTCAGACTTGAAGAACTTATTCTGCTTTTATTAACATATTATTATAGAGGAAGCATGGTGTAATGGATAAAGAATCAATCTCCTAGCCAAGAAAACCTAGGTACAAGGTTCTTATGCCACATACTGACTATGTGCCCTAGACAAGTTGTCTGACCACTCAATACACTAGGAAATTCATATGACTCTAAGTTGCACAGTAGGTGCTAGTCTGTATGGATAAAGGGGATTTCCTCACTTAGGAGTTCCTTCTATCAGTAAGATCACGGGTCAGATTTAATCATGGGTACACTATCATGCCTGTGATACAAGCTGCAACTGGGGTTTGAGAACAAAAGCCAGCTTAGACTAAGTGTAGGTTATTCCAAAAATAAATTGCATCCAGTAAATGATTGGCACTTCTCTATATTAACATAATGTTATACTCTAATAGCCTGACTTGCATATTTATATTCACTACACTTAAAGGGAAAGAAGACAGAGGATGATAATATTGGAGGTAGGACAACACTGAATTTAGAGGTGAAGATAAAGAAAGGACTTCATGACATGTCAAGTCTATGAGCATTTGTTAAGCACCTACTGTGTGCTAGGTACTATGCTAAACACTGGGGATACAAAGAAAGACAATAGCAAAACAGTCCCTTTCCTCAAGACTCTCACAGTCTAATGAGTGAAACTATGGAAACAACTATGTCAAAATTGTATCTATATCAATATCTATATCTCTCTGTCTCTATCTGCACACATTCATATACTTAGTTTCAACATATATGTGTCTGTGTGTATAGTTATATTTATATATGTATATATTTATATGTGTGTTGTTCTTCAATTGTGTCTGACTCTTCATGAATCTGTATGAGGTTTACTTGGCAAAGATACTGGAGTCATTTGCCATTTACTTCTCCAGTGGATTAAGGCAAATAGAGGTTAAATGACTTGCCCAGAGTCACATAATTTGTGAATATCTGAGGCAGGATTTGAACTCAGGTCTACTTGATTCCAGGACTCCAGCCACTGAGTTACCTAGCTTTCTCCATATATTTATATGTGTGCACACATACATGTATACATGCATTCATGTTCATGCATGTGTGTCATATGGATGCATATGTGTGTGTATGTTTATAGGTAGATGTGTTGTATGTATATATCTATATCTATATCCATCTCTATATATAGATATAGATATAGATACAGATATATTTTTCCCCTGAGGGGAGATGATGGTCAAACCTACCTGGGACATGTCACTCCCTATCTTTTCTTCATAGGGATTTGCTGTTTCAATTATTCAAACAGTTAATAAGCATTTATTAATCACTTATTATGTGCTAAATAGTATATTAAACTCTGGGGGTACAACAGGAAGGGAAAAACACTGCTCTAAGGAAGAGTACATTCTAATGCAAAAATTATGCATACAAAATATATGCGGTATAAATGGGAGTTGATTTAAATTTAAGCATTTACCATAAATAAATACATCATTTTTAAAACTATTTGTTTCCACAAATGCTCATTATATCTTTGAATTGGAGGTGAATCAATGAGGAATAGAAGAAATGATATAATGAACCAAAGAAGCTAGTAGCATGGGGGATTTGGTCATTGATCTGATCATCTGACCGTACCCTCAGAGGATACAAATGTAATTACTACCCACAAAGGGCAGAGCCATAGAGTAAGTGGCAACCCTTGATCTGATAGCCCCCCCAAAAAAAGGCATGATGGGTTTGGTATTCATACCAATATACTCTCTTATGCTAAGGGTGTGCTCAATGGTTCTAACTGAGCACTTTATTAATAGTCACATTGCTATAATGCTGATTAAATCTGAGGGCAACCTGATAGTATCCAATTATAGCTATCTAAATTTAAGGTCTTCAATCGAAAGCCAAACGGACAATAATGTAGGCTATGCCCAAATATAAATCACACCCCTATTATTTAATTTCTCTCAACAAAAAATTACTGGTATGTATGTATAACTATTATATATGTCTATTAAATTAAAAATAATACCCAATATAGTCATGCTCAGATTTTATTTGAACCAAATTTCAGGGAAAGTACAGCCAATGTTTAAACCAATGTTGGGCTTTTCAAAGGGACCTCAAAGATTTAGAAATAGAGGTCATTTCTTAGGATATATAGGAATAGTGTCAATACTCAAATGATGAAAGCTTCAATTACGGCAGGTAGAAGCCGTAACATTCTACTAAGGATAATAGTTAGATTGGTAACAGTGAATCAATTAGTTGCATGTCTTATCTTACAAGTATAATATGGTGCATTTGTATTGGTAACAGCTAAGTACTTCTTAGAGCTAGGTACTCTGCAGGTGACATAAAAATGATCTCTGTGCTTCTTCATCCAACATTATCCATGTACTTTATTCTCTTCAACAATATCTAGTTGTCCAGAAAAACTATCACTTAGTAATGGGAATAAATGATCTCTTCCTGCCTGGAAATGTTATAGCCCAGTGCTGACTGTAATCATGTATTTATCATGTACCTTACATTCTAAATCAGAATCCCAGTAGGGCCAGCCCCCTCACTTTTCTCTACTAGTGCCATGATAACTTCTTGCCCTCTTAAAAACTTTTATTGAAACATTCATCTATTAGATGAGATTTCACATCAATTCAGGCAAGCAGACACTAGGTTCATTCTCTCCTCTATGCCTTTGCTCCACTCAGCAGGCATTTATTAATATGGCAGACCAGGTCTAAAATAGGGAAGTCTGGTTTAAAATACAGTAAGTACTCATGGACAATAAAATCTGACTAAATACCACTTTACCTCACCTCACTCTTTTCAGTCTGGCTTCTAAACTCATTAGTCAACTGAAACGGTGCTCTCTAAAGCTCCCAATGATTGCATAATCACCAAATCTACTAGTTTTTTTTCTCAATTTTATGCTTTTTGAACTTTCTGCAGCCTTTGGAACCATCAATCACCTTCTTCTCAAGAATCTTTTCTCTCTAGGTTTTTTGTTGGCACTGCTTTTACTTGGTTATCTTCCTACCTGTTTGATCACTACTTCTCTGCCTCCTTACTAGAAATTTTCATTCATGGCATGTCTACTAACCTTGGGCAGCCACTAAGGCTATGCCATGCACCAGGGGTGGGGAACATGTGATCTTAAGGCCACATGTGGCTTTCTAGGTCCTTGGGTGTGGCCTTTTGACTGAGTCCAGGTTTTATAGAACAAATTCTTTTATTAAGGGGATTTGTCCTGTGAAGTTTGGATTCAGTTAAAGGACCACACTTGAGGACCTAGAGGGCCACATGTGGCCTTAATATTGCAGGTTCCCCACCCCTGATTCTAGGATATAATAAGCCTGTTGCCAACTCTTATCACCTTATGTCTGGACTATTGAAATAGCCTGCTAATTGGTCTGCCATATATGGCCTCATGGCTGCAGGCTCCCCACCCTTGTCCCTAGACCATCTACTCCTCTTTCTAGATGTGTTTTTTTCTAACCTTATTTAATATTTTATTTTTCACAATTACACATAAAAACAATTTTAACTTTTTTTTAAATTGAGTTCTAAATCATCTCCCCCCCCACATTGAGAAGGCAAATGCTTTGACATAGATTATACATGTGTAGTCACTCAAAACACATTTCCATGTAAGTCATTCTGTGAAAGAAAATACAGACAAAAAAATCCAAGAAAAATAAAGTAAAGAAAAAGTATCTTTGATCTGAATTCAGGTTCTCCCAGTTCTTTCTCTGGAGACAGGTGGCATCTTTCATCCTAAGTCCTACAGAATTGTCTTAAATCATTGTATTGCTGACAATAGCTAAGTTATTCATAGTAGATCATCATACAATAATACTGTTACTGTGTACAATGTTCTCCTGGTTTTTCTCACAACTTTACCAATAGTACATTAGTGTTTTAATTTTCCTACATCCCCTCCAATATTTGTCATTTTTTTGTCATATTAGCCAATCTGAAAGGTGTGAAGTAATAGTTCAGAGTTGTATTAGCTTGCATTTCTCTCAATAGTGATTTAGAGCATTATTATAAGACTATAGATAGCTTTGATCATTTTATCTGAAAACTGCCTATTCATATCCTTTGACCATTTATCAATTGAGGAATGGCTCTTATGTCTATAAATCTGACTCAGTTTTTTATATATTTGAGAAATGAGGTCTTTATTAGAGAAAATCACCATAATTTTTTTCCACAGTAACAATTACCACCTATGTATTTCCCTCCATCCTATTTTCCCCCTGTTTATTCTCCTCTCTCTTTTTACCTTGTCCATTCTCAAAAGTGTTTTGCTTATGACTTTTATCCCCCCAAACTGCTCTCCTTTCTATCAGCTTCCCTCCCTTATCCCTTTCTCTTCCTACTTTCCCATATGATAAGACAGATTTCTACACCCAAATAAGTATGTATATTATTCCCTCTTTCAGTCAGTCCTGATTAGAATGAGGTTCATGTGGTCCCCTCCCCACTTCCCCCATTTTACTCTCCGCTGTAAAATCTCTTTCAAGTCTCTTTTATGTCAGATAATTTATCCCATCCTATCTCTCCCTCTCCCCTTCTCCAGTGCATTCTTCTTTTTCATCCCTTAATTTAATTTTTTTTAGATAATGATACCATCACATTCAACTCACACCTCTGCTTTCTGTCTATGCATACTCCTTCTAACTGCTCTAATAATAGAAAAGAATAAAGTCTTAAAATAAAGAAAGTCTTAAAGAAAGTCTTTAGGGGTTATAAATATCATTTTACCACATAGGAATATAAACAGTTTAACCTTATCAAACCCCTAATTATTTCTCTTTTCTGTTTACTTTTGATGCTTCTTTTGCATCTTTTTTTGAAAGTCAAATTTTCTACTCAGCTCTGGTCTTTTCATCAGGATTGCTTGAAAGTCCTCTATTTCATTGAATATCCATTTTTTTCCTCTGAAGAATTATACTCAGTTTTTCTGGGTAGGTGATTTTTGGTTGTAATCCTAGCTCTTTGCCCTCTGGAATATCATATTCCAAGCCCTCTAATCCTTTAATGTAGAATAATAAATTCTCTCTCTAAAGGTGGATAACATTCTTTATCATGAGTCCTTTGGAATTATCTTATCATCCCCATATATTCTGAGATATGTAATACTTATTGTTCCTCACCCAAGACACTTCATCTCCCAATACTCAACATTTTCTCTGGTTAGATTTTTATCCTCCACCTGCTGGCCTCCCTGACTTCTTTTAAGTTCCTATTAAAATCTTGGCAGTAGGTGGGAAGAGCCAATATGGTAGAGAAAAGGCAGTGATTCACTTGAACTCTCCCCAAACCTCACCAAACACTTTTAAATAATGCCATAAAACAATTCCTGAAGCAGCAGAATCCACAAACGATGAGGGCAGAATAATTTTCCAACCAAAGACAACTTAGAAGGTTAGCAGGAAAGATCTGTCACACCTGGATGAGAGCGGAGCACAGTCCAGCACAGGACCCACCAGCACAGACCCAGAGCCAGCAAACAAGGAGCAAGCCTTGGGAGCACTGAATTTCCAGCAGCAGCTGCTGCTTATGACCCTTGTCACAGTTCCAGGACAGAAAAGAGTGCTTTTGGTTGCTCACAGACCAGAGCATAGGCCAGGACAGTAGTAAACACATCTCTCCTTAGATCATACCACCTTGCAAGAACTGAAAATTTACTTCAAGCTGTCAGACATATGAAACTCTAGACAGGAATGAACAAAGCAGTGGAGGAAGAAAAGACTACAAGAAGTAATTATAAAGTCCTTAAAGTCCTCTCATGATGAAAACCTCACTTTATCTCAAGCCAATCTATTCCATTTAGGGACAATTTTAATTGTTTTTCAATTCAATAAGCATTGATTCAGAGGTTACAATGTGCACAACACTGTGCTAAGCACTGGGGATACAAATACAAATATTTGTAATTGTTAAATGATATTTTCTTATCCATAATCAACCTATCTGTCAAAGAGATCACATCTGGAGCAAAGGAGAATACAGTTCATACTTCTTTGAGGGAAGGGCTTGGAGGAAAGATAATGAGTTCATATTAGAACACATTGAGCTTAAGATGTCCACAGAACACCTAGTTCAAGACATCCAATAGGAATTTGGAGGTGTGAGTCTGGAAGTTAGGAGAGAGGTTTAAGGCCGGGTAAGTAAGCCTGGGAATCATCAGCATAGCAATGAGCATGCCACCTATGCTTTTTGCTAAATCATGGATAAAAATGTCACAGCAGGAGTGAATACTTGATTCAAATACATTATCCTACCCAAAGACTTGCCAATAGGCTTATATTTCTTCAGAGTCTTCAAATCATTCTTCATATTTATGTTTTCAAGTCTCCTACCACTGTAGTCAGGCTACTTTAACTGTGTTCGTTTCTCAATTTCTCTCCAATATGGGATGTCTAGAATTAGAAAGAGTATTCCCAGTGTGGTCTGAATGCAATCAGGAGGTTCCCTTATTCTAGATGCTATACTTCCATTAATGTAGTTCAAGATTGTACCAGCTCTTTTGTAGCCAAAGTACACTGTTGATTCATAAGTACAGTTTATTATTAACTAAACTAAAAGGTTATACTGAGAGGAGACTGAGAAAGAGAAAATTTCCCTTTCCTTCTCCTCCAACTCACCTACGTTCTCTGTAAAAATGAGGATAATGGCCAAGTTACTTAAGTCAGAAGTTTATTACGAGGATAAAGATAAAGCACGTATAACAATTGACAACCCATAAACATTATGTAATTGTCAGTTATTATTATTATTATTATTATTAACATCATGCAAATAACGTAAATAATCATAAAATATACAAAAGTGGCATTGGCTGTTTCTCTTCTTCTGACTCTCATCACTAGATGACAGAATCTAGGTTTTGAAAGGAACCCCAAAGGCCATTTAGTCTAATCCCCAGCAAGTGGTCATTCAGCTTTTACATGATGACTTTCATGAAGAGAGAATTCATTTCCTCCTAAGTCAGCTCATTCTATTTTGAGTCAGCTCTAATTATTAGGGAATTAAGTGTAAAAATGCCTCTATCTACCTACTGTCTACTGCTCCTAGCTTTTATTATGGAATCAAACAAATTGTAATGTTTTTTCTCCACTTGATATTCCTTTAAATAGTTGAAAGCAGCTATCATGCCCACCTCTCCCTCCATCATAAGTCTTCTCTTCTCCAAGCTAAATAGCATAAGTTAATTTAACCAGTATTCATATTGATTGCTTTCAAAGGTCTTTCATCATCCCAGGAACCCTCCTCTGGATGTTCTCCAGCTTATCAATGCCTTACTAAAATGGTGTGCCAAGATCTTAAGATGGTACTACCCCTGCTATGCCCCCACCATAGCTGAGTACAGAATGACTTGGATTTCCTTTATCCGAGACACAATACACCTATCCAAAAAAGTCTACCATTGCACCCACTTCTTTGCTTCCATATGATACCATTGATTTATATTAAACATGTAGTACGTTAAAACCTCCTGATCTTTTTCAGGTGATTTATTCATCCATGATATGAGTTTATTCCTGCTAAATTTTATTTTAATTATATTCTTCCCACTATTTTATCCTCTTGAGTTCTTTGAGGATCCTACACTGCCTTTCATTATATTAGCTATCTCTCCAAGTTAATTCATCTGTGTAAAAGCATGCCACCTATGATTTTTGCTAAATCATGGATAAAAATGTCACAGAAGGAGTAAAGCACTATATCTGACCAGGTCCCACATCTCTCAACACTGCACCAATACTTTATACCAATTCTCAATCAGTAAAGGACATTTTTTTATGATTACAGCTTTTTGCAACACTGTCTCTATTCTCTCCCCTTTTTTTTAACTCGTCTGCCTGTTTACTATTGAAAGCACTGCTTCCTGCCCTTCCAATGGACTCATCAAACCAGATTAGATATCCATGAATCTGGGACCTAAAAGGAAGAAAAGAATCAGATATTTTCATTTATCTTCTTCAATAATACTTTAGCTGATGGCCTAGTGAAAGGCAGTGTTTAGTAGTGAGAGAGAGAAAAAATGAACTTTGAGCAAAGAAATATGGGTTTAAGTCCTAGTTTTACCACTTCCTACATGTAGAGCCCTGGGCAAGACACTTAACAGCCTGATTCTTAATTTTCTCATTTTAAAAATGAGAGTAATTATATCTGTTAAACTTCCTAGGGTTGTTGTAAAGATTAAGCAAAATAAGGCATTAAAGTAAGTCATTATTGTGCAAATAAATATGGCATCATCTCTGGTTGACCAGTGATCACAGTACTTAGAGACAGCTGTGATATAGTTGACAGAGATCTGGTCTTGGAAGACCTGAATTCAAGTACTGCTCTATTATATGTTAACCATGTAATTCCAGGTAGGTCATTTAAGCTCCCAGTACCCTGAGATTCCAACCAAGGTCTTCTTGTCTCTTTTACTACATCCTACTATCCCAGGTTTTAAGGCATCAGACATGTAATTCCTTAGAAGAAGAAACTTCCACTACCAATTAAGAGCTTCATTTGTTCTTCAACAACTCTTGCTCCCCAGAGTTTTCTGGGGATACTAAGAGGTTGATTGGCATGCCTAGAGTCACATAGCAAGTATGTCTTACAGCAGAAGACAAACTATGGATGGCCTCTTGCATTGTGCTTTTCCCAACCCTCTTAATTCTATTACCTCTGTTAATTATTTCTTATTATTCTGTATATAACTCTCTTTGTATATATTTGTTTGGATGTTATTTTCCATATTTGATTATAAGCTCTTGGAGGAACTGTATTATGCATGTTTTTGTATCTTTAGCAGTTAGCACAGTGCCTGGCACATAGTAGGCACTTAATAAGTGTTTATTTATTGATAAAATGATTTATTGATCTATCAGTGGAGAGAGTTTCAGTAAGAAATGAAATCAGAGTTCTGGAAAAAAGTAAAATAACTTGAAAAGTATTATCATTTATTGTAAAAATTAAAAAAAAACAACTATCTTTATTTACTTGATATTTATATTGGTATTTTAATTTCTGGTTGTCTGAGTCAACTTAAATAAAGGGAAAAGCATTTATTTAGTGCCTATTATGTGCAAGGTGATATGCCAAGAACTTTAGAAATATTACGTCATGTGATCCTTACAAAATTAGGTAAAAAATTAGCCAGGGTCACTGACCACACACCTAGTTTAATACTAGTGAATTAGTAAACACTTGAGGTCAGATTTGAACTCAAGTCTTCCTGACTCTAAACCCAGCACTGTATCCACTGTGCCACATAGCTCCCTCTAGAGTATAAGAGCCAAAGTATGAGAATGTATATATCTACTTTGGGGCTAAGAATTGTTTCTTTTATGATGATGTGAACACACTCAAGGAGATAGCATTAATACAAGGAAGCTACTACCCTTGAAAATCAGACTTTAGTTGTACTTACTATGTTGTTTCCACTAGACCCAATTAGGGCAAAATTGAATTTTGATAAAGCTGCCAACTCTAGAGGTTGCCTCCTATCCCTGTATCTCACACACAGCAAGCAGATGTGGTAAGGTCAAATGGAACTGCCACTATTTAGACTCAGATTCATTGATCCTTAAGTACTATCTGACTGAAGAGACTACCTGTGTGAAACATAGGTTTGGAAGATTAATTAGTCACTTCCAGCCTTTATTCTTGTTCTCCAGATTGTTCAAGTGAGTGCAGATGTTAAAAGACATATTGTTTCACCAATTCAACTTATGAATAAATAACTTACCTCTCAAAATCAAGAGTGGTAAAATAGAATGATTATATGTCAATTAAAGTTGAACTCTACATTCTTTCATAGAAGAAGGAGCTGGAGAAATATGTGATGGGAAATAACATATAAGTTGACTCTCAAAGAACATAAGGATACATATTCCTATACATCTTAACAAAACTGAATAGGAAAAGATCTGGCTTTCCAAATAGACAATTTGGACATAGCTATCACATTACAGAAGGATTCTTCATTAGAGAGACAAATGGAGTTTTCTTTAAAATATTTACCTTCCCAATTGCTTTAAAAATTCTACATTTTTAAAATTAAGTTTTAGGAATATATCTCTTGTGTCAGTTAAGGTGTGTAAAGACCCTCCTCCTTAAATTTATCCAAGAACATACTATGCACAGTACCATCATATCAAAATGCCTTGATTTTAGACTGCTACTCTTGATACTACTGGTAGTATTGGTACTGGTAAGAGCTATGAAGATACTATACATTATTTGTCTCATGTAATTTTGTCTGTCTTGTCCATCTATTTTGTTCATATACACAAAAATTGGGCAATATCCACAAAATTGGGCATTATGACAGCTAAATGATGTCCAATCTTCATTTATAGAAGAATACATGCACATTCATACAAATGCAGTGGGAGATACAAACTATTAGTAAAAAGTGGGTTATTTGGATGCTAGAGAGAATGGCTAAGTAGATGAAAGGGTGAGTGTTCAATATTTTTTTAATAAGACCAAGAGGAATTGAGAATGGATGATGGAAAGGGAAGTCATATGTTTATACTTTACTTACTATATGTAGGAATTTTTTATTATGACTGCATTTTAAATCAATAAATATTTACTATTTTGTCTCTGCTAAGAGAAAGCTTTTGGAGTTAGGATAAGCTACATGACCCTTGGTAAGTCACTTAGTTACTCTGAGTCTCCCTTATCTAAATTATAAGCTTTTATAATTTTCACTGAAGAAGGTAATTCCCGGACAGAATGATATGCCAGGCACAATCCAAAGGGAGGTAGGGATGCAATGATAGTCCTTGGCCTAACATAGCTTAAGATTCAATACAGGAGATGAAATGTGTACACTCATAACTAAAATGCACATGAGAACATGCTAAATGCAAAGTACCTCAAACAAGATGGTAGGATAATTTTGAAAAGAGAGAAATCTACTCTTTGGAGAGTCAAGGAAGGCTTCTTAGAGATAGTGGCAAATGAGGTGGGACTTGAAAGTCGAGTCACTTGATTTGAGCTCTGACTCTAGTAAAAAGATCTAGAATAAGTAAATAAAAAGAACTAAGATGAATCATGGCCTAGATCAAATTAGTTTTCTTAAATTAGTATTAAGGACAACTAAAGTCAAATTAGTCTAGATCAGGGTCATCACTCACTACTCCATTGAAATTTCCTTGTTTTTATCCAAGTTTCCTTTCAGACTTATTACTACAAAATACTGTACTACTTCTCTGTAGTTAATAGTAGGCAAAACTCTTGAAAAAACCTTGTTTTAGAGAAAGCAAAATGAGGGAAAAGTGAGATACTGGTTTCTGAAGAAGAGGTAGGTGTGTGAAAAGCAGATGAAAGCAAGAAGAGTCATTGTGACTGCTAAAGAAGACCTGTAAACAGGTATTAAATTTAAGGTGAAAGTAAGTGGTGGCCCAGGAAGCTGGCCCAGATCATTGGAGAGCAGCACTTCCCCTTTCCTCACGAGGTATTATTTAACATAATACAACTTTATTTGTGAATAAAAATAGCAGTGAGTATACAATCCTCCTGCCTTTCCAGGGGCTAAGCTACATAGGTGGCCATTTAAGGGAACCTTGCAATAACAGTTGGTATCTTGAATAATGTCATTGCTAAAAATAAAGGACCCTTTGTTTTAGTGATATTGCTTACATGATTTACATGATTACATGTCATTCTTTCTAGTACAATGGCACTGTGACATAGTGAAACTGAGACCTGGCTTGGTAGTTAGAAGACTTGAAGTCAAGGGCTAGATCTCCTTGTTAACTGAGTGATTTCAGATAAGTGATTTTTAGATAAGTCAGTTTTCTTATCTGCAAAATGGGGTAATGATACTTCTAATACCAATTTCACAGAGTGGTTTTAAGGGAAAACACTTCAAAAATGTAAGATATAAAAAAGCGAGATGTTTATTTTTCTCTAATTGGTGTATTACAGAGAGGAAAAAAAAGTGTCAAATGAACTAGAACTTCCCAGAAAAAAAAAATCTGTAAATAAGGCAAAAGGAAGGATAAAAAGGCAGCTGTCTTTCTCATTCATGTGCATTTTTCCTCTGCCATTTATCTTCCAAAATTGGGTAAGATTTGCCTTACATCGACCTTTACATTAAACAAAGGGCACAGCAACATTGAAATACAGAACCTTGGCACAATCACTGAAACTTCCCTGCCATAAGCCAGACTGCTGTGATGTTCCCTGGAGCAGAAAACATGTGAATTGGTTTCTGTCATCCCTGTGGTTGGGTTCCAGGACAATTTCTTTTCTTTAACCTCTGTGCTGTCATCTATCCATCCACATGCAACTTGGGACCAGCAATCTCTTGCTACAGGGTTGTACATAGTCTCTTACCAGGCATAGTTTTCATTTCTGTACAGAGCTATCTTTTTCACTCACATAAGTGCCTTTAACCGATGCTATGAATTGTACCCTTTCTTTTCCCTATGTATATTAATAACCTGGTATTTCATTTCTCAATTAATTGGAATATTATTAAGGTCACCCTGTGGTTTTTTCTAAGCATATTTCTGTCTGTCTATGCATCTATTTATCTACATATAAGCATATAGATGTCTATATCGATGTAAATATGTACATATATGCACACTTGAACTGCATAGAAGGATATGGAGATACATAGATATTTAGATAGAAATAAAGACATAGATATATTTGATATAGATAGTTGATAGATAAATTCAAGGTAGACTTTAATAAATTTGTGGACAATATGGCCATAATAGGTTTTTAAGGGGCGGTTAAATATGTTTGGGGTTACTCACTAACATTTAGAGATCTCCTGTAGGTTAACCCAGACTCTGAGCACTTAGTTTTTAGCATCAATATACCAGTCTAGTAAATAAAATCTCACATGCTTGATTTATTTATGGACAGTGCATTTCTTAGCCAACATATTCATGACAGAATGATAATTCATCATCATCTCATTATCAAATCTTCATGCCAGAGTAATTATATCCAATTTCTCTGCCACCTCAGTGTCTAGCATCTGTATTGCTCTCTTAACATAAGGTATGTGTTTTTTACTGTGAGGATCCCACTGCTAGATCCAAAGTACCAGCAGTGTCTGTAGGGAAGCCACACATCGCATGAGAAAGAGTGAAGATAAGTAATAGGAAAAACATTAGAGTAAGAGCCAAGAGACCCTAGGTTTTAGCACCAGCCCTACCACTAGACCCCCATGGTTCCATTTGCTAAGCCATTCTTGGCTTGAATTTCCTTACCTGTCAAATGATGGAGTTAGATGTGATTATTTATAAAGTTCCCATGCTTCTAGTTATTATAGAGAAAGCAGGATATATGGCATAGTAGATAGAGAGCTAGGCCTGAAATCAGAAAGACTCATTTTCCTGAGTTCAAATCTGGCCTCAGACACTGAGTAGCTGTCTGGCCCTAGGCAAGTTATTTAACTCTATTTGCCTCAGCTCCTCATCTGTAAAATGGGCTGGAGAAGGAAATGGCAAACCACTTCAGTACCTTTGCCAAGAAAATCCCTAAATGGGGTCATGAACAGTCAGAAGCAACTGCAACAAAGGAACAATTTCCACTCCTACTTAATTGCATAACACAGTGGAAAGAGAATTAAATTTGACAGTAGAGGACCTGGTTTTGAATCCTGGCTTCTCCATTTACAGCCTATGTGACACTGAGCAAATCACATTACCTCTTTGGCCATCGATATCTTTATTTGCAAAAATGAGGGGAGAACTTCTGTTAATAATTTTAAAAAATTAAATAATAATAATAATAAAAATTTTAAAGCGTTTGTTGTATTACTTCCTTGAAACTGATCTACTCTCAAAGGAATACATATTTTATGAATACAAACTCAATTTAAATGAATTCATTTCATAAGAGCCTGTGCATTGGCCACTCTCTAGCTTAGAATATACTCCCTCCTTATCTCTACTTCATAGAGTCCCTGTCTTACTTTAAGACACAGCTCACCTGCATCTTTTGCATGAAGCCTTTCCAGATCTTCCCAAATATTAGGCCCTTTTCTCCTAAACTGCTTTGTATTGAACTACTTTGTGATATTTGAATTTGTTAATTTTGTGATGTATAAACTTTAACATGTACTTAATTTCTCCTAATTAGAATGGAAGTTCCTTGTGAGTAGAGACTCTGACATATATATGTATAATATATATTATATATATAATGAATATGTTTGTGTATGTGTGTTTGTGTGTGTGTGTGTGTAACTTATGACACTGTAGTACTTTGTACTGGTAGCTTCAGCACAGTACACAATCCCTGGAACACAGTAGGTGCTTAATAAATACTTGCTGATTGATTGATTAAAATAAATGGGTATGTTTAGCCTGGAGAAAGACTCAAGGTGAGATATGATAATTGTCTTCAATTATTTAAAGAGTTGGCCTGCAAAGAAGGGATTAAATGTACTATCTTTGGCCCTAGGGGTAGAACAATAGGTATAAGTTATAAAAAGGCCATTTTAGACTTGATGTCAGTAAATAGTTATTAACAATTATACATATACACACACACACACACACACACACACACACACACACATATATATATATATATATATATATATATATGTAAGTATATGGATAAGGATGCATACATGTTCAAAAGCAGAACAAGCTGCCTAAAGAGATAATGGGTTTCACTGCCTTTGGAAGTCTTCAAGCAGAAATGGGACAACTCCTAGTTACTTGTGCTATAGCAAGAAATTCCTTTGATGTGCATGTCAGAATAGATGGCCCCTGAGGTCCCTATCAACTCAAATTCTGTAATTAGGTGTCCTTTGAAATCTCCTCAAAGTTTAAATTTATAATGCTATCAATTGACTACATCCCAAACACAATGCCAATTAAGTACGTGTAACACCCTCATTTCTCTGCATATACCAAGCAAATGACAATTAGTAAAGTTCGAACAAGAAGAGAAAAGAAGAAGAATATGGATGTTTTAGAAATAGCATCAGACTTGGAGTCAAGGCACCTGAATTCAGATCTTACCCCTGCCATTTACTTATGTGACTTTGAGTCAGTCACTTGATCTATTTGACCCTCAGTTTCCTCATCTGTAAAATAATAATATTTAGCACAAGAAAATTTTAAACAGCATTGTAGGAGATGACACATAAGGATAAGTTTCGCTTTCCATGGTGCATCATTTATTTTGTCATAAATCAAGACACTTAGGGGCTATAAGTAAAGCTTCAGTAAAAGCCTATGGAACATATCTTAGATGCAACCCGATTTTCAAACTTTACTCAGGGTACAATACTCTCTCATCCTCCTTCCTCATATCCTGCTCTCAGGATCACAGAATTGAGAAAGTGGAAGGGGTCCCAGGTGTCAACTAGTCATCCAAAGAGGTAGAAACAACTCCTCCCTATAGCAACCTGTTCCACTTTTGTGAAGCTCTAATTACTAAGAAGATTTTTCTGTTGTCCAGCTTAGGTTTACCTCTTTACTACTTCCAAAGTTATGCTCTGGATACCCTCTTTCTGAATTGCCACCTGTAAGTCATGTTCTAACTTTAAACTTGCTAGCAAAATATTTTATATAAGTAACTGCCTACCTCTTCTTGAAAAAATTAAATTTATTTTAAAATTATTCTTGTAGAATAATACCATTGCAAGTATGAACTGAGACTACTAAGTGGTGAAGTAGGTAGAAAATTGGGCCTGGAGTCAGGAAGACCTGAATTCTAATCCTGTCTCAGGGACTTTCTAGTTGTATAACTCTACACAAGTCACTTAACCTATGTCTGTCTCAGTTCTCTTACCTGTAAAATGGGGATGATAGTAGCATTTACCTCTCCGGGTTGTTGTCAGATAAAATAATGTTTATAAAACATTTTGCAAATATTAAAACACTATATAAATACTATTATTAGTATGATCATTATCATCATAATCATTGAAAGAAGGATCTTTGAGATCATTTGTTGCTGTTCTTGTTCAGTCGTTTGTCACGTCTGACTCTTTGTGACCCCATTTGGGGTTTTCTTGGCAAAGATATTGGAGTGGTTGGCCATTTCCTTCCCCAGCTCATTTTACAGGGAAGGAAACTGAGGCAAACAGGGTTAATTGATTTGCCCAGGGTCACACAGCTAGTAAGTGTCTAACACTGGATTTGAACTCAGGTCTTCCTGACTCCAGGCCCAACACTCTATACACAGTGCCACCTAGTTGCCCAACCTGAAATACAAAGCTTGAGTTCTCTCTGTAGTGGGGATTCTTAACCTTTTTTGTGTCATACACTCTTTTTGCCATCTGAAGAAACTTACGGACTCCTTCTCAAAGTAATGTTTTTAAATGCATATAAATAAAATGCATAGGGTTACAAAGTAATCCAGTTATATTTAAATAAATGTGTATCTTCCCCAACAAAGTTCAGAGACACCATGAAGTCTATCTACCATCAGCAGATCCCAGGTTGAGTACTCCTGATCTATAGAATCCCCTTCATATTGTCATCCAACTACTACATAACCAAGGATATTTGTATTCATTCCTTTAGTCACATATGTTTTTGTTTGACCTCTGTCACATATATAGTGCCTGAGAAAGCTCACATCTAGCAAAAAGCCTCCATGGTTCAGTGAAAAAAATAAAACAGTGGATTCAAGGTCAGGAGACTTTCTTTCTAGTCCCAACTCTGCTACTACCTCATGTATGACTTTGGGCAAGTCTCTGGGACTGTGGTTCTTCATTTATAAACTAGGTGATCTCTAATATCTCTTTCTACTCTAATGCTCTAAAATTATATACTATATTCACTTAATATTTTTTTTAATATCTAATATATTTTCCTGGAGGCTGACTCCCTCCCTCGGGGCAGAGCCAAGATGGCGGAGGGAAAGCAGTGACTTGCTGGAGCTCTTCCCCCAACCCCCTCCAAATACCTATAAAAAATGGCTCTAAACAAATTCTAAAGCATCAGAACCCCAAAAAAGACAGAGTGAAACAAATCTCCAGCATAAGACAGCCTGGATGGTTGATCAGAAAGGTATATCGCGCTGGGTGGGTAGAGGAGCACAGTTCGGCGTGGGTGTGCAGGTCGCAGTGAACCTGGAGCAGGCCTCAGAAGGCTGAATCATGGGAAGCTATGACGGTTTCCAGACTTCTCAACCCACAAATGCCAAAGACAACTTAGAAGATTAGAGGGAAAAGTCTGTTACTGTGGTGAGAGAGGAGCTAGGTCTCAGTCACAAGTCCTGAGCGCGGCCTGGGGCAGCGACTGTTTCCTGAGCTTCTGGTCCACAGATTGAGGGGGAATCGAGTGGCTGATCAGAGGAGGATTGCAGGGATCTCTTTGCCAGTGCTGAGGCAGGAATCTCTTGCTTTGCCCATGGTTAGATTTAGGTTACAGTTCTGAGAGGTGGTCCTGGGGCAAGGAGGAGTGCTGGCGTGGTGGAGCTTGTTGTGGCAGTGGAAAGGAAACACCTTGTCCCGTATCATAGCACCCTGGAAGAACTGAAAATCTACAGGTCCCTAGAAGTATCTCTGAAAACAGCCATGCAAACCCTCAAAGCTTGGGACAGTACATTCTCCACATTGGAAGCAGACTTTTACCTTAACAAAGAGTTTAAAACTCAAGTAATTGGCCAGGATCATGAGTAAGCAGTGCAAAAAAAGTCAGACTATATTATCTTACTTTGGTGACAAAGAAGATCAAAACATACAATCAGAAGACAACAATGCCATGCTCCTACATCCAAAGCCTCCAAGAAAAATATGAATCAGTCCCAGGCCTTGGAAGAGCTCAAAAGGGATTTTGAGAAACAAGTAACAGAAGTAGAGGAAAATCTGAGAGTGATGTAAGAAAATCATGAAAAACAAGTCAACAGCTTGCTAAAGGAGACCCAAAAAAATACTGAAAAAAATAACATCTTAAAAAATAGTCTAACCCAAATGGCAAAAGAGGTCCAAAAAGCCAATGAGGAGAATACCCTAAAAAGCAAAATTGGCCAAATGAAAAAGGAAGGCCAAAAGATTCCTGAAGAAAATACTTCCTTAAACATTAGAATAGAGCAATTGGAAGCTAGTCACTTTATGAGAAATCAAGACACTGTAAAATAAATCCAAAAGAATGAAAAATTACAAAACAATGTGAAATATCTCATTGGAAAAACAACTGACCTGGAAAATAGATCCAGGAGAGAGAATTTAAAAATTATTGGACTATCTGAAAGCCATGATTAAAAAAAAAGCCTAGACATCATCTTCCAAGAAATTATCAAGGAAAACCGCCCTGATATTTTAGAACCAGAGGGCAAAATAGAAATTGAAAGAATCCACCAATCTCCTCCTGAAAGAAATCCCCAAAGGAAAACTCTTAGGAATTTGTATTTTTTTAATCCTTTGATAATTTTTCTTAGTGTATTTCTCTTGTATAATAATATGTATTTTACTTTAGGTATTTGAAAATATTATCCAGAGAAGAGGTCCGTAGGCTTTGCTAGACTGTCAAAAGAGTCCATAACACATTGAAATTTAAGAACACCTATGATAGTCTTCAACAAGTGTCATGGCTAGAAAGGTCATCACCTTTCACTTAACCTGGTGAGGAGTCTCTCCAAACTGATAGATTAGTCCTTAAATAGCAGACATAGTTTCTGGTTCCCTATTTGAAGCCATTTTATCTGGTCAGAACCTCTAAGTTTTCATTCTCATGAAATGAGAAATGAAATGAGGCAATCCTGCCTCAGCACAAGCAGAGTGATCCCTGCAATCCCCCTGCCATCAGCCACTTGATGCCCCCTCCATCTGTGGGCTGAGAGTGCTGGAAGCAGCCACGACCCTGGGGCTGTGCTGGGACTACGGCCAGACCAAACTCCTCTCTCACCACAGGACAAATCTTTCCTACTGACCTTCTAAGTTGTCTTAAGTGTTTGTGGGTTGAGAAGTCTGGAAACTGCCACAGTTCCCCTTCATTCAATCCCCTGAGAACTACTCCAGGTTCTCTGAGGCCTGGTCTTTGTCTGTGCTGCCTGCATGGCCCATGCTGAACTATGTTTTTCTCCCAGCCCAGCACAAGAGATCTTTCCAATCAACCATCCAGGTTGTCTTGGGCTGGAAATTTGTTTCTCTCTGTCTTGTTGTGGGTTCTGCTGCTCTAGAATTTGTTTAGGGCCAATTTTTAACAGGTATTTGGAGGGGTTTAGGGGAGAGCTCAAGTGGGTCACTGCTTTTACTCCCCCATCTTGACTCCTCTCCCTGAACCAATTCTTTAGGCTGGAAAGGATCTTCTATTGTATGTTTGAGATCTGAAGAGTAGCCTAACTATATTTAGAGAGGTTTGTCACAGATTTACCCCCAAAGATACAATTTTTAAGGCACAGCAACTCCCAAAGACCCTTGAGTATTAGAAAGTTTATAATCTGTTACAGAGAGGAAGGACTCATACCCACAAATTGCATCATTGAAATTGGATCAAGATTTAAGGACCTTAGAGTTTTCTTAGACTGGAAAAAAAGGGAAAATCTTTAAATGAAATTTACTTTGAATTCAGGTATTTGAAATCTTTCCTTTGATTTCCTCATGAACAAATTATAGAGAGGTAGACTGGATTATAGGAATCAGGGATGTGGCCCACAGGCCACATGTGGTGAAATACTCACTAGTAGAGTCTAAACCAGATTAAAATGTAATTGGGAAAAATTAACAAATAAAAACACAATAAAACATAGATATCTTTACATTTTAAAACTAAGTCAATAATGTGACCCATAGAGACCCTAATTTATGGATTAGTGGCCCCTATTTCTATTTGAATTTGACACTAGTACACTAAATGATAAAATGGTAAAATGAATTTTTAAGAATTTAAACAACTTTTGTAAAAATAAGGTACTGATTAATGGATGGAATTCAATGTGATTTCTTTTGACCTTTGCTCTAAAAATCCATTGACAAACTGATGATTCTGAAGTAACACCCACTGTATTGGTAACCACTGGTTCCTGTATATTTAGATAAGATCAATTTCTTATCTTTCTTTCGTGATGCTGTTTTCCAGCTTTCTTGCATATTGTTCCCTTCAAAGGTCTCTATGGGATATTCACTAGCATTTCTTTACACAAGATGCTCAGCCCCCTTTCTCTGGTTTTGCCCTGGCAGGCCATCATGCATGGAGTGCTCCCTTTCTTCTCCTTCACCACTCAGACTTCCTGTATCTTTCGAGATTCAGTTCATGTCATCATCTAAATGAAGCTGTTCCTTGGCAGCTAGTGTACTCCCTCTTCAAAACTCTTTGGCGTACACACACACACACACACACACACACACACACACACACACACTGCATTCCTTAAATGAATGTATACTCCTAGAAAGCAAGAATACTTTCTCTTTTGTACTGTATCCTCACCACATAACACAGTGCCTGCCTAGCAGTACAAGCTTCTAAATGCTTGTCAATTGATCAATTAATAGCAAGATACTTTATGGAGTTCCAAAATACTTTCACCAAAATACTTTTCACTTTCACTGTTCTTAATGTATGTTCAAGACAGATCCTCATGTAAGTAAGGTATTCATTCTTCCATTCACTTAACAGCTACAGTATTTGAAGCAATCAATTATATACTTATAAGAGAAAAATAAAATGACAAGGAGCTATGTAAAGCAAGAAGCTCATAATTCAATAGGGAATGTTAATAACTGATATTTGTATAGTTTTTTTTATTTGTATCTGAGAGATGTCTGAAGGAAGAGTGTACATCACTCTATAAGCAAAAAATGGTTAGGTTCAAATAATCTTAAATTCCAAATTGTTTTTGACAGGGTTGTGTCAAAAATATAGAATATAATTTTTTCTTTGATATTAAAGATGGAAAGTGCAGTATATACATTGTCTCATTTGAGTATCACAACCACTTCATAAGTTCCAACCAAATGAACTACTATCTCTATTTTGCCATTGGTGAAAGTAAAAGTAAGAGAGATACAATGCCTTGTCCATGGACAAACAACTAGTATGTCCCAGAGGTGGAACTAAAATTTAATTTTCTGTGAAACCACGTCCAACATTCTATTTACTACCATTCTGCTTAATATCAGGCAAAGTACATTATAAAAATAGTTGATACTTACATTGTGATTTTAAGGTCTACTAAGTACTTTATGTAACTTTAGTCTTCACAACCTTTTTTAGTAGGACTATGGTTATTATTATGTCCAATTAACAGAAAAGGAAATGGAGGCATAGAGGGCTGGCATGACATTTTCACAGACCACCCTACAGCAATAGCTATCTATTTCCAGTTGAGGTGATCATGGAACGTTTAAGAGAGTCGCGAGTTGTAGAATTGCTCCTTGAAGCAGGGAGAAGCTTTCTATAGACAGAGACATGGAGGCATACCAGGTGGAGAGACAACATGGACAAAGTCAAGAACAAAATCTTACAAATATATGATTTATTCTGTCCCATGAATCTTTAAATAATACCAATTAAGTTAGAGATTGCTCTTCAAGTCATTATTCCACTAAGAAGAATTTTTTTTAAAATTCCTATTTCTGCCCTCTCTATAGCATTCTTTAAGGTATTTCTTTTACCAATACTAAGATATTCCTCCAGGCTATCCTTCTAGTCTTGTAGGCCCATTTATTTTAAGAAAAACAAGTGAGGAATGTACACTGTTTTAGATTTTTCCCTGACTGTTATTCCTTTTTCTTATTTTTTTTCTCTAAGATACATGGTTTAAACAACCAACTACAACAAGAAAAACAAATATGCTGAATTCTAAATGGATATGTTGAGAGAATAGAATTATAGAGAGTAAAATATGACTGAAAGAGAGTACATAGAATCCCCAAATTACATTATATCCATGTTAGCTTCAGGCTGGCAATAAGACTATGATATAGAAGTCATACTAAGTGGCTATTATCCAGAAGTTTCCTCAGGCCAAAGACATTTTACACAGCTACATTTTATAATTCTAGTTTGGATTCTTCAAGTCCTGTCAGAACCTGTTCTGATCCAAACTTTCCCCTCTTTTTTTTTTTTTTTTGTTTCTTTACCGTCTGGCTTCCACAGTTTGATAGGAATCCACATTGTGTATTTCTTTATTTTTTACAGGTTCATGATCTTTCTTTTTTCTATGAAAACATTTCATCACAGGATAGAAGCAAATGAATGGATCATTAGGTTCTTGAGTCTAGGGGAAAGATTGTGTCCCACTCAGAACCTACTCAGGTGCTCTGCAGGAGCCACAAAGCATCAACCTGCTCATTCCAGTGCAGCAAGTCTGACCACACCAAAGTAATGGTGGGTGTAATTTGAGCTTCTTTTCCAACCAGTTCCAGTCTAAGGGAATTTTCTTTCACATCAATTGATTCTGGCCCCATGCAGGGAGATAATGTGATGCAGAAAATTTTTCTTCCTTTGTATACTTTAGTGTGCTATCAGAATGTTTTCTGACATTGGACTAGGAATAAACAGTTGGAATCCACAGGCTTTCTACTCTCTACAATCGTCTTAGCTGCCCTTTCCACAGTGTTTCATTTTTAATTCATTTTAGTTGTTAAGTGTATGTTTGAGTCAGTATTAAGACTTCTCCTCTGGAATGCCCACATTTCGGTTCAGAAAAAAATTAAGGTCACCAAAGTCCCAAAGATTTCTCATCCATGTCTTCCTAATCATTGTACTTGCGAAATGCTAGAAGATTACAAACACAATTGATAAATTCTGGAAGTGGGGTAAGCATTTTAAAATTCACTATACTCTCATCCCTTTAAAATGGATTTTTAAAATCTTTTAATAGAGGCTCATTCATTAAAGTAAACAGAAAAGCCCAGTTCCATACCTAGGAATTCTTGTGCCTAGGGAAAACTCATTTTCTAGCCTGAGAAAGTAGCAAAGTGATGCACAGAATCATCTATTGCGCATTTTGTTACTTTAGAAGAGGGTGAGCTTAGCAGTAAGTTGGATCTGTGCTTTTTCAGTATAGCATAGTATCTTTACCACTCTATCTCCTTCATCTGGTTGCAGTCGCTCCAAGAGACAAGTATCCATCTCCCAGAGAATCTAGAATGAGTTCAGATTCTACAAGGGGTAGCTTATCTCCCAGAATATCTGGACCAAGAGTCCATTTACAAAGCCCTCAACCTTTGATAAAAGAAATGATGTGGGAGAGAAGCAAAAGGTCAGGAGTGACAAAGCTCTGGTCACCTTGCCCTAGTTTTGACTCTGGAAAATTGCTATAGTAACCAATGATTCCTATGACACTGATTTTTAGAATTATACTCTCTTTCTTAAAAAAATCAATTCCATGGTAAAAGAAATATGTAGTTCTGAGAGCCAGGCCCTATACCTCTAGAGTCTCTAGAACATAGGAACACACTAGAAGAAAGGGATCAGCCAGGAACGTAGCACCTGAGTAAATTAAACAAAATCATTTTTACAAACAACTATTAAATGTCTGTGATATGGAAAAATTTGTGCTGAGTACTGGAAATATAAACATACATATATAGATATATGCATATGTTTGTGTTTTTTACACATACACACACACACGCATGCCCAAACACAAACTCTGACATCAAGAGGCTAACAATTTAGAAGGTAGGAGTGGTGTAGATATGTATTCAATTAATGATAATAATGTCAAATCTAGCAAAGTGCTATAAAAAATGCCTCCCCCTCCAAAAACAACATAGTATTATCCCTTAAATGAAAATTACTATGACGGTCCATAGAAATATTTATTTGATTGGGTTGCCAAATACTAAATATACAGACATTGTTCATTTGTTAAAGAAAAACATTGGAAGTCTTTACTAATTTTAAACTTTTTTTATATTCTTGATGCATGGCATCAAAATAGATCTCAATCTCAATGTGTCAGTCTACCATATCAGCGGCTAAGAAAAGTTTTCAAATCAATACAGTTTTCAAATCAAAACAAATCAATTCCAAAATTGTTTTAAGATTTCAGTGATATTAGGTAGGGAGGTAGAGTTTGCAGAGATAAGTTTTAATGCTGAGTAAGGACTGCTTTTCACAGGCCAATCACAATATTACATTTTTGATCTCACTAATGAGGGAATAACCTCCAGGGGTACAGATTGTGAGCCATTCACACTTTCTTAGCCTGTGTGGTCCATATGTATGTTTTGCTGAAATCATGCAGGAAGCATTCCAACTTGGTGGAGGCCTTTCTCTAGACCTAATACTGGTTGGATGCCAAAAGAGCATGTTTGTTTGTTTGTTTGTTTGTTTTGTTCTGTTTTGTTTTTGTTTGTTTGGTTTTTTTGCCAATTTTACCTTGAAAAAATAGTCCCTACCTTTTCTAGGCCTGGATCTCTCTGATGATACCCTTTATGTTACTTTTAAGGCATGATTCTTAATTAGTAATATGTTGCCACCTATTCACCCCCATTATGTATCACCTTATTTCCCTAGGGGTAACCTGAAACTTTAATAATTTGAAAATCATGATTTTCTGTCACACCTCATCACTAGATGAATATTGAAATTCAAAAGATGGGCCTTTTCAGGAAGAAGGTTGGGAACAATGAAAGTAACATGTATTCCCCCTACTTTTTTTTTTTTCAAAGGAGCAGAGGAGTATGAAAACATAACACTATATATAATGTCAGACTTATTTGTTATATTTTCTAGTTTTGAAGAACTTTTTTTTCTTTTTCCTTTCTTTATTCTTAATTTTAAGCAATGGGGTGATAAAAATATAAATTGGGTGATTTGCATGAACAAAATATATCAATAAAATGATTTAATTACTTTTAAAACACTGACAATTTCTAAAAACAATCCAACTATCTCTCCTATTTCATTCTTGTCTGAATTCATAGCTCGCCTATATTGTTAAATATGCTAATATTTATAACAAGGTCTAGGTATTTTTATCTAACTATATATCATAACTGAATAATAGACATTCATCAGACTTGTTTTTCTCTGTGTTAGTTAGCTCTAAATATTTTGAGAGATTATGAATATTATTTAGCAGACCCAGTGGTTTAAGGTTTGAGGTAACCTGATGAATATTATTCACCAATAGAAATACATGGAAGACCACCATCTTTACTATCTTTTTCTTAGAACTTAACGCAATACTAGGCATCCATAATAATTATGACAAAATTCTTTGGCATATATACATCTTTTCATTTTCATTATCATCATCATCATCACTAGCATCTACATATTGCTTTAGGGCTTACATGCAAAGTATTTACAGATATTATTTCATTTTATCTTTATAATAACCCTGGGAGTTAGTGCTATTATGATCCCTATTTAAAACATGAGGAGACTGAGGCAGAAAGATGTTAAGTAACTTTTCCAGGGTCACACAGAGTATCTGAGATAGGATTTTAATTCAGGTCTCCCTGACTCTAAATCCAGCACTCCATCCACTGCCCCACTTAGCCATTCTCTTTTGTATGTAGTTATTTGTATCTTGTCTTCTCAGTTGGGAGGGCTTCTTAGGGTTAGAGACTGTTTTTGCCAGTTTTTGTATCCCCAGGACTCAGCCTAATATCTGGCATATAGTAGGTACTTAATAAATGCTTTTTGACTTGACTTAACTACTCTGTGCTAGTTATGTGCTAAGTGCTAGTGATAAAAAGAGAAAACAACAACAGGCTTTGCCCTTAAGAAGCTTAAATACTTTCAAGGAAGGCAATGTATTCATAGAAAAATGTATGTGTGCATAGGGGCAGTGAGGTGACACAGCGGATAGAGCACTTGGAATCAGGAAGATTCATGTTCTTGAGTTCAAATCTGACCTCAGACACTTACTAACTGTATGATCCTAGGTAAGTCACTTAACCCTGTTTACCTCAGTTCCTCTTCTGTAAAATGAACTGGTGAAGGAAATGACAAACCACTCCAATATCTTTTCCAAGAAAACCTCAAATGGGGACACTAAGAGTCAGACATGACTGAAATGACTAAACAACAACAGCATGTGTATTCATGTACAAAATAGATACAAGGGGGAAGAGCACTACTACAAGTGAGCTGGAGGATTAGGCAAGTCTCTATATGGAAGTGGCACTTCAGATGTATCTTGAAATAACTGGGTGAGTTTAAGAAGAAAGAAGTGAAGAGGGATCACATTTCAAGTATGGGAGACAGCCAGTACAAAGGCACAAAGATGGCAAAAAAGGAATATCGTTTATGAAGAACAGAGAAAAAGCCAGTTTAACTGGAGTGGATGAAGGAAGTAATGTAACTTAAGGCTGGAAAAGAAGTTAAACGATTTGCTCAACCTCTCAGCCTCAGTTTTCTCATGTGTAGCAAGAGGTTAGACTAGATGACCTACAAGGTGATTTTCAACTCTCAATCCATGATCATGATGTATTTGAGAACAGGACTTTGATGGTTCTATCAGGCTGATCATTCTCTAAGACTACATAAGAAGCAACTCACATACAATTTAGTTATTTTGACTAATCTGAAAAGTCAAAACAAATAAAAATAGAGTTACCCAACAACTGAACCAAGTTATGACTACTTAAGAATTTTTTTTTTGCATTTGTGTACTTAGAGGAGAAGCAGCATGATGCAATGGATAAAACACTGGCCTCAGAACCAGGAAGACCTGGGCCCAAGTCCCACTTCTGTCTCATTGGTCCTGTGATACTGAGCAAATCCTACTGTTTCTCAGTGTTTTAAACAATACTAAGGCTTTATAAGTTGCAGATAAGGCAGTAACCAGAATTAGTAGAAGAAATGCCTTTCCCTATCTGGGAATTCCATACACTAATCAAATCCAGTTACATTCCCATCTTTTTCTTCAAGAAACCTCAGACCAGATGGCTTCTTAATTTGAAGCTTTGGATATTCATAGAATTTCATGCCTGAACCAACCTGATGATATTTTGGCTCATTGAGCTTCAGGAGGTATGGAACTATTGCCAACATGGAACTCTGCAACTTCCTCAAAAGCATATTGTCTTTTCTTCCAAACTTCCACATTTATCTAAAAGGTGCCACCATCATTCCAGGCCTCTAAGGTCAAAAGTTTGGGTTCATTCTCAACCCCTCACTCTCCCACTCTTAATAGATCCAAACAATTGTGAAATCTTGTTTTATACCTTCACATCTCTTACATCCAACTCATTCTTCACTAAGCCACAACCTGAGTTCAGACCCTCATCAGGACTCACCTAGATTATTGCAATAGCCTCTTTATTGGGATCACTGTTGCAAGTCTTTCCCCACTACTGCCAAATGACTTCCTTAAATGTAATTGTGTCCCTGCTACTCACTTAATCAACCACAGTGGTTCCTATTCTATCTAGGAGAAACTATAAACTCCTCAGTTTAGTTATTAAAGCTCTTCAGAACCTGTCCATAACCTTCTTTTCCAATCTCATTGTATATTACTTCACATACACACACACACACACATACACACACACACTGCAATCCATTCAGACTGGCCTTCTCTTTTTCCTTCACACATTACATTGTACATGTTGCCTCCATGCCTTTACCCATACTTGGGATTTCCCTCACTTCTCTTCTTTACCTCATAGAATTCCTCTCTTCCTTCAGAATGCTGTTCAAGCATCATTTTCTACATGAAATTAATTGTGATTTATTCCCCTAATTGTTAGTGCCCTCCATCTAAATATACCTTGTATTTAATTTTATTTCTGACTTGAATATTTAACTTGAGTTGTCTTTATTTGAGTTTATACATACATACATACATTTATATATGTATATATGTATATATACATATATATACATATATTATATATATATATACACACACACACACACACATACATACATACACTTTTTTTGTGTACCTGTGGTCTTCTTCACTAGAAAAGAATCTCTTTTCAAGTATAGACTTTTTTTCAATTTTTGTATCAGTGCCTGATACATAGTAGGCACTTAAATACTAGTAGACTGACTGCATAACTATCCCCTGTGGGCACTTGTCTTCTAGAGGTATTGAGCTTTAATTTTAATATATCTTACTTGACATTCAAAAATCAATTCCTGCAAATCAGAGAGAAGACATTTTGACATTAAGATTGTTGGTTTCTAAAAATAATATCAAAAATTGTCCCTTTTTGGTGTGCCTCCCCACCACGTGCTTTGAAAGCTTTCTTTTTCTACCATGGTTTTGTATATTCCTACAAAGTTGTAAAGCTTGTTTCAGTAGAGACCACCACTAGCAAATAAATGCCAGGTAACTCATAAATGACTCCAGTCCATTGCAGTCTAGTTTTTTTTTTTTAAACAGTTATGAATAGTTATGTCTTCTGGCTTACAAGTAAAAGCAAACTTATTGGTAGGGGCTAACAAGCTAAGAGTTTGAATAGTTGTTTACACACAGAGTAACCAGATTACCAGGTACCATAAATCTACCAAAGTAGCATGCCATCTTGAAGTAATTTATTTTAAATTGCCTTAGGTTATGAAGAAGACAATAAATTATGTTACTTTATGGTTTATAATAGTTATCAATAGAACACTGGGCAAAATGCAAAAATTAAATTAATTTCAAACATAAAAATCATTGAGCATCACATCAATGACCTGCAACTAAATATTAATTTACCGTAAATTTTTGTGCAATGGAAGTGGTTTAGAAAAGAAACTGATGAGATAATTTTAAAATAAAGCTATGCAAAGAAGAATCATGTCTGAATTTCCTTATTTCATGCTCAGTTTTAGCTCCAAGGTCTCAATATTCAACCTATGTATAGAGGCGCATCTTATGACAAATTTGGTAATATGGATAAATTATTCACTAGTATTCATATTGATGTGAATTAACTGATGAAAAGAAAAGTATCTAACTTAGTTTATGACTTATTCTTTATTGGAATGCTTTGGAAAGATCACCACTGCAATTTCCTCATCTCTAAAAGAAGAGGTGGGATTACACTACAGGTTTTATAAAGTTCCTTTCTACTTTAAATCAAGGTTCTGATGAATTGGGGGCAACAAGGTACAGATGTAGCTTTCAAGAGATCCAATCATATTTCATGGATGTGTGGCCCCTATGGCAAAAATGAAGAATTGAAATGAGAAGTCCAGATATTCAGTCTTAATCTAGCAATCCTTTTCACCTTTACAAACCTGAAAGATAGAAATCCATAAATATAATCATCAGGAAGCTTTCTATCTTCATGTCCCAGTGTTTGCTAGTGCAGTTAATTAGAGGAAAGATGGTAATTTAATGCAATTTTTTCCATGTAAAAACAGTAAGAGGCCACTGGAAATTTTTTTCACAAATAAGATCTAGCAGCTGTAGATCATGTTGTGAAAACGCTATTTACCCTGTGCTTGCAGATGGTTTGAAATTATAGCCTTGCATTTTATCATTTGAAATCATGATAAAGGAAAGACTGGGAGAGTTATTTAGTATCAAAACTTGTTTTTACAGCCTTGGCATGCCATCTATAAATGAGGAATTTGGAATTTAGAGCATGTAAATTCAAAAATGCAAAATCAATGAATTAGACAATAAGTAACTCACCTGTGTTTGTGTAGTCATTCTCCTTTGAACATAAAATGTGGATAGATGCAGCTAGAATTGCTTCAGAGTCCACTGCACTTCAAATCAGCTAAATTATATCTCTGACATTAGTCAATGTCAGCTATACAACCTTGGGCAAGTCATTTCTCTTCCCTGGGCCTCATTTTTCTCATCTAAGTAATGAGGAAGTTAAACTAAATAATCTCTAATGTCTCTGTTTAAAGTCTATGATTTTCAATGATTTAAAAAAAAAGTCCCATAGGACCATAAAATCTTAGTATTAGAAGATACTTCAGGATTCCTTTAAGACCAACCACCTATACTTCCTGTAATTTCTACCCTCTAACCCTAATTTTATACTCTATGACCAATCAGAATAAATTTAATTTATTTGTATATTGAAAATAAATTTCAATTTATTAATTTAATCCCTCTTCTATAAGGCCACTCATTAAGTATTTGAAGAAAGCAATAATTCCTCCAACCCCTCAATCTTATTGTCTCCAGACTAAACATCTTAAATTATACAAATTTTTATGGCTTTTGGAACATATTTCAAAATTGTTATGCAGAATTGTTAGACCAGTTCAAACTCTACCTACAGTACATTAGTATACCTATTTTTCAACATTCCCTCCAGTATGTATCATTTTCCCTTTCATGTTAGCCAATATAAGAACTACAAGGTGGTACATCAGAGTTGTTTTAATTTGCATTGCTGTAATCTACAACGATTTAGAACATTTTTATGTTAATATTGATAGCTTTGATTTCTTCTTCTGAAAACTGCCTTTTCATATCCTTTGACCATTTATCAATTGGAGAATGACTCTTGTTTCTTCATAAAATTAGCTCATTTCCCTATATATTTGAGAAATGAGGTCTTTATCTGAGAAACTTGCTTTACAATTTGTTTTCCAGTTTCCTCTTTTCATTATAATTTTGGCTACATTAGTTTTGTTTGGGTAAAATATTTTAATTTCATATAATTAAAATTATCCATTTTATTTCCTATAATCCTCTCTATATCTTGTTTGGTCATAAACTCTCCATTTATCCATAGATTTCACAGATAAATTTTTAAATGATTCCATAATTTGCCTGTGGTACCACCCTTTAAGACTAAATCATTTATCTATTTTGACCTTTTATTGGTAGACCATAAGAGTTGTTGGTATATGCCTAGTTTCTACCAAACTACTTTCCAGTTATCCCAGCAATTTCTGAGAAATGATGAGTTATTATTTGAAAAGTTTCTATTTGGAGGTTTATCAGACAGTAAATTAATATGGTGATTTGCTCCATGTTTTATATACTTAATCTATTCCACTGATCCACCATTTTATTTCTTAGCTAGTACCAGATTGTTTGCATGATTACCACTTAGTAATGTAGTTTGAAATCTAGTACTACTATGCTGCCTTCCTTCACATTTTTTAATTGATTCCCTTGATATTCTTGAACTTTTGTTCTTCCAGATGGTTTTTAAAATTATTTTTCTAGTTCTATAAAATAATTTTTTTTGTAGTTTGATTATTATGACACTGAAGAAGTAGATTAAATTAGGTAGAATTGTCATTTTTATCTTATTGGCTCATCCCACCTATGAACAATTAATATTTCTTCAATCATTTACCTCTTAGTGTGAAAAATGTTTTGTAATTATGTTCATATAATTCCTGGTTTTGTCTTAATAGGTAGACTCCCAAGTCTACCTACTACTAGATGTTAGAGGGAATGTGGGGAAGTCACTTAACCCCAATTGCCTCACTAAAAAAAAAACAAAACAAAACAAAAAAAAAACAATTAAGCACTAGAAAGCATAGGAATAATGGAACCTTTCCTAAAACGATAAGTAGTATCTATCTAAAACCATCAGCAAGCCCTATGTGTAATAATTAATTTGATGCCTTCCCAATAAAATCAAAGGTGAAGCAAAGATATCCATTATCACCACTATTCAATATTGTACTGGAAATACCAGCTATAGCAATTAGATAAGAAAAAAAGAATTGAAGGAATAAAAATAGGTAATGAGGAAATAAAACTATAACTCTTTGCAGATTATATGATGTTATCTGTAAAAAACCCTAGAGAATAAACTAAAAAAAAAACTAGTAGAAACAATGAACAATTTTAGTAATGTTGCATGATATAAAATAAACCCATATAAACCAGCATTTCTATATGTTACCAATAAAATCCAACAGAAAAAACAGAAAGAAATTCCGCTTAAAATAACTGTAGAAAATGTAAAAATAGATTACTATGGCCAATATTGAATCAGCCCTGCATACCCAGTATAAATCCCACTTGGTCATAGTGTAGTTTTCTCATATCCCCTCTAACATCCATCATTTCCCCTTTTTGCCATAGTAGCCAATCTGATATGTGTGAGGTGGTGCTTCAGACTTGTTTGAATTTGCCAGTATCTGATCAATAGCATTTTTTATGATTATAGATAGCTTTGCTTTCTTTATCTGAAAATTGCCTGTTCATATCTTTTGACCATGTATTATTTGGGGAATCATATATTCTTATAAATTTGACTCAGTTATATATATTTATATATATATATATATACATATATGTTATATGTGTGTGTAACTGAGTCAAATTTATGTATGTATGTATGTATGTATGTATGTATGTGTATATGAGAAATGAGGCCTTTATCAGAGACATTTGCTGTTAAAAAAAAAAAAAACTTTCCCTCAGTTTCTGCTTCCTTTCTAATCTTGGCTCCATTAGTTTTGTCTGTGCAAAACTCTTTTAAACATAATATAATTTAAATCATCCATTTTATACCTTGTAATGCTGTCTCTTATTTGTCATAAATTCTTCATTTATCCCCAGATCTGAAGGTAAACTATTCCATGTTCTCCCCATTTGCTTATGATATCACCCTTTTGTCTAAATCACACACCCATTTTGACCTTATCTTGATATATTGTGTAAGATGTTGGTGCATAACTACTTTCTGCCTAACTGCTTTCTAGTTTCTCCAGCAGTTTTTGTCAAATAGTGGATTCTTGATGCAAAATCTTGGACCTTTGTGTTTCTCAAACACACGTTACTATGGTCAGTTACTACTGTGTATTGAGTAGATACCTATTCCACTGAGATATCACTCTGTATTTTAGCCAGTACCAGATTATTTTGATGATGACCACTTTATAATGAAGTTTGAGATCTGGTATGGCCAGACAACCTTCTTCATATCATATTTCACTAATTCTTTTGATATTTCTGACCTTTTTTTCCTGTTAGAAGAAAAAGATTTTTTCTAGTTCTATAAGATGATTTTGGTAGTTCGATTGCTATGACACTGAGTAAGCTAAATTCATTTAGGTAGAATTATCATATTTATTATATTGGCTTGGTCTACCCATGAGCAATTAATATTTTTTCCAATTGTTCAGATCTGAAATTAATTGTGTGAAAAGTTATTGTAATTGTATTCAAATAACCCCTGGGCTTACCTTGGCCAGTAGACTTCCAAGGATTTTATATTGTCTTCAGTTATTTTAAATGAAATTTCTCTATCACTTTTTGCTGGACTTTGCTGGTAATATACAGAAATGATGATGATTTATGTGAGTTTATTTTATATCCTGGAATTGGTAAAGTTGTTTATTATTTCAAGTAATTTTTTGGTTCATTCTCTAGGATTCTCCAACTATACCACCTTATCATCTGCAAAAAGTATTAATTTCATTTCTTCATTGCTTATATTTATTGCTCCAATTTCCTTTTCTTGTCTTATTGCTGTAGCTAGCATTGTTGTAGCTATAGCATTGCTGTATCTAGTACAATGTTGTCTTTTTAAAAATCAATTTTAGTTTTCAACATTCACTTCCACAAAATTGTGAGTTCCAAATTTTCTCCTTATCTCTCCCCCCCCCCCCCCCAACTGCATGCATTCTGAATACACCTTCCACCAATCTGCCTTCTCCCTTCCATCACCCTCTCCCTTCTTTTATCCCCTTCCCCTTCTATTTTCCTATAGGGCAAGATAGATTTCTATACCCTATTGCCTGTATATGTTATTTCCCAGTTGCATTTAAAAACAATTTTTAACATTCTTTTTTTAAAACTTTGAGTTCCAAATTTTCTCTCTTCCTCCTTCCCCACCTACCCTCATAGAGAAGGCAAGCAATTTGATATAGGTCATACATGTATAATCATGCAAAACACTTCCATAATAGTCATGCTGTGAAAGATTATTTTTCCCTCCATCATATGCCATCCCCTCACATTCTATTCTCTCCTTTGACACTGTCCCTCTTCAAAAGTGTTTACTTCTGATTACCCCCTTCCCCAGTCTGCCCTCCCTTCTATCATCCCCCTTCTCTTATCCCCTTCCCCCCATTTTTCTGTAAGGCAAGACAAATTTCTGTACACAATTGAGTGTGTATGTTATTTCCTCCTTAAGCCAAATCCAGTGAGAGTAAGATTCATTCATTCCCTCTCACCTCTCCCCCACCTTTTCCCACTGTAAAAGATTTTTCTTGACTCTTTTATATGAGATAACTTACCCCCATTCTACCTCTCCTTTTCTTTCTCCCACTACAATCTTTTCTCACACCTTAATTATATATATATATGTGTGTGTGTGTGTGTGTATATATATATACACACACACATATATATATTCTTTCCATGTAAGAATATAAACAGTTCAGCTTCAATAAGTCCCTTATGATTTCTCTATCCTGTTTGCCTTTTCATGCTTCTCTTGAGTATTATATTTGAAAGTGAAATTTTCTATTCAGCTCTGGTCTTTTCACCAAGGATGCTTGAAAATCCTCTATTTCTTTGAATGTCAATTTTCCCCCTAAAGGATTATACTCAGTTTTTCTGGGTAGGTGATTCTCGGTTTTAATCTTAGGTCCTTTGCTTTGGATGTAGGAGCTTTGACTTTGTTGTCTTCTTCTGGTTCTATGTTTTGATCTTCGTCACCAAAGTAAGATTCTGCAGTCTGAGGGTTTTGTTTTTTGTTTTTTCCCCACTGTTTGCTCAAGTTCCTAGCCAGTTACTTGACTTTTTAACTCTTTGTTAAGGTAGGATTCTGCTTCCAGTGTGGACGGTGTACTGTCCCAAGCTTCAGGGCTTTTGTGCAGCTGTTTTCACAGATACTCCTAGGGACCTATAAATATTTCATTCTTCCAAGGTGGTATGATAAGGGGCGAGGGGTTTACTCATTTCCTGGCCTGTGATCAGGTCTATGAGTGACCACAAGCACTCTTTCCTGCCTTTGAACTGTGAGATTTCCCACTCCACTATCACCAAATGCTCCACCATGCCAGTGCTCCTCTTTGCCACCCAGGACTGTGACCCAGATCCACGTATATGCAAAGCAAGAGAATCCTGCCCCCATGCCAGCAAAGAGATCCCTGAAATTCCCCTCTGATCAGTCACTCAATTCCTCTACCATCTGTGGGCTGAGAGCTCTGGAAGCAGCTGCAGGCACCGCCACTCCAGGGCTGTGCAAGGGACCAGACCACACTCCTTTCTCACCCAGCTCTGACAGACCTTTCCTACTGACTTAAGTTGTGTTTGGCATTTGTGGGTTAAAAAGTCTGGAAATCACCACACTGCTAGTGATTCAGCGTTGTGAGGCCTGCTGTAGGTTCACTGGGGCCCTGCCTTTGCCTGCACAGGCCACACTTAACTGAGCTCCTCTCTCAGCCTGGAATAACAGACCTTTCTTATCAATCATCCAGGTTGTCTTGGGCTGGAGATTTGTTTCACTCGGTCTTTTTGTGGGTTCTGCTGATCTATAATTTGTTTAGAGTCATTTTTACAGGTATTTGGAGGGGTTTGGGGGAGAGCTCAAGCAAGTCACTGCTTTCATTCTGCCATCTTGGCTCCAACACCTTCTAGTACAATTTTAAATAATAGTGGTGATAACAGGCATCCTTGGTTCAGCCCTGATTTTACTGGATCAGCTTCTAGCTTATCCCCCTTACAGATAATGCTTGTTGATGGTAGATGCTATTTATCATTTTGAGGAAAGCTCCATTTATTCCTATGTTTTCTAGTGTTTTGATAGGAATGTGTATTGTATTTGGTCAATAGATTTTTTTCTGCATTTTTTATATATTTTATTATTTTTTTTAATTTTTAACATATGTTTTTAAAACTTTGGGTTACAAATTTTCTCCCTTCCTCCCTCCCCACCCACCCTCATTGAAAAGGCAATCATCTCAATACAGGTTATAGATGTGTAGTCATGCAAAACACTTCCATAGTAGTACTGTTGTGAAAAACTAAGTATATTTCCCTTTATCCTATCCTACCCCCCATTTATTCTATTCTCTCTTTTGACCCTGTCCCTCCTCAGAAATGTTTGCTTTTGATTATCCCCTCTCCCAATCTGTCCTCCCCTCTATCAGCCCCTTGTTCTCTTGTCCCCTTCTCCTCTTATTTTTCCTGTAGGATAAGATAGATTTCCATACCCCATTGTGTATGTTATTCCCTCCTTAAGTCAAATTCTATGAGAATAAGATTCACTCATTCTCTCTCACCTTCCACCACTTCCCCTCCATTGTAAAAGCCTTTTCTTGTCTGTTTCATGTGAGATATTTTACCTCATTCTACTTCCCCCATTCTCCTTCTCCCAGTATAATCCTCTCTCACCCCTTAATTTTATTTTCCAGATATCACCCCTTCATCTTCAACTCACCCTGTGACCTCTATCTATCTACCTATACATACATATAATTTTTCCTTCCCATTACTCTAATACTGACAAAGGAGTCATGAGTTACAAATATCATCTTTCCATGCAGGAATGTAAACAGTTCAACATTAATAAGTCTCTTATGATTTCTCTTTCCTGTTTATCTCTTCCATGTTTCACTTGAGTCTTGTATTTGAAGTTCAAATTTTCTATTCAGCTCTGGTCTTATCCACAGGAATGCTTGAAAGTCCCCTATTTCATTGAATGACCATTTTTTACCCTAAAGGATTATACTCAGTTTTGCTGGGTGGTGATTCTAGGTTGTAGTCCTATCTCCTTTGCCCTCCAGAATATCATACTCCATGCCCTCCAGACCCTTAATGCAGAAGCTGCTAAATCTTGTGTTATCTTGATTGTGTTTCCACAATACTTGAATTGTTTCCTTCTGGCTGCTTGCAATATCTTCTGCTTGACCTGGGAGTTCTTGAATTTGGCTACAATATTCCTAGGAGTTTTCCTTTCAGGATCTCTTTCAGGAGGTGATCGGTGGATTCTTTCAATTTCTATTTTGCCCTCTGGTTCTAAAATATCAGAGCAGTTTTCCTTGCTAATTTCTTGAAAGATGATGTCTAGGCTCTTTTTTTGATCATGGCTTTCAGATAGTCCAATAATTTTTAAATTCTCTCTCCTGGGTCTATTTTCCAGGTCAGTTGTTTTTCCAATGAGATATTTCACATTCTCTTCTATTTTTTCATTCCTTTGGATTAGTGTTACAGTGCCTTGACTTCTCAAATTGTCCTAGCTTCCAATTTCTCCACTCTAATTTTTAAGGAAGTATTTTCTTCAGTAAGCTTTTGGACTTCCTTTTCCATTTGGCCAATTTTGCTTTTTAGGGCATTCTTCTCCTCATTGGCTTTTTGGATCTCTTTTACCATTTGGGTTGGGCTATTTTTTAAGGTGTTATTTTCTTCAGTATTTTTTTTTGGGTCTCCTTTAGCATCACTCTCAGTTTCTCCTCTACTTCTCTTACTTGCTTCTCAAAATCCTTTTTGAACTCTTCAATGTCCTGGGACCAATTCATATTTTTCTTAGAGGTTTTGTTGGATGTAGGAGCTTTGGCTTCATTGTCTTCTTCTGGTTGTATATTTTTATCTTCTTTGTCATCAAAGTAAAATAATATAGTCTGACTCTTTTTGTGCTGCTTGCTCATGATCTCAGGCCAATTACTTGAGTTATAAACTCTTTGTTAAGGTAGGAGTCTGTTTCCAGTGTGAAGAATGTACTGTCCCAAGCTTCAGGGGTTTTGTGCAGCTGTTTTCAGAGATACTTCTAGGGAACTGTAAATTTTCAGTTCTTCCAAGGTGCTATGATCAAGGGTGAGGTGTTTACTACTTTCCTGGCCTATGCTCTGGCCTATGAACACTCTTTTCTGTCTTGAAACTGTGAGGAGGCTTTCCTCTCCACAGCCACTACAAGCTCCACCACACCATAGCTCCTCCTCACCTCAGCATCACCACCCAGTACTGTGACCCAGATACAAACATGGGCAAAGCAAGAGAATCCTGTACCAACAAAGAGATTTCTGCAATCCCCCTTTGATCAGACACCTGATTCCCCCTCAGTCTATGGGCCAGAAGCTCAGGAGGCAGCCGCCACCCTGGGCCATGCTCAAGAATGGGACTGGAAACCCACCGTCCTTCTCTCTCAACACCACAGAAACAGACTTTTCCCACTGACCTTCTAAGTTGTCTTTGGCATTCATGGGTTGAGAAGTCTGGAAACTGCCACAGCTGCCCAGGATTCTATCCCGAGGCCTGCTTCAGGTTCCCTACGGCCTGCGCACCCATGCCAAACTGCACTCCTCTCCCCACCCAGCGCAATATACCTTTCTGATCAACCATCCAGGCTGTCTTTCACTGGAAATTTGTTTCACTCTGTCTTTTTGTGGGTTGTGCTGTTTTAGAATTTTTTGAGTCATTTTTTATAGATATTTGGAAGGGTCACTGCTTTTACTCTGCCATCTTCATGCATTTACTGATATAATCATTGATATGGTAAATTATACTGATAGTCTTCCTAATATTGAACCAGCTCTATATTACTAGTGTAAATCCCATCTGGCCGTAGTGTATGGTCTTTATGATATATTACTATAATTACCCTGCTAATATTTTATTTAAAATTTTTGCACCAATATTCATTAGGAAATTGGTCTTTAGTTTACTTTTTCTATTCTTCTTCTTCCTGGTTTAGGTAACAGCACTATATTTTGGGTCATCAAAGGAAGGAATCCTTCTTTGCCTATTTTTCCAAATAGTTTATGTAGCATTGGAATTAATTGCTCTTTAAATGTTTGGTAGAGTTCACTTTTGAATACATCTGGTACTGTGGATTTTTTCTTAGGGAGCTAATTGATGGTTTTTTCAATTTCTTTTTCTAGGATTGGGTTATTTAAATATTCTATTTCCTTTTCTATTAATCTTGGCAATTTATATTTTTATGAATATTCTTCTATTTTGCTTAGTTAAATTTATTGACATATAGTTAGGCAAAATAGCTCATTAAATTACTTACCTCTTTATTGGTGGCAGATTCAACCTTTTCATTTTTGATATTGGTAATTTGGTTCTCTTCTTCCTTTTTTTTATTAATTTAACCAATGTTTTATCTATTTTTTTGTTAACCAGCTCCTAGTTTCATTAGTTCAATGATTTTCTTACTGCCAATTTTATTAACCTCTCCTTTGATTTTTGGCATTTCCATTTTGGTGTTTAATTGGGAATTTTTAATTTATTCTGCTTTGGGTTGTTTTTTTTTTTTTTTGGTTAAATTCCCAATTCATTGATCTATTCGTTCTTTATTTTATTGATTTAAGCATTTAGAAATAAAAATTGCCATATAGAGATATAAAATGCAGCTTTGGCTTAAACCAATAAATTTTGTTATGATGACTCATTGTTATCATTCTCTTTAATGAAATTATTGATTGTTTCTATTATTTGCCTCTTGACCCATGCATTCCTTAGGATTTAATTAATTAGTTTCAATTAATTTTTAATCTCTACTTCCATGGTCCTTTATTAAATGCAATTTTGTTACATTCTGATCTGAAAAAGATACATTTAACATTTTTGCTTTTCTGCATATGATTGTGAAAGTTTTATGACCTAAGATATGGTCAAATTTTTGTAGATGCCATCTACCCCTCAGAAAAAGGTATGTTCCTTTCCATTTATTCCCATTCACTTTTCTCTAGAGGTCTATCATATCTAACTTTTCCAAAATTTTATTCATTTCCTTAACATTTGTTTTTCTTTTTTTTGTTTAGATTTATGTAGTTCTGAAAGGAGCAAGTTGAGTAAAATTAGTGTAATTTTGCTATTTCTTCCTGTAACTCATTTAAATTTTCCTTTAAGAATTTGGATGGAGTGAAGATGGTGGAGTAAAAGCAGTGACTTGCTTGGGCTCTCCCCTAAATCCCTCCAAATACCTGCAAAAATGGCTCTAAACAAATTCTAGAGCAGTAGAACCCACAAAAAGACAGAATGAGGGGCATTTAAGTGGAGCAGTGGATGGAGCACCAGCCCTGTAGTCAGGAGAACCTGAGTTCAAATCTGGCCTCAGACAATTTACACTTACTAGCTGTGTGACGCTGGGCAAGTCAATTAACCCCAATTGCCTCACCAAAAAAACAAAAAAAAAGAAAAAAGAAAACAAATAAATGTTGTATTTTGGGGCAGCTAGGTGGCTCAGTGGATAGGGCACTGACCCTGGAGACAGGAGGACCTGAGTTCAAATCCGGCCTCAGACACATAAAATTTCCTAGCTGTGTGACTCTGGGCAAGTCACTTAATTCCAAGCCTCACTAAAAAAAAAAAAAAAAAAAAGACAGAGTGAAACAAATTTCTAGCCCAAAACATTGAAAAGAAAGGTTTACAGCACTGGGATAGGAGAGGAGTGCAGTTCAGCATAGGTGCATAGTACACAAGTAAAGACCAGGCCACAGCAACTCTGGAGCAGTCCTCAGGGGACTGAATCATGGGCAGCTGTGGTGGTTTCCAGACTTCTCAACCCACAAATGCCAAAGACAACTTAGAAGGTCAGTAGGAAAGGTCTGTCAGACCTTGGTGAAAGAGAAGCTTGGTCCCAGCCCCAGTTCCAGAGCAGCCCTGGGATGGTGGCTACTTCCAGAGCACTCAGGCCCACAGACAAAGGGGGGGTCAAGTGGCTGATCAAAGGGGGATTGCAGGGATCTCTTTGCTGGCACTGAGGCAGGAATCTCTTGCTTTGCCTGTGCTTAGATCTGGGTCACAGTTTTGGGTGGTGGTCCTGGGGTGAGGAAGAGTGCTGGCATGGTGGAGCTTGTAGTGGTGGTGAAGAGGGAATCCTTCTCATAGTTCCAAGGAAGAAAAGAGTGTTTGTGGTCATTCATAGACCAGAGCACAGACCAGGAAAGAAGTAAATACTTTGCCCTTGATCATACCACCTTGGAAGAATGGAAAAGCCTCCAAGAAAAATATGAATCAGTCCCAGGCCATAGAAGAGCTCAAAAAGCATTTTGAGAAGTAAATAAGAGAAGTAGAGGAAAAACTGGAAAGAGAAATGAGAGTGATACAAGAAAATCATGAAAAACAAGGCAACAATTTGCTAAAGGAGACCCAAAAAATACTGAAGAAAATAACACCTTAAAAATAGCCTAACCCAAATGGCAAAAGAGGTCCAAAAAGCCAATGAGGAGAAGAATGCCTTACAAAGCAAAAATGGCCAAATGGAAAGGGAAGTTTAAAAGCTCACTGAAGAAAATACTTCCTTAAAAATTAGAATGTAGCAAATGCAAACCAGTGACTTTATGAGAAATCAAGACATTATAAAACAAAACCAAAAGAATGAAAAAAATATAAGACAATGTGAAATATCTCATTGGAAAAACAACTGACCTGGAAAATAGATCCAGGAGAGATAATTCAAAACTTATTGGACTACCTGAAAGCCATGATCAAAACAAAAAACCTAGACATTATCTTTCAAGAAATTATCAAAGAAAACTGCCCTGACATTCTAGAATCAGAGGATAAAATAGAAATGGAAAGAATCCAGCAATCACCCCCTGAAAGAGATCCCCAAAGGAAAACTCCTAGGAATATTGCAGCCAAATTCCAAAGTTCCCAGGTCAAGGAGAAAATATTGCAAGCAACCAAAAAGAAACAATTCAAGTATTGTGGAAACACAATCAGGATAACACAAGGTTTACAGCTTCTACATTAAGGGATGGGAAGGATTGGAATATGATATTCCAGAGCTCAAAGGAGCTAGGATTACAACCAAGAATCACCTATCCAACAAAACTGAGTATAATCCTTCAAGGAACAAATGGACATTAAATGAAAAAGAGGACTTTCAAGCATTCTTGATGAAAAGACCAGAGCTGAATAGAAAATTTGACTTTCAAATACAAGAATCAAGAGAAGCATGAAAAGGCAAACAGGAAAGAGAAATCATAAGGGGCTTATTTAAATTCAACTGTTTATTTTCCTACATGGAAAGATGATATTTGTAACTCATGTGACCTTTGTCAGTATTAGGGTAGTTGGAGGGGAAAAATTATAAGCATAGATAGATAGATAGATAGATAGATAGATAGATAGATAGATAGATAGATAGATAGATAGATAGATAGATGGCACAGGGTGAGTTAAAGCTGAAGGGGTGATATCTGGAGAATAAAATTAAGGAGTGAGAGAGAATTATACTGGGAGAAGGAGACAGGGAGAGATAGAATGGGGTAAATTATCTCACATAAAACAGACAAGCAAAGGTTTTTGCAGTGGAGGGGAAGTGGGGAAAGGTGAGAGGGAATGAGTGAATCTTATTCTCTTTGGATTTGGCTTAGGGAGGGAATAACATAAACATTCAATTGGGTATGGAAATCTATTTTACCCTAAGGAAAATAGGAGGGGAAGGGGATAAGAGAGCAGGGAGATGATTGAGGGGAGAGCAGATTGGGAAAGGGGATAGTCAGAAGCAAACACTTCTGAGGAGGGACAAGGTCAAAAGAGAGAATAGAATAAGTGGGGAGGTGGGATAGGATGAACTGAAACATACTTAGTTTTTCACAACAGGACTACTATGGAAGTGTTTTGCATGACTACACAGGTATAATCTACATCAAGTTGTTTGTCTTCTTGATGAGGGTGGGTAGAAAGGGAGGAAGGGATAAAATGTGGAACTCAAAGTGTTAAAAACAAATGTTAAAAATTGTTTTCACATGCAACTGGGAAATAAGATATACAGGCAGTGGGGTACAGAAATCTATCTTGCCCTACAGGAAAATAGAAATGGAAGAGGATAAGAGAAGTGGGTGGAGATAGAAGGGAGGGCAGATTAGAGGAAGGGGTATTCAGAATGCACGTCATCTTGGGGTGGGGAGGGAGGGATGAGATGGAAAGCAAATTTGTAACTCAAAATCTTGTGGAAGTGAATGTTGAAAACTATAAATAAATTAATAAAAAAAATTTTTAAAAGAATTTGGATGCTATACCATTTGATGCATATGTGTTTAGAATTGATATTACTTGATTGTCCATGGTACTTTTTAGTAAAACATAGTTTCCCTTCTTTTCTCTTTTAGTTAGATCTATTTTTGCTGTTGTTATGTCTGAGATCATGATTGCTACCCCTGCTTTTTTACTTCATCTAAAGCATAATAGATTCTCCTCCAGGCTTTTACCTTTATTCTCTATGTCACTCTGCTTCAAGTGTGTTTCTTGTAAAGAACATACTGCACGATTCTGGTTTTTAATCCACTATGCTATATGCTTCTGTTTTGTGGGAGAGTTCATCCCATTCAAATTCACAGTTATTATTAGAATTTCTTTCTTTCTATTCTGCTTTTCCCCCTTATTTATCATTCTCTGTCTCTTTTTACCCTGTTCATCCTTAAAACTTGCTTTTGACCATCACCTCTCCCAATATGCCTTCCCTTCTACGACCTTCCATTTCTCTTATCTCTCTCTCTTCCTACTGCCCTGTAGGGTGAGGTAGATTTATATATCCAGCTGATTATACATGTTATTCCCTCACTGAGCCAATTCTGATGAAAGTAAGATTCAAGCATTGCCTGCCAACCCCCACATCTTCCCCTCCACTGTAAAATGTCTTTTTGATCTCTTTTACATGAGATAATGTACTTCATTCTAATGTTTCCCCTCCTCCTTCTCTTCATGCATCCACTTTTCTCACCACTTAATTTTTTCTGGATATTATATAATCATAATCAACTTATAAATGCAGTGCCTATTTACCCTCCTTCTAACTGCCCTAGTAAATAAACATTTCTTAGGAGTTAACAAGTATAACCTTCCCATCTAGGATGCAGTTTAACTTTATTAAATCCCTTGTGGGGTTTTTTTCCTGTTTACTTTGTTATGCTCCCCTTGAATCTTATCTTTGAATGTCAAATTTTATAGTCAGCTTTTGTCAGTAGTGCTTGAAAGTCCTCTTTGTCACTAAATATCCATTTTCCCTCTGAAAGATTATACTAATTTTGCTGCATAGGTGATTCTTAGTTGTAATGCTGGATCCTTTGCCTTCCAAAATATCATATTCCAAGCCCTCAGATCTTTTAATGTAGAAGCTGCTAAATCTTCCACTATCCTGACTGTGGCTTCATGATATTTGAATCGTTTCCTTCTGGCTGCTTGCAGTACTTTTTTCCTTGACATAAGAGGTCTGGAATTTAGCAATAATATTACTGGGAGTTTTCATTTGGGATTTTTTTCAGGAGGTGATTAATGGATTCGTTCTATTTCTATTTCTCCCTCTGGTTCTTGAACATAAAGACAGTTCTCTTTGATCATTTCTTGAAAGATGATGTCTAGGCTCTTTTTTTATCATGGCTTTCAGTTAGCCCAATAATTTTTAAATTATCTCTCCCTATTTCCCAAGTGGGTTGTTTCTCTAATGAGATTTTTTTTTCATTTTTAAAATTTTGATTTATTGGTTTTTTGATGTCTCATGGAGTCATTAGCTTCCACTTCTTCATTTCTAATTTTTAAGGAATTATTTTCCTTAGTTAGCTTTTATGGCTCCTTTTCCATTTGGCCAATTCTGCTTTTTAAGGAATTCTTCTCACTTATTCATTTTTCAAAGTGTTATTTTCTTCAGTGTCTTTTGTATCCGTTATCAAGCCGTTGACTCTTTCTTGCATCACTTACATTTCTTTTCCCTACTTTTCCTCTGTCTCTCTTATGTGATGTTTTAAAATGCTTTTATGAGCCCTTCCAGGTTCTGAGACCAATCCACATTTTTCTTTGGTACTTTACATATAGCTGCTTTGATCTCCTCTTCTTCTGCGTTTCTTTTCATCTTACCTGTCCTCGTAGTATCTTTTTATATCCAGGTTGTTTTTAGATGTTTGCTAATTTTTCATTTTTTTTTCTTGACTTTTAACTTTATGTTAAAGTTGGGCTCTGCTCCCAGAGTGGTGGGTGCACTATCCCAAAGCTTCAGGTTTTTCATGCTACTGTGTTGAGAGGTAGTTTTGTGGATCCTTAAGTTTCAGTTATTCCAAAGTGGTATGATATAAAAAGAGATGTGCTCATTGTTCTCCTGATCTGTACTCTGGTCTGTGAGTGGCAACAAGCACTCTTTTCCACCCTGGAATTGTGATCAGGGTCACCGCTTCTGCTAGTCCTCCTCCTCGCCCTGGATTGTGATCCAGAACTGCATATGGGTAACGCAACAGAGTCCTGTACCCAGTGCCAGCAAAGGATCTCCAGTAATTTTCTTCTGTCTTCATTACCATCTGTGGGCTAAGAGCTCTAGAAGCTGCTATTACAGATTCATAGTCCTCAAAGTCTGCTGATGGCTTGCACTGGGGCTTTGGACCTAGCTGCTGACTTGCATTGGGTGGCCTGTGCTAGACTGCAGTGCATTCTCACCCCAGTGAGACAGAGCTTTCTTGGTGACCTTCTAAGTTGTCTTGGGTTGGGAAATTGTTTTACCTCATCCGTTTGTTGATTTTTGACACTCCAGAATTCATTTTGAAGCAATACTTTAATGCTTTTTAAAGGGGAATGTGGGAGAGCTCAGGTGATTCCATGTATTTATTCTGCCATCTTAGCTATACCCCCCAGAAACAGAAACTGAATTTTTTCTGAATTTTTTTGATAAAGGTCTGATATTCAAAATAAAGGGAATTAATACAAATATGTAAGAACAAAAGCCATTATCCAATTTAAAAATGGTCAAATAAAATAGAGGTGGAGTTTTCAAATAAATAAAAGCAATCTACTAACAACTATGGCAAAAAAAACCCCTCCAAATCATGAATAAAAATAATATAAATTAAAACAACTAATTTTCCATTTTATGTTGATTATATTGGCTAATGTGACAAAAGAGAAAAGTAGCAATTGTTCAAAGGGCTGTAGGGGAACAAGCACACTGACATTCTACTGATGAAGTTTAATTCATCCAACCATTCTGAGAAACCATTTGGACTATGTCCAAAAGTATATGTTTTGACTCAATTGACACCATTACTAGCCAGGTACTCCAAAGAGGGGTAAAAGGATGTATGTATGGAAAAATATGTTTAATAATGCTTTTTGCTATGATAAAGAACTGAAAACAAAATGGTTACTCATAACTGGGGAATAGTTGATGACAAATTGTGAATGTGATATGATACTGTTGAAGTTGGAAGAGCATGATGATTCAGAGAAATATTGGAAGATTTATGAACTGACCAGAACAATTTGCAAGATGACCACAATACTGTAATAAAAAACAATGATAATAGACTCCTGAACTGTATGGTGCAGAGGACAATTGTGACTCCCAAAGACGGCTGTTCAAACATCTTTACGCTATCATTATAGTGATATGTGACACCACAGATGAAGAATAGGCGATAGATTTATAGAAATAGCCAATGTGCTGATTTGTTTTGCTGGACTATACTTAATGAGTTTAAGGGCAGGCTTCTATCTTGGGGAGTGGAAGGGGATGGGATTGATGGAAATGGAAATGTTTTGACATTTTTGTTCTTACCATGGAAATGATAATGGAAATGTTTTTTAAAAAAAGAAAAAATGAAAAATCATTGATAATTTTAAAAATACACTTGGGGAAATGAGAAAATTCAGAAAAGCATCTATATGCTGATAGCTTAATAGATTGATAGATAGATATAGATAGATAAGCAGGACAATTTTGTTATTACAAAATAAAATTTAATATGCTTTTTAAAAAACTGTAACAAAAGGACCCATTTTCATGTAAAAATTGTTTTCTGTTCTTTGCCTATTTAAATAGGCATATTTGATTATGTCTGTTAAATTCATTAAAAAACAAAATTTTAAAAATAATGTGAAGAAGTTACACTAAATAACCTTTAAGGGTCCTTCCAGGTTAAAATCCCATGGAACTGCTTATGAAAGGGAGATCACTAGTATCCTGTGTGTTAGAGATTTCAGGTCCAAGTAGCAGTTTTCTTGATTCGTTAAATTTTGGATATGAGTACTGTATTGACCTCTTAGATCGCAATGGCAGGAAATTGACTAGAGAAAAAAAATCCCTAAATAAAGGTTGTAATAAGAGTCTACACACTTTTGATTTAAACTGGCATTTCATAGGAACCTATCTAGTACATAAAAACACATGTAAAAGTAAACTTATTGAGCAAACCAACAACTAACTAGCTTTCAACAGACTATTGATTTTTTATTACTTTATCAATTCAACCACATACCCCAAGTTCTCTAATACTATAGGCTAAATATTCCATAATAAGTAGTTTTCTTTCTTTTCTAAGCCTTGAAATTTTCTATTAAAGAAAACTTGCTAATTGCTATTTTAGTCTCTGACTAAAATTAAGATGAAATTGAGACTTTGGATCATTCTATGCTAAAATAAAAATTAACACAAAAGATTTATGTTTTATTCATAACATTAAGTGCACAGTATATGAGGTAAAACACTAATCAGCCAAAAGTGGCCATTAATTACACTGTCTCTTATTAACAGAATACCATGTAAAACAAGACATTAAATACTTGAGACACAAATTGATGTCTGAAAATACAAATTCTGAGTGAGGTTAAAACTAGCAATGCTCTTCAATATCATTGCAATAAATGTATACCAAATTTTGAACTATCTAAAGAAAAAAAAAACTTAAGTACAATGATAAGTCAAGCAAGACAAATTCCATTTTGCATACATTTACACATATACTATTAGTGAAATTTTCAATCTCTATAGGGAAATGTAATAATTTTAACTAGGTTTTACAGTGCACAAAAGAGGAAATACCAAGAGGGTAAGGTTGTCTTATAAATGTAAGGTGATCTCAGCTGAGTAAGTACTATATCTGAACTATCGTGTTTCTTCATCAAATGAAAGGTATACATTTGAAAGATTTTAATACCATTTGAGACATATGCATTAAAGTTATAAAGCACAAAAAATTATAGACAATGAATTTGAATTGTAACTTATGATATTACCTGGGGCCACTAAAGAATAATTTCTCCAGTTCTTTTCATGCATTGAAGAGGTAGATGGTGGGCCATTTTCCTTTTCTCAGTCTACCTTTGAAATGTCAAGGTTGATTAGGGAAGAAACAGAGCACAGCAGTATAAAAGAATATATGATCTGTTTTCTGAGCAATAATCAGCCTTCTTAAGCAACAGAAACTTCAGCTCAAGGAGGAAAACAGTGTGGACCCATTAGAAAGGAAAATAAGAAAAGAAAACTTGACAATATGATGGTTGGAGGGTCAGCATTTTCTGTGGGCTGTTTTCCTGAATAGAAAAGAGATGCCGTTTCTTGAAAGAAAAAAAAAACTATTTAAGCAGGCAAGAGAAAATAATAATATGAACTATTGCATATTGTGGCATAGTATGCACCTCATATTAAACTTTCTTGAAAGTAATTATTTTTTGTTTTATTGATGTGTTTTTTTATTACAAACCTTTACAATTACCCTGACTTGATGAGAGTATTCTTAAAACATTAAGGAAAATTGATAATACAGTGACCTCATCTGAAAGTATATGTTACTTTCTACATGTATATAGGACTCCTCCCTCTCTATTTTTATTTTTTTAATTGAGATGTTTATTTTCTGTCTCTCTTGCCACACACCCTATGGAAAAAAGAAGAAAGAAAAAAATTTCTTGTAAAAACTATGCATAATCAAGTAAAACATCTTCATTAGATGTACACAAGAATACATATTTCATTCTGCATCCTAAATCTATCACCAATCATGAGGAGGTTAGTATTGTTCATCATCAGTCCTCTGGAATCATGGATATTTATTGTATTGATCATAGTTTTTAAAGTTGCATGTCTATATGATGATATCATTCTGCTATTTTCATCCTTAATCAGTTTATCAATGACATCAAAATTATTCATTTTATAATATAATTATAAGATTAATGAAAATCTTGACACTTTCAGTAATGAGAGCTGACATTTATAAAGGGGTTTAAAATTTAAAAAGCAAACTTTATATGCATTTACATATATTGTATGCATATTTGTTTACATAGATACATATATATATATATAATTATCATTAGATTTGCACAACAATCTTGAAAAGTAAGTACTACAGCCATGACAATTTTGGTTTTGCCAATGAAAGAACAAGGTCAGAGAAAAAGTGACCTGGCCAAGGTCACTAAGAAAGTGAATGTCGAAGGTAGAATTTAAACTCAGTTCTCTACTGATTCTAGACAAAATGCTTTCCAGTGTACCAAACTTCCTGTCTTTATAGAATGATTTTTATTCCCCAATATAGTGTATGACAAAGGATAACATAGGTTCCAATCACAATCATCTTAACCTAGCTGAAAACATCATTCTACCACTGTGCAAGCACGGAGGTTTCACATGTGGAACATTCTACAAGAAGTTAATGCTATCCAGAGTTAAATTCATTCCTACTCATACAGGAAAATAAAGTTAGTCCCAAATCCTGTATGTATATAAAAAGATAGATAGAGGGCACAGGGTGAGTTGAGGATGATGGGGTGATACCTGGAGAATAAAATTAAGGGGTGGGAGAGGAATATACAGAAAGAAGGAGAAAGGGAGAGGTAGACAAGACAAGAAAAGGCTTTTACAGTGGAGGGGAAATGGGGGAAGGTGAGAGGGAATGAGTGAAACTTATTCTCATAGGATTTGGCTTAAGGAGGGAATAACATACACATTCAATAGGGTATGGAATTCTATCTATCTAGGAAAATAGGGGGGAAGGGGACAAGAGAGCAGGGAGATGATAGAGGGGAGGGCAGATTGGGGGAGGGGTAATCAGAAGCAAACACTTCTGATGAAGGACAGGGTCAAAAGAGAGAATAGAATAAATGGGGGGGTGGGATAGGATAAAGGGAAATTTACTTAGTTTTTCACAACATGACTACTATGGAGGTGTTTTGCATGACTGCACAAGTATGGCCTGTATCGAGTTGCTTGCTTTTTTGGTGGGGGTGGGTGGGGAGGGAGGAGGGGAGAGAACTTGGAACCCAAAGTTTTGAAAGCACATGTTTAAAAAAAGTTGTTTTCACATGCAACTGGGAAATAATACAGGAAATGGGGTATAGAAATCTATCCTGCCCTACAGGAAAATAGAAGGGGAAAGGGATGAGAGAAGGGGGGGAGAGATAGAAGGGAGGGCAGATTAGGGGAAGGCCTGCCATCTTGGGGTGGGGGGAGGGATGAGATGGGGAGAAAATTTGGAACTCAAAATCTTTTGGAAGTAAATGTTGAAAACTAAAAATAAATAAATTTTTAAAAAAACTATCGCTCTCAGTCTCTTTTGCTGGATCTTTATCCAAGTCATTATTACTAACATGGATATCCCCAAGTGTCACAAATGAACCCATCATGACTCAGCTATAATATCTATTAAGATGATTTCCAGAGCTATATATTCAGTCCTAATTTCTCTTCTGAAGTACAATAAAGAATAATCAATTTTATTTTGCACATCTCTGTAAATACCGTACACATCTCAAACTTGATAAGTCCAAAAATCAGACCCCACTATCTTCTCCCTCCCCAAACCTTCCCCTCTTTTGAACTTTATTTTTATCATTTTCAAGGGTACCGCCCTAATCCTAGTCACTCAGACTTTCAATCTCTGATTCATCTTTTACTCCTCCTTCTCACTCACTGTGCATATCTAATACATTGCCAAATCTTGTCATTTCTACTTAACAACATCATTTTATACATGCTTTTCTTTTTATTCAGACCATCCACTACCCTAATTCAGGTTCTCATCACCTAACACTCAAACAATTGCAATAATGCAATAACTTCCCTCCATGACTGGCTTCTTCTCCATTTCAATCCATTCTAATTTAAGCTACCAAAGTGATTTTTCTCAAGCCTTACCATGTCACCTTCCTGCTCAATGAGCTCTAGTAGTTCCTTCTGTCCCCAAGGATACAATATAAACTCTTTTGTCTGGCACTTAAAGCTATTCATAACCTGGCCCCTTCCTACATTTCCAGTCTTCTTACATTTTGCTCAGCTCCATGCACCCTATGATCTAAATACAATGGCCTACTTTCTCTTCATCAAGTATGACACTCCATGTCCTGTCTGTGCTGCTCTCCTTTTTCACTTCTGCCTCATAGTGTCTATAGTTTCCTTCAAAACTCAGTAAAAATCCCATCTTCTGCAGAACTTTCATAGTCCTCTGCAACTGCCTAGTGCCTTTCCTTCTTAGATTAACTTTCACCTACTATGTTTATATTTTCTATGTATCTCATTATTTACATGTTGCTTCCTCCATTATAATGTAAGTTCATTGAGGGCAGGGACTATGTATGTTTTTTTTGGGGGGGGAGGGCTACCATTTTGTGTCTCTAGTACTTAGAAGAGTGCTATGTACTAGCTAGTGCTAGTACATAGTGAGTGCTTAAGTGCTTATTGACTTGACTTGGCTTGAGGGTGTATGTGGGCACAAATAGCTGAATTTCAAATATACAAAAGCATTTGAAAAAAGCTAAGTCAGAGTTTAAAGAAACTAATTAGTGAATTTGAACCCCAATTATTTCATTTGATATCCATATTCCATAGCTTGACAGTGGACAACATCTGTTCACTTTCTGCATTCCCCTCACCTACACTGTCCTTGATCCCAGGATCTACTGATCTTTTTTATGACATGGCTTTCAACATTTGTCTCTCCCCCTAGTCCGGCCAGAAAGAGAAGTCATAATATCAAAAAGTCATGCATTTAGGGCTGGGAGAGTGTGGTCTATCTTAACTATCCTAGTTTATCACAGAATGCCTCCAGCCTCCTACACTGTAGACATTCCACTGTAGATTTTCCTAACTGGGGAATCATTCAACAAATGTGTTCCATGGAATTTCTTCAATATTTTCCAACTTTAGGTCCCACTCCCAGCACCATCCAAAGGACATAGTTCAACAGCTTAAAGGTCAAATATTTGGAGGCATTGTCAAAAACAATAAGAAATGTTACATTTGTATATAATACTTTACATTTTACCATGCATTTGCATATACATAATCATCTTTGATATAAGCAACTATGTGAAGTAAACAGGTCAGTGATAATAGAACCACTTTGAAAAATAAGAAACAACATCCAAAGGTCAAATAGCTAATAGGTGATGAAGTTGGAATTTGAATACAGGCCTTCTGAATCTTAATCCCATCTAAATTCTTCCCACTAAATGCTGTCCACATCCAGAGAAAGAACTATGGAGTCTGAATGCAGATTGAAACATACTATTTTCTCTTTTTTTGTTGTTTTTTTTTTCTTTCTCATTGTTTTTCCTTTTGTTCTGATTCTTCTTTCACAACATGACTAATGTGGAAATATGTTTAATATGATTTTACATGTATATAGTCTATATCAGATTGCATGCTGTCTTGGGGAAGAGGGAAGGGAAAGAGGGAGAAAAAATTGGAACTCAAAATCTTATAAAGTGAATGTCAAAAAATTAATAAAAATAAATTATTTCCTCTATACCACACTGCCTTTCTTCTTCACAGAAGAGGAAAAATCTCTGAAATATTACTATAAATAAAGGAGCATGGAGGATTCAACTGATAAAAATTAATTTGTATATGGCTTTTCAGAAATATTTCTAATGTATATGGCAGTACATACTAATGTGTTTTAATATGGGAAATGAAATTATCTTCTGAAAACTTTATGAAAAACTGGCATATTCTCTAACTCATTCCTTTGGCTAAGGGAATAAAATGACTTAAAGAATACTCAGATTTTGTTTTGGGTTTTTTTTTTTTTGGTCTTTCCTAATGTCCCCTAGTTTGAGAATGTGGCTTAATCTCATCTTGCTAATAATTCCTTTCCCCTTTCATTCTGAGGCTGTACAAGATTTGTTGTGTTTTGATTTCTTTGTGTGTGGGGTAGTATGAATATATTTGCATATTCATTTACATATGTAGTTTAACTGTTGCTTTTTATTTTTACTATACAGTCATGTCACCTCAAAAACCTCCATCAACTCTTTCCTTGTAGCTACCACACATACACAAAAAAATTCAGAAAAGCCAACGAATGCAATAAGCACATCAGTGAATGTATCATGCATTTCATATCCCTCGTCCCCACTTTTCAAGTAAGAGTAAGAATGCACCTTTCCTTGTTTGTTCTCCAGGACAAAAATTATTCATTACCATTCTTCACAGTTCCGTTCTTTGGTTTCTTTTATAAAGCAAGATGAGCCATTGATGGAGTTTTTTGTTTGTTTGTTTTGTGAAAAAAATATGAGAAAAGAGTCTGGATAAGCTGGCTAAGAAAATGGAGAACAAGAAAGAATGTGTTTGTTTTGAGTTTGGTCACCTAAACAATTGCTTTTCCATAGGTAGCTGTACCTAATACATATCCCAATCCCTCAGTTGGGTTTTTGCTCCTAAGATTGCAGTTAATGGATGATCCAAGTGAAGGTGATAATTTCCTCTTTTTACATACTTTGAGTCCAGATCCTTTTGTGCCCTATGGGTAAGAAATGTCACATTTTAAAAGGCTGTGTTTTGTATTTAGGAGATTATATTTGAATGCTGAATTTTTATCTGAGCTGGGAGCTAACAATACATACAAAAATAGCACATTGGACTTGTTCTGAATTTAGAAAAAGCACATAATTGTGCTTCCATTTTCTGCTGGTATTATTCAAATTCATTGCTTTGGGGAGACAAAAGCACCACATTTTCAGTTGAAGTTTTCCAGTGCAGAAAATCCAAAGAATCAGTCTTAAAGAATGAGTATCTGTGATATATTCAGAATAAGAAGCATGACCATCAGGTTAGTGCATAAAACATTCTTCCAAAGAGTATTTTGGAAAGGCTTCATTGTTACCTTCCATATGGTTTACTTGGAATTCTAGACCACAGGCTTACACTTCCATGCTGCTCCTCATGTGCTCTATCACCCTTCAAATTATCCCCGCATATATAAAAATGCATCTGAGTCCTGTGGGGTTGTCCACTTTAAGTTTGCTGTGTCCATCAGTAGGCTTACGAAGGGATGCTATTGCTAAACCATAACCTGATGTTGTTGCCTATCCCAATCTTTTATATACTCCCTCCCTGAGTTTTCATTCTATATCTCTCACAAGACTCCTAACTTTTCTGACTGACCCTGCTCTGTTTCCTTAGCAGAATCATTATCCCTATGTATGGATGTGCTCCAAGCCTTTCTCCTAAGCCATCCTCTCTTTTCTTTCTTAGTAATCTCATCCAGTGAGCACCATGACAAGTGTTTGTTTACTAAGGGGTATAAAGCATGGGGAGTTCTTTGAGGAGTTCTTTGAAAAAAATCTTGATGAGCTGACCAAAGTAGAAATCCTTTTCCCACAATTTTGAAAGCATTTACATGTGAAGAAAGTGGACATACCAATTGGTCCTTTATTGAGAGGACAGTCAATCAGTCATTAAACACTGATTAAGTGTTTTGCAAAGTGCACAAAAAACATCTCTCAATTAAGTCTCAGGAACTGGTTTGAAGCTACTACTTGGCACTACTAGGTGGATAACTTTCACTAATAAGGTGCCTACAACATGAATTAATTGGCTCAGAATCTTGGAGGAGGATAAATTCTGATGGGAAGAGCCACCTCTTTTTGCTGGCTCACAAGAGGTATCTGACAGCATGTTTTAGCATTTCTTTTATCCTTTTCTCTTCTGCCTAGCTTCCAGAGTGACCCTGAGTGTAAAGTAGATTGTGAATTTGGAACCATTTATATTATTAGTGGCTACCTTGGGGCTTTAGCAAACAAATGGTTACCTATGTATCCTAAGGGAAAAAATCTTCAATGATGTTGTTTCTGAATCCCAGTCCCCTAGTTAAATAAAGGGAGATTTTCTGGTTAATGCTATTTCCTCACAGGAAGTCAGTCTCAAGTCCAGGAATTCAACAGATCTCTTCTTCTAGGCAGAAAAAGGAGATTTCCTGGGCAGTGACAATGCTTGAAGGTTACCTCACAAGTAACCTCAAATTCTGGCTTTCTATCAAGAGAATGGAAACACCCAGAGCATTGTGATTCTTAGCAAGGGAAAATCACACATGTGGTCCTGGTGGGTAACAAGCAATTAAATCCACAATGTGAAAGAACCAAAGGACCTGTACTTTACACTAGCTATTACAGTGAGTTAAGCACTTAACAAATACTTGTCACTTGATTGATTATTTGGACTGTACCACTATGATAGCAAGAAGAGTGATACCTGTCAGTCAGTCAAGAAACATTTATTAAACCATTTATTAAACTATTACTTGGCACTTTGCTAAACACAGGGGACAGAAAGGCAGAAATGAAATAAGCCCTGCCTTCTAGAAGCTTACATTTTAAGAGGGAAGACAACATGAATACATTTAAGAATATACACAATATAAATATACATACATATGCATGTATATGTTCATATATGTATATTTACTTATGTATATGTATATATATTTACTTGTGTATATGTGTGTGTGTGTGTAGTGTAGTGTGTGTGTGTATAACAAAGAGGTTATGGCAGAAAGTACATTAACAGCCTGGGGAATCAGGAAAGGTTTCCTGATGACATTGAGCTGAGTCATGAAGGAAACTAAGGATTCTAAGATGTGGAGGGAAAGAAAGATTGTATTCTAATGGGGGAACAGTCATTCACAGTGCAAAGGCACTGAGATGAGAGATGAGGTATTGCTTGTGTGAAAAAGCAATTAGGATCATGTGGCTAGATGGAGGAATGCAAGGAGGGGAGTAGTATATAAAAATATTGGGAAGTTAGGAAAGGGCCAATCTGTGAAGAGCAGCTATAAATGACAAAATGGCAGCAATGGGGGAGTTGAAGCCCAGAAAAGGTCTCTGCAGGTTGACAGAAGAACATCAAGGAAATAAAGAGATAGAGATATGTATGTAGGTATGTATGTGAGTATGGATGTATTTATGTATATGTATATGTATATTTATGTATGTGTGTGCGTATGTATGTATGTGTGTATGTATGTATGTATGTATGTATGTATGTATGTATGTATGTATGT
>NW_020954598.1:10110009-10123343 GCF_900497805.2 Vombatus ursinus
TGTATGTATGTATGTATGTATGTATGTATGTATGTATGTATGTATGTATATCCCTGGATATATCAGGGTATATTGCCCATCTAACAGCCCTAAAGTATATTTACCTTCTAAATGTAGTTAAACCACAAGATGACACAGTGTTACTGGGAGGATGTCTGTAGGACCTGCGGGAAAGGTAATCATTACAATGTCAAAGGCCTGCTCTACTGACAAATCACAGTTCAATTCCTTTCTTAGTGGGTTACAAGAGTCAGGGTGGCTCTGGGTAGAGAAGAATTTAGATTCATGAGGGAAAACAGAACACATTTTGTTTTGATTTGTTTGTTTTTATCTAGGGAGGAAAAAGAATTTAAATGCTTTTTAATCTTAAAGTTAAAAGTCAAATAAAAAAGAAAAATATCCAAAAGTAGGACCCATAGGTGGAGAAAAAAATATACTGACTCTATATAGTCTATATAGTCCTTTGTGCTTTCTCTATTATTTATGCTACCTTGTAAGTCCTTTCTTTTAATTTTATATCATTTATATTTGTTTTTGTATTTTCCATTGTGTGAAATGAAGTTTGACTTGTACCTATTGTTACCTTGAATGTCTCTATGGGATTGGAGGGGTCCATTTATTATGTCTATATAGATGAGCTATGAATATATTTGGAAATTTCCCGGAGTTAACTCTAGATAGAAATGATAAGAGTTAAAGATATATTGATACCTTCTAGGTAGCATTCAAGATTGAACATGCCCAAGTAAACCCAGAGCTTGGGACCCCCAACAATAGGTTACATCTGTACAACATAAATGTCCATTTTAGACATTAGGAAAGACTTAGATGAGTCACTTAACCTGTCACAATGAAAAGAATCAATTAATAAGTAATTGAATATGCCTGTAAAATTAGCAAGGGTTGTGTGTGTTACAGATAGGTATCCCATGTGAAGAGAAACCATAGCAATAGCATTCTATACTGTACTGCCTTTTACAAATCTAAAGAAAAAACTGGGAATCACTTTATTAATTAACCAGTAAATGAATGTAATACACAATTTACCAAATGGGTGGTTCTATAACCAAGCCATCAGTCTATTGGTCTTGTGAGGCAGCTGGATAGAAGGCTGGGCCTGGAATCATGAAGAACAACTGATTGAGTTCAAATCCAGCCTCAGACACTTACTAGCTGAGTGACCCTGGGCAAATCAATTAACTCCTCTCTGCTTCAGTTTCCTCAACTGTAAAACAGCGATATTATTGCACTTACCTCATAGGGTTGTTGTGAGGATCAGATCAAATGAGATACCATTTTTAAAACAGTTTAGCACAATTACTGTTTACATAGTTGATTGATGTCCTTCATTCTCAAAGAAGACCAGGATGGCATCACTGTGCTAGAGTCAAGTTACAGTGTGTCCAACTGTGGCTGACCAGACCAGTATGAACTCAGAATGTTCTACCACAGGTTGGGCACGAATGGTCCATGTGAACATTTGGGGGGGATTCTCAAAATTTGTGCATCTTGAATTTCTTTTGAACTACTTCAATTCTGCTTTGCTCATAGAGCACAGCACCTTCTCTGATGTGGGCACACCATGCGGAATGGTCTTGTGCCAATGTCTCCCACATCACACAATCAATTCCAAAGTTCTTAAGAGAGACCTCGAGAGTATTCTTGTATCACTTCTTCTGACCACCATGTGAATGCTTGTCATGTGTAAGTTCTCCATAAAACAGCAAATGGAGATGTTTACATAGTAGGTGCTATATAAATGCTTGGGAAAGCCAGGTGATGCAATGGATAGGGCACCAGGCCTAAATCAAGAAGATCTGGATTCAAATCCCACCTCAGGCACTTGATAGCTGTGTGATCCTGGGCAAATCGCTTAACCTCTATTTGTGCCTCAATTCCTCATCTATGAAATGGGGACACTCTGAAGAGGAAATGGCAAACCACTACAGTATCTTCACCAAGAAAAACTCATGGACAAAGTCCATGGGGTCATGTAGAGTTGGACACAATTAAGCTGAAGAACAATAACATTAAAATAATGTAACAACATAAAAAAACGTAAAAATCTGTGTTCCCTCTTTTCCCTTACTCTCCTTCCTGAGACTTTCTGACAAATGCATGCATTTGTGATCCTTCTCTCCCCACAAACAGACTATGAGGCTTCCAATATCCAAAGAGAAAAGAAATCCTTATTGACCAGGTTCTGAATTATAGCTTAGGGATTGACATTTTAAAAATATATAGGGCATTATTCAAATAGAGAAAAAACTTTAGAAAGCTCTCTAGCTCATTCGTATCTATACTTATGCATACAGGCAATTCTGTGGTGAACTAATGTATTTATTCTTGTCTTCTCAACTCCCAGACCAACTACCTAACTGCTACAAAATACTATCTCTAAGATACATTCAATTCCTGCTTCTGACCCAGCCTATACTGGCTGTATGAGCATGAGCAAGTTACTTAATCTCTCCATATCTCAAGCAACTGTCTAAAATTATAAGCAATAGACAAGTTGCCTCATTCAGTGGAGGAAATTCCCACATTGATGAAATCAAACATACAGACCACTGATGAACTTTTATATTTCTAGTCTTCAAAAACTTCCTAAGACACTGAAAGGAAGTGACTTACTTATAGTGATACAGTCAGTGAGTGTCAGAGATAGAATTTAGACACATCTATGACAAACTATGGCATAGAGTGAATAAGAGTCAGTCTATATGACCATAAAATAGTCAAATTAAGGCGATTGAAAGTTTAACATAATTAATACACATACAAACAGGGTGAGTGCTCTGCTCCTAGCTTTCTAGCTGATTTCTCTAACTCAAAGAAGTCACCAAAGGCAATTACTACCTATGTGCCCACTGTGATTGAGAAAACCTATCTGTAGTTCTTTTCAACACTTTACAGGCTTGAAGATTATTTTCTGATTTATAGCCATTTGAAGAGCTTAGTAGGGTATCCCTGCTCCATAGGATCTCACCTTACCTAAGGCTTCTGTTCAAAGAATCTGTCTCTTCTATTTTCCCCAATGTCCTTTTAGTACCACTCCAGCTGACCTAAACATTTCTGTGGTTTCCTAGCTGTTCTCAGCTATTTCAATACTGTCTTGAATATATTTCTTCTGCTTTCCATACATGAACCTGTCTCACTTCATCTGCTCAAAGTATCATTTAATAATGATGATATTTTGTCCAAAGATATGAAAATTAATCACCATAATACTTAAACACAGGGGCATATTGAACAAAACACACACATGATTAATTGTGCATAATATTACCATACTAGTCACATCTCTTTTAGCAAACAATATGTGTTCCTAGAAAATTGCATAGAGACACATTTTGTGCAAATGTAATAATTATTATAAATACATTGTTTGTTATTTAAATAAATCTTTCTGTGAATCCTAATAATAGCGATGCAAATTTGTATAATTCTTTAAGTTTGCTCGTACAGTATTTTTTTTTACAAAATTTAAAACAAAACAAAATACATCTTTTAAAAATTAATCTTTTCTCACTATCAGAGAAAAAGGATTGTCAGATTATCTGAAAGTAGAGTATACTTATTGTAAGATTATGCTGTAGAGCTGGCTTGTAGAGGCTGATTCAGATATGGAATTGTCAGAGAATAACTTCCTGGAGGTGAGGATAATTGTGAGTATCCAAGATATAGCTGATAAAAGGGCTTGCAAAAAGCAGGTGTGTATCATCCCAATGGGACCCTCTAGGGACTATCTCCACTACTATCTCACACAAGGCTGCTCTTATTTGGGAGAGATTGAGTTCTCCTGCTGGGAGTAGAGGGCACTGACCCAAGCTTCTTGTGTTGGGAGCCTAGGGCCTGGTCACTGGCTTTGTGTGCTGGGGCCTCAGATGTTGGCAGTTGGAGGCTGTAGGGTTCTGGCAGCTTATCTGGTGTTGGGCTGGAATCAGCAACACTGGCACTCCAGGGGTAGGATTGGGTAGTGTGGCTCCTGGAGATTTCCTGCTCACCTGGGCCTTTCCTTCTTTTCAGTTTCTTCAGCTCCTTTCAGATGGATGTTGCAGGATGTTTATCTGACTGGGGCCCTTTGTGGTGCTGCTTCCCTTATTTTTGCTGAGGCACTGGGAGAGCTGGTTGCTGTAGAATGCTGAGGCACCTGGTGGTTTTCCAAGCTGGTTTTCACTGGTTTTCCTGCCCTCATTGAGACACTCTGGGGTCCAGTACCCTCTACTCCCAGCAGAAGAACTCAATCTCTTTAAAGGCCAGGAAACAAACAAACACCATGAGCAAAAAGAAATGTACAATAGATTCTTATTATGGGAATGGTGAAGATCAAGGCAGAAATTCTGAAAAGGACAACATTTCAACAAACCCACATCTGGAACCTCAAAAAGGAATATGAACTGGTCTGAAGCCCAAAAAGCCTTCTTAGAAGACCTCAAGAAGGATTTTAAAAGTCAAATGAGACAAGTAGAAAAAAAATGGACCTCTTCTTGGAATAATGTTTTTAAATGCATAGAGAATTAACAAGGAAATCAATTTATTTCATTAGCCAAGAGTTTGAATGACAGCTATTGCTCTTCAACAACACCAAGAATTGGAGAAAGGTATTTTTCCTAAGAGCTTGTTGATCTCTGCTGCCACCTCTGGCTTGAGGAGGAAATGCAGAGATGTCTCCGCAACTGCTCTGATCCTAGTAAGCGGGAGCTATGTTTCTGCAAGCTCCATTCTATTGGGCTGTACAGCATCTGAGTGAATGAATAAGTGGCTGGGAAGATTAGATAGCTAGATAGCTAGATAGTTAGATGGATAGATGGATAGATGGATAGATGGAGAGATGGATGGAGGGATGGATGGATGGATGGATGGATGGATGGATGGATAGATGGATGGATGGATGATGGATGGAGAGACATATATCATCCCACAGACAGGTAATTTGAGAAACATTATAGTTCTTTAGCTTAAAGAGTACTAAGGGGCAGCTAGGTGGCACAATGGATAGAGCACCAGCCCAGGAATCAGGAGGACCTGAGTTCAAATCCAGTCTCAGACCAGAAATTTGACACTTACTAGCTGTGTGACCCTGGGCAAGTCACTTAACCCTAATTGCCTCACAAAAAAAATAAATAAAAATAAGAAAGAGTACTAATATTTGCGTTAAGAACTAACACTTTCTAAATGTCTTTTTAAGTGTAATGGGTCATGGAAAGAGCTGATAAAGGGTATGTTCAAGTAGAGAAAAATATTTCTCCAGCTGAAGAGTGGTAAGGAGCAATAATCAAGTAGTGAACAGAAAAACATTTTAATTTGCTGCAGACATTACTGAATGGAAGAGTAATATAGAGTTGTGAGTTACTCAAAACACATGAGCTTTCCTCTTTCGTGTGTTTCCTTTCTAAGTTCCTATAAGTATATGCTGCTCTCTACCATAATTATTGGATGTATTGGTGGGGGGAGTGTGATTTGGATACACAAACATTATGATACATTTTATTGTTTCTGTATTTGTTTTAATATATTACAATCCTTTTTTTGGAGGGAGTCTCCTCCCAAAGGACAACACCTGATTTTTAGCAATTGACAAATAACCTATGTTGTATACTTGTACTCTTGTTATTTCAGAAGTGCACAAAATTAATCTCTGGTTATATTTTAAAGATTTCCTATGCTCATAATGCCTTTAATGCTGTACATCAGAGCTATCAAACTCATAGACTACAGGCTACAAACCACCTGCAAAACTCCGTAGTAATGCCAGAACCAGATTAAAATATAATTGGGAAATATATAACAAAATTAATAAAAATACAACATATATAATGTTAATTTCTGGTTCTCTCTCTGTGTATATGTTTGTATGTACATGTACATGTATATACACACACATATATACATATACACATATACATACATACAGAGAGAGAGAGAGAGAGAGAGAGAGAGAGAGAGAGAGAAAGAGAGATGCATTCTTGCCCAGGGTCACATAGCTAGTAAATGTCAAACGTCTGAGGCCGAATTTCAACCAGGTCCTCCTGACTCTAAGACACTAGTGCTGTATCCACTGCACCTCCTAACTGCCATATATGAGTATGTATGGAAATATATGTGTATGTGTATGTATGGATATGTGTACATGTGTATGTATTGTATGTATATGTATTGTGTACACATGTATGTGTATATCACAGGGATCAATTTCTATTTGACTTTGGTACCACTTCTACTTGCATGGTATTGTGCAATGACCTTGGGACTTGAGAGATCCAAGTTCAAATTCCAATCCTTATGCTAATTAACTGTGTGACACTGAGCAAGTTACTTAATCACCTAGGCTCAGCTGAGCTTTCTCATCTCTGTAAAATAAAGTCTGGACTGAATGATCCCACCATTCACTGACAAGTCAACCATTCTGTGAGCTGGTGGTACACTTGAAATGAAGACATTGATTATACTCTCTTGTTGAAAGAGTTCTATTGTTCAAGATGTTAGTTTGATTCATCCTCAGATCCTTAAAGGTCATCCCACAATCTACAAGGGGCTTGACAAACAATAAGACTTTGTAGATGAATATCACATTTAAAGACATTACACCATTTCCCTTCTCTGGCAATCTGCAGGCATTTTAGTTCATGCCATGTCACTTAAGATGTGTGGGCACTGAATTATTCATAGATTCCAGCCAGCCATAAATAGTTCAAAATGATATTCCTTCTTGGGATTTCTTATACTATTAAAGTCCTATTTTAGTTTTGAATCAGGTATTCACCTTCCAAATGGAAAACAAAGACAGGATTTAAATGTATTACTTTTGCTGTATCTCATAACATAATGGGGACAAAGGAAAGTAGTCAACAAATGCTAATTATCAGCATACTGATTCAGATGCTTTAATATTTTTTCTGCTTTTGTTCTTTATTCCAAGTTACTTCTTTGCTTACTTCCAGAAGAAGAAGTGGGAAAAATGCATAAAGAGAGAATTTTATGCTTGAAGCACATTTGGGCATTTTTCCTGGAGATTCTTATGTTTTACTAATGATCTCATCAACTACAATGGGTTCTATTATCATCTCTATGGAGATGATTCTTAGATCTATATATCCAGCACTAATCTGAACTCCAGTCTCATATCACTAATTATGTTTGGACATCTCAAGCTAAATATCTTACAGATATCTCAAACCCAACATATCTAAAGGAGAATTTATTATCTTTCCCCAAAAACCCTGCTCTTTCCAATTTTCCTATTTGTTGAGGGTAACACTATTCTTTTAGTCCACAGGCTAGAAATATTAGACTAACTTTACATTCTCACTCAGTCACCCCACGTACCCACAGGTTACCAAGATCTGGTGTTTCTACCTTTGCAATATCTCTTGTAAATGTCCACTTGTCTCCATTTATAAAGCCTTCACCCTGGTGCAAGCTCTCATCACCTCATCCCTAGTATATTTCATAGCTTTCCAGTTTGGTCGCCTTGCCTCAAATCTCTCCACACTCCAACCCATCTGTTACTCAGCTGCTGAAATTTTTTTTTTTTTTTAGCTAAAGCTTAGGTCTGGCCACATCACCTTCATACTCAGTAAACTCCAGTCATTCTCTATTACCCCCAGGAACAAATGTATAATCTTGTTTGGCTTTGAAGCCTTTTACAACCTCACTTCTGTCTACCTTTCCAGTCTTCTTACACTCCTCTCCTCCATATACTTTAAAATCTAGCAACACCAGCCTTTTGGCTATGTTTTGCATACCTCCAGTGCTTCACTCTGTGCCTTTTTACTAGCTTTTCTGAATAGAATATTCTCCCCTTTCAACCTCTGCTTCTTGGCTTATGTCAAGACTAAGCTCAAATCCCTCTTTTTGAAAGAAAACTTTCCCAGTCACATAGCTCCATCCCCACTGCACTTATGGTACTGTCCCTTTAAAATTACTTTCCCTTTACACTGCATGTACATTTTTGGCAAGGTGTCTTTCCTATCAGTGTATGAGATCCTTGAGAACAGGGGCCATTTTTTTTGTTTAATTTTGTTTTGTTTTGCCTTTCTTTGTATCCCTAGTGTTTAATGTAGAACCTGGCACACAGTAAGGACTTAACACTTTTTTTGTCAACTGACTGACTGTTGTCATATACTTCATTCCAAAACTTCTATCTGATATTTCTTATAAAGACAAAGGAACTAGTTTCAACATCAATTCCCCAGAAAGCAAGATGGATCATTACACTGTTTCTGCTTGTCTCACTCTGCAGCAATTCATACATATATTCTCAAGTTTCTCTGAACTCTTCATAATCCTCATTTCTTATGGCTCAATAATATTCAATTGCATTTATGTATCACAATCTATTTAGCCTTTATCCAAGCAGTGGTCACCTATTTTAGTTCAATTTTTTTTTTTACTACCTCAAGGAGACCAGCTTGGAAGCTACAGAAATATTTCAGGCAGGATGTGATGAGGACATGAACGAAAGTGAGCACCATGTGTATAGAGAGGTCCTTTCCAAATCTGAGATGGAGATGAAATCAAGATTTGGGAAATGACTAGATATTTGAGATGAGTGAGAATAAAGAGTCAAGGATAATCTGAGGTCATGAACCTGGTGACTGAAAGGGTAGCAGTACGCTGAAAAGAAATAGGGAAGTTTAGAAGAAGAATGGGTTTGGAGAAAATATAATGAGTTCTATTTTAAACAGACAGAATTTGAGAGGCTCATAGAGTATAAAAATTGAAATGTCCTATAAGCAGTTAGTAACATGAGACAGGAACACATGAGAAATACTACTAAGGCTGGATATATAGCTCTGAGAGTCATCTGTAGTAGATATTTAAATTAGTTTTTATAACTGTGTTTATAACTATATTATAACTATAACCATATATAGTATCATAACTATATATTTATAACTATATCATATAAAATTATGACTGTATTAAACTACATATAACTATATTTATAAGTATATATTACATATTTATAACTTCATAACTATATATGTATTTATAACTATATAATGATATATGAAAAATAAACAAAAATATGTTATATTTTGTGAAGTACAATCATGATAGTCAATTCTAACTCACAAATATCTGTTAGTGTAAGTTCATATATGCCAAGCATAGCAGAGACAAAGTATTGGACAAAGGCTACCATGTAATGATTGTGGAGAAGACAGATGTGGGCTAAATAATGGTATAGTTGGATGGACTTGAAATTGGTTGAATGGTCAAACCCAAATACAAATCTCAATAGATCAATATAAATGTGACGAAACAGCCGGTAGATAGTGGACCTGTCCTTGGTCCTGAATTGTCTTATTTTTTTTCCTAATTGAATAAAGCCATAGATGATATGGAAGAACCAGTATCCTAAAACGTCAACCCAGACAGGTGAAGCAAGCTTTTCCTTAAAATGTATTTAAACTGCATTTGAGAGTTAATTGGATCCAGGGACCAAGGCTCCAGTCTTTAACAAAGTTTCCTGGTCACCTAAACTAAAAATCACCCAGTATAGAAAAATCTGGAGCTCTTTCCTCAGGCTTCACACCACAGTATCACCAACAATAGCACAGGAATTCTGTGCTAATTGGAAGCAACTCTTGCCTAAATGAACATCTTTTCCCCTTCCCTGAATGTCCTTCACTTATTATGGCTAGAGTAAACCTCCTTTTGTTAACAGTTAGTTGGATTGTGAATGAATGTCTCCTTTCATTTGAATTCTAAACATGAAATAACCAACCAGCCTAGTCAAATCAGGACTGGCCTAATCAGCTCTGACTCACAACAGATAGCATGTGTACAAAATTGCAGATGACATAAAGCTAGGCAATATAGCCAAGACACTGAATTACAATTAGAATTTCAAAATTCAAATCAGCAAGCCTGTATTAAAAGGCTGTTATGGGGCACGCACTTTGCTAAGCATTGGTCACACAAAGAGGAAAAAAGAGAAACAAATTCCTGTCCTCAAAAAGCTTAAATTCTATTCAGGGAAGGGGAAGGAAGGAAAAAAAATTGACAGCTTCAGATAGTGAGGAGAATCTAATAGTTTAAAATTTAATAGAAACATGCTATTAATAGAGATAATTATCCTAGAATTAAAAAAGAAACTAGCTTCACAATCACAAGATATATGACAAGATAGTTTCTATGTTTAAAAAAAGATTTAAAGGTTTTAGGAAACTGCAAACTCAATATGAATTAATAGTAGAATATTGCAACCAAAAACACTAATGTTATCATAGGCTACATTAAAAGAGAAGTAGAGAAAAGTGTAATAGTTCCACTCTACCATTAGCTCATCAGACCTCATCTGGAATATGATCTTTAGTTCTGGGTACCACATATCAAAAATGATATTGATATTATGGAAATCATTCAGGAAAGGATGATTAAGATAATGAAGGAGTTGAAAATAATACCTCAGTGAAGAAAGCACTAGAAAATATACCATACAAAGTTCAAGTGAAGTAACATGAAGCTGAAGAAGATGCAATATAGCAGGGACTATTTTAAAGTACTGTATTTGAAGGATTTTCTTTTGGAAAGAGGAATCTAATTTGTTCTGCCCAGCTCCAGATAGCATAAATGAAGGGAATTTGCAGAAAAGTAGATTATGGTACAATGAAAGGATAATTTTTTTTAAAATAATTATCATCACAAAAATGAAATGAGTGCAAAATACTTCAGATGGAGCAAGTTAACCTTGATGTAGGTCTTCAGAAGAAGGCTGGAGGATTACTTGCTTGAGATTATTAAAGAGTAGATTTGTGGTCTGGTACATATTGCATGACCTCTGAGGTCCTTTCCAAATCTGAGATTCTGTGAGTGTTTAAAGTATGTTACTAGAAATTATGTTTACACTGATAAGAAAAAAATATTTAGAGCCACACTTTTTGTGGTAGCAAAGAATTGGAAGCAAAATAGGTGCCTGACAATTGAGGTATGGCTAAACAAATCATGATAAAATAATATAACAGTGTATTGCTTTGTTGTAAGAAATGTTGAATGTGATGAATATCAGGCAGCATGGAATATCTACATGAATAGATGCAGAGACAAGTATCCAGAACCAAGAAATACACACACACACACACACACACACACACACACACACACACACAAAGACCACAACAATGTAAATGGAAAGAACAACCATATACTTAAAAAAAAAAAACTTCCAATAAACCAAAAGTGAATTTAATAAAAGTATAAAGATTCAACATGACTAGAATAAAGATATACAAAAGGGCATCCCCAACCCACCCCTTCATGGAGGTTGGGTGTCCACAGATATTGCACATTGTAAATTTTTTTTTACTTTTTCAATGAATTAATCAGTTGTATTGATTTGTTCCTCTTTATTTCCTTTTTTGTTTGTTTTTGTGTTTAAAATGCTTTTTGTTTTATGGGAAGGCTCTCTGGAAGGGGTAAAGGGAGGAATTGTGAGGAAAATTATAATGACATAAAAAAACAAAAGACATCAACAAAAGCTTATAAAATAAAAGAATAGCTCATTTTCAAGTCAGTCAGCCTCTTATTTGTGAATGTATAAGTCAATGTACAAGACAATGATACTTAAAATGTGAAGCCTTAATTGTGAAAATACCAACAAATTAACAGTACTACAGGATTTTAGTTTCAATTATTGCAGCATAACTAAGAATTTTTCTAATTTGGTTTTCCTTCAACTCATTTACTATCTTGCATTCAAGTTTCATGAAACACTTGAAGATGTCGATATTGATGTTGCCTTATTTTTTATTTTAAGCCTATTTCAAGAGGTTTTGGATTATATATAAGTCAATAGGACTGTGGACCTACAGCTAGAAGGGACTTTAGAGATCATCTAGTCAAATTTGCCTTCTCACTGCATAAAAGAGGAGTCAGGAATTCATAAACTTAACTAACTTAAACTAACTTAAATAATATATAACTTATACTAACTGGTCTCCCCATGATGAACCATATATTATTCTTTTCAAAAATAACCACGATAAAAATCCATGTCATTCACCCTACTGTTTTATTCCAATGTACTTCAACTTAGTTGAATTCTACTGTATTTGATATGAGAAGAGTATGCTGGTGTTTCTTAAAGTTTGAATTTCCTTAAAATATCTTTGCAGAATCTAAAATTACACTTATTGCACCATGTTATTTAAGATCATTTACATAATGTCAAGTAACATATCCCTGAAGTATTATTAAATCACAAAAAGTTTTTTAAATTTCTTTAGTTTCTTGAAGATATCTCTTATAATAAGAAATCATATACCTGTGTATGTATATATGTAAGTATCCATATGCACATATATTTTCTTCATGTATATCAATAGATAGATAAATAGATTGATTTCTTCCTCAGTTGTCAGTTATACTTAGACTCTTTCTGGAAAGTATGTAATATAGGGCATTAGGTTGCTTGAAAACTATCTACAATTACCTTTTCCCTCATCTAAGTTCTAGGCCCACATTGACAGGTAACTAGTGGACAATCCCTCCTAGAAATTCTTCTATCACCTAAAACTCAACATGTGGAAAGCTGAAAAAAGTATTCCCCTTGACTTCTACCCCTATAGCCAAATCGCTTTCAACTGTAATGTTCAATGGCACTATTATTTTCCAAGTTGCCCAATAAAAAATCTTTGGAATAACTTTTAATATTCCTCCCTTTTATCATCTATATCCCTTCACTCAGTCATAAAAGCTTTTAAGATACTTCTCATCTATCTCTTCTTTTCTGTTCTCACAGTGGATGCTAAATTGTGTTGTAGACTAATGGGCAGTTAGGTGAGATAGTGTTTTGAGCAATGGGCTTGGAGTCTGGAAAGCTTAAGTTCAAATCTTGGCACAGATACTAGCTCTGGGACCGTGGGCAAGTCGCTTCACCTTTCTCAGCCTCCAGTTCTTCATCGATAAAATGCGGATAATAGCACCTACCTCAAAGGACTAGTGTGAGGATCACATGAGATAGCATATGTAAAGCACTTTGAAAACTTTAAGGTGCTGTGTAATTGTCAGCCTTCATGTTGTTCCTCAAGTGTGATCCTCTATCTCCCAAATCTGTCTTTTCACTCCCCTTTCCCGATGCCTGGAATACTCTCCTTTCTCATCTTTATCTCCTGGTTCCCCTAGGTTACTTCAAGACTCACCTCAATTTCATCTTCTGCAGAAAGCAGATTTGTTAGTGCCTTCCTTATGAGGTTATGTCCCATTTACCCTGTATATAACACGAATGCATGTAGTTGTTTGCATATTGTCTCGCCCATCAGAATATGAACTTTTTGAGCCAGAGAATATTTTTTCCTTTGTATCCCCAATGTTGAGCACAGTGT
>NW_020954598.1:10123743-10154725 GCF_900497805.2 Vombatus ursinus
GAAACTGATTTTTTCTCTAGTGTTAATTACAAACTATTAAAGGTGTGACATTTTCCAAGGTGTCTAGACCTTTTCATGTGGTTTTTGATAGCCCTTCTAAGTTAATTGATTAAAAACTCTCATTTGTCTACATGACTCCTTTTCATTGTAAAATGCTTCACATCATTAGTCAATGGAGTAGTCTTAACAAAGATGAAAGCTTAATCCAAGTAATGAGCAGCATTAATCAAAGTCCAACAAGGATAGTCAAGTTTCAAACCATGTAACCATTTACAAAGTTTGCTTAATGAGTGCTTCAAAGTGAACAGGGATCATTTTATTCTTAGGTGCAACATCACTATTCATGAGCATCCACCAGAAACATTAAACTCTAGAAGAAAGACCATTGCTACTAGTCTTCCATAATTACTTGTTTAAAAGAAAAAAAAAAACTTCAATAACAATGGTCAGAAATGGAACATATTTGCATAAAATGCAATTTTAGTATTCAGTGGTTTTCTGAGGATTGCTTCGCTTGGCAAAAATGCAATAGGGTAACGTGTTTATACTACTGTCTCCAGGCACCTGCAGGGTTTATGCACCTGAGATGCTGATTTTTACATTCCTTCTGATTTTCTACTGAATAAGGAAAAGGAAAAATCTAGATTTAACCTGAATCTACAGTCATGAACTAACCAAGAGTCTGTATGGAACTCATAGGATATCAGAGTCAGATAAGGCCTTAGAACTCATGTAGACCAACACACATACTTTGTAGATGGGAAAATTGAGAGCAAGAATTAGGAAGTGTTGTGTCCCAGATCAAACAGTGATTTGGTAACAAAGAATGCACTGAGCATCCAGATATCTTATTTTCTACTCTAATGCTCAACCACACCTGTAAAGAAGGCCCTACTATGATATCCCAGCACACACTCTGACCCCCACTACAGCACAATTGCTGCACATAGATCCAGATTGAGAAAAGAACCCCCAAAATATACTAATGAGTATAATAAGAATTTAGCTCCATTAGTATCGCAAAACAAGCCTGAAGAAGGATGGGGACAATCCATTGGTTAGCCACGAGATACAGAAACTTTGTTTTTGACATTTGCCATAGTGCTGAGGGCATCCAGCACCCAGAAATAAAAGCAATAACAGGGAAGAGAATTGTTACTCCTTTGTATTATTCAGGCCTTATAATTCACCTAGGTCATTTCTATTGAGACCCAAGATGATCCTCCGTGAGGGATAGAGAGACGCAAGGAGAATTGCAACTGGTGTTGGGTACAGTTTTGTAACCTCTGCCATTGAAATATATGTATGTATACATGCATGTATGTATGTAACTACATATGTGTATGTGTAAAAGTATGTATGTATATCCTATGTTGACTCTTCGTAAGGTATAAATAGTACTATAATGTTCTGTGAGAGTATTTATTCTAAGCCAGCTCCCCAACCTGAGGTCCTACAGAGCTAATTTGGGAAGTTGATTCTATAGTAAAGGAAGTCATTGATGAAAATGTTTGGGAGTCGTTTTGGGAAAAGATGCTTCTAAAGAATTTCTTAATTTAAAATGAAGAAGGTTCTCAAATCTTGGTATCTAGATATAAATGTAGGCATATATGAGAAGGGAAAAAAGCATTGGGTTTGAAGTCAGTAATCCTGGGTCCAAGCTCAGTTTATACTTGCTATATGTCCTTAAACAAATCACTTTATCTGTCTGTTATCTTCAGTTTTATTTAATTTATTTAATGGTACCAATATTGGTTAAAATAGTGTCAAAAGAGCACACTGTCAACTACGAAGGGTTAAAGAGATATGAACTTCCCCTACTACTCAACTAAAATCCTCTGATGCCTCATTGTGGCATGAAAGTGAACCCCAGTTTTCAAATTCCTTCCAAGTTAGAAAAGGCTCAAGAGTGGTGCTTTAACGAAAGACATCATCATGCAGAGAGGGTCTCAATGTACATCAGAGGTGAGGGGGACCCATATTCATGAAATCATCAAACTTTGAAATCATACTAGTAAATCATGATCAAAATGTTTTGCAGACCATAAAGCAATTTATAGAAATAGGACTTTCTATTAAAGTCATTATCACCTATAAAATGATTCTAAAAGCATTTTAAGTGAAGAATATGTTGCTAAAAGAACATTAGTTTTATGGTCAAAACCCTGGCTCTAATACTTACTAGCTAATATAACTCTATGTAAGTCATTTAACAGTGTCTCAGTTTTTTCATCAGCAAAATGGGAATCATAATAGATGCACTACTTCAGAGGATTGTCGTTAGGGGGAAAAAAAGTATTCTAAACCTTAAAGGGACTATAGAAATTTTAGTTATTAATTAGCTTTGCTGATGGAAGCAATTTTAATGAGGTTTCTATGAGTGTATTCTGAAATTTCAAATGAGAAGGTTTGATCAGCATCTCTCACCCATTATACTACCTACTACATTTGTATCAGAGTCCTTTCCAAATGAATGAGTTACACACACTCACACACACACACAGAAGATTTATGTGTCCAAGTAGTAAAATCCTCAATATTCATCAGAGAGGGAACTTTTCCCCTTTAAATAGAGAATGTTGGGCAAGCCATGTTGAAAGCTGCCACATCACTACCCCGATCTACACTCAGGCTTGGATGACTGCCGTAGTCCCTTCATATCTGGAACTCTTCGAATGCCTCAGTGAGCTATAGGTAGAAAATTTCATTTGGTCTCATTTATATATACAGCATAAATCTATTCTACAATTTTGCCAAAAAATATACATCCAAGTTTCTGTATAAGTAACAGAGACTTACTATAACCCACAGAAACCTATTCCATTTTAAGACAGCCCTAATTGCTTTTAGAAAGTATTTTGTTATATTGACACTGAATCTCTGTAACTTCTATCTATAGTTCTTAACTACCAACAAATTGGCCAGAAACTCTGAGGGTCTTCCACTCTCAAATAGATTATTCTGGGAAGTAAAATTAGGCCATATGTTACCTCAATTATTACCTGGTCTTTAATCACTGAATAGGACTAAATTATATCATATAGCATTATGCTCTAGAATCAGAAGATACAGGTTCAAATGCCACCTTTGATGCTTCTTCTTTATGTGACTCAAGGAAACTCACAACCTCTCTGGGCTTCAGTTTCCTCATATATAAAATGAGGGGTTGAGATGAGATGGCTTCTCAGGTTCTTTCCTGCTGTATAACTCTATAGAGAAGTGACATTTGGATTAAGTCTTGAAAAAATTCATTCAAATAAGGAGAAATGAGAGCAACTAGGATATCATATCTCCAATGTAGGGGATGGGGTAGGCAAATGAAGAGAAGGTAAAGAGCCTTCCAATGTATGAGAAATGGAAGGTAGTTCATGTTAGATGCAAAGATAGGTTAGATCATATCGTGGTCCTTGAAATTTAAGCTACAAAAGGAGTTTAGATTGCATTGACAAAACAACAGGAGTCCATTAAAGGTTTCCAAGAAGGGCAGTAACACAATCAGATTTTCCTTCTACATTATACAAAGTTACATAAAACATTCTAAAGCAAGAAGTACTTCCTACTCAAAATATGAGACAACTAATATAAATTATGGAGAATCAATTGGCATTCGCTTTTTTCTATTATATTCCGAAACTATTTAACTTTCCTTTTCAAAGGAATCTTTTCAAAATCAATAGGTAAAAAGGGAAAATGACTAGAATTTTAAAATTGACAAGAAAAATACTGTAAAAAAGGCATAAAACCATCTTATGAGTCCACAATTTGTAGAATAGCATCTCAGCAATTCAGAAGTGAAATATCTCTGAAGAAAAGAGTAGTAAATTCTAGCATATTTATACAGTGTTTTTCATCAAAAAGATTAAAAGACTTCACCATATCATTACACAATAGAAAAGAAACAATCAATGTACACAAAGCAGGAGATAGAAAAATAATTTCAAAACCAATCAGAAGCCAGTAAAAGAGATCTAACCCAATGCCCAACTTAGGAACTTTGGACCAGAATACATATTTAGTCACAAACAAGTTGGTAATTGAAGTTTCAAAACATTTGTTGCCCAGCATTTCAGGTGCTTATTTGGAAGATGTAACTCATGGCACATATATGAAAATGTTTACAAATTACAGTATTAGATGCTCAAGTCATATGATCCAAGAAAAAAAAATTCATCTATATTTGGCAACTTCTAATTCCATTTTATGGCACTGCGACCAGTACTGCTCACTTTGGAATACTTAGCACTCTGGAAATCGGGTGGGGGAGGAAGGAAGAGAGAGGTCTCCATTACTTAGCATCTTAGAATCTGAAAATATTCCTTCTGTCCTTCAAATTCTGAAGTACATAATAATACATCCAATCAGCCAATGACATTAGTTTCAGAATTAGCATAATTGACAGCCTGAACTGGCAAGTCAAAAACAGTAACAAGGACACACATTCATCAGCCTTTCCCCTCGAGCTCCTGTCTCTTCCATTAGAGCAAAGATATTTCACTGGTTGAAGGCATTCCAGAAAAATTCTGCTAACCCATCATGAAATCATTTGCAATTATCTAAATAAGATGTCAGGACTGAGGTTACTATTGTCCAGGTTGAAAAATCAAGAAGATGTTTCTTTTGACATTCTGAACAAGCCTTCAGTTATGATTTGGAACAGCATGTTCGGGACTCACTTCAAATGCACAGCTACTTTTATATTAGACCATAATAAAAGGTGTGGGGGGAGGGGTGACAGAAGGGGGAGGATTGCAGCATATAAGTCTCTGACAGACAAACCTGTCCTAAAAGACTTTTTTTCTCAAAGAATTCATGTCTTGTTAAGTGTAAGAGTAGACTAAAATCAGAGCTTTGGAGTCACCAGAGATCTTAGAAGTAGTCAAGCCCACCTCTTTATTTTTAAGATGAGAGCATTGAAATCCAGAAAAGTTACATAACTTGCCTAGGGTCACATAAGCTAGTAAGTGTCTCTGGAAGGATTTGAGCCTAGCTTTTCCTGACTCAAAGTCTAGTACTATAAACACTATAACAAACTATCTAGAAATGCTAATATGCAGCCAAGAGTGATTATACATTAAAATGAGATCCTAACTGCCAAAAGAATACTTTCCCAAACATTCTGAACATGACTTTATTTACCATTTGGGCAGTCATAGGTACAAAGCTAAAGAAAAATAGACACATATGATATGAGAAATCATACACAATTCGATGACACATAACACTGTCAAATTTTACAGCTAGAAGGGATTGCATTACTTCTGTAGCTCATGTAAGCTCAGAGAAACCTGATACCAATGCACATCCTCACAAAGACTTCGATTCTCAGAACAAAGTTACATTTCTCACCTCTAGGTTCTAGGAACTCCCTGAAGACTTATGACTGTTTTTCTAACATTATTACCTCAAGCCCTCATTCCACTGTATTTTCTCCCCAGAATTATCAGATGAGAATCAATTTAGCCATCCTTAAGTAGAAAGGGGTAGTTACTAAGCTGGTACAATAGTTATAACTGATTAAAAATATACCCTCATAAAAGTCTGTAGCACACTCCCTCACAAGTACATAGAGTTCCCTGGGGAAAGTGGGCTCAAGCTTAGAGAACACATGTGGCAAAGGGGTAGCTCATGGGTCCTAGTCATGGGAAGTCTTTTTGTCTATTTATTGCATGCCCAAAAAGGTCCCCCTAGGTATCTTTTGTCTTTGTTGAAGCTTCTTGTAAAGCTATCAATCCACTCTGACCATTGCTCCCTCTGTGGGCATTATCGTACCTTGTTCTAGGAGGAAAAAATACTAGAAGACTGATGGAAAGATGGTAAATCCAAAATTTTCTGGACTCTTTGAAACTCAACTTTGACTGTGAGCCCTCCAACCAAAGTGGGGGGAGGGAGAGGACATGGAGAGAAGACCTGAATAAGGCTTTTTCTCCCCCAAGTGGTTCCTTGTCAAGAGGTTCAAGTAAAATTGCAAGCTCGCTCCAATTTCTGGAACTCAATCCCTTCTCAACTCAGTTGATAATTCATAGAAAATTCCTAGGGTGTTGCAGCATCTCCAATTTGTGTATTCTTGTGTAATATCATTCTAGTTTGAAGGCCTTTTAACACTTTGTCTAAGTCATATGACTAACATTCTCAGTTGAAGTATCAAGATTAAAATGGGACAGGATTGTTTTGTTCCCACCCTTACACCTAAAACATTTATTTTACATACGATAACCAGAGTGGTGGACTGACCCAAACGGCATTCTGGACAACTATTCAGTGTTTACCATTACCAACTATTCAGTTCCAGGTACTATAGTAAGTCCTGGAGATACAAAAAGAAAAAGTAAAATAAAAAAAAAATATTTCCTTCAGGGGACTTACATTCTAATAGAGGAGACAACATGTATATAACTGGGAACAAACAAAATATATGAAGATATTCTTTTTTTTGCAAATCTATTTATTCAGTTTGTGAGTGACCTTGATCTGTAAGTATAATTCATCAACTACCTTGGTTCTTTGCATCAGTTGCTTGTAATTACTGTAGTAGGGGAGGAGGGAGAGGTCAAAATTTGGAACAGTCTCAGGTGGGATGACAGCAACAACTGATTGAAACAACTATAACAGTTGAGAGGGATTAGACAAAACAATCATACAGAGGATTATTTCATACCTTATTTCTTTTTAATTAATTTATTTTGAATTATCAACAATCACTTCCATAAGCTTTTGAGTTTTAAATTTTAAATTTTTCTCCCCCTCCTTCCCCTCCTCCCTCCCCAAGATGGGGATATAGGCTATACATATATATTCCTATTAAACATATTTTCACATTAGTGATGTGGTAAGTAAGAATTAGAACCAATAGAAGGAACCACCAGAAAGAGGAAACAAAACACAACAGAAGAAAAAATAGCAAATAGTATGCTTCGATCTGCATTCAAACTCCATAGTTCTTTCTTTGGATTGGGATAGCATTTTCCAACATGAGGCCTTTGGAGATGTCTTAGATTCTCGTATTGCTGAGAAGGGTTAAGTCTATCAATATTAGTCATCACACAACATGGCTGTTACTGTGTACAACATTCTCCTGGTTCTGCTAATTTCACTCAGCATCAGAACATGCAAGTCTTTCTAGGTTTTTCTGAAGTCTGCCTGTTCATCATTTCATATAGCACTATAGTATTCCATTACAGCTTGTTCAGCTATTCCCCAATTGATGGGCATCCTCTCAATTTCCAATTCTTTGCCACCACAAAAAAAGCTGTTATAAATATTTTTGTACGTGGAGTTCCTTTTCCCATTTGTATGATCTCTCTGGGATGTAGCCCTAGAAGTGCCATTGCTGGGTCAAAGGGTATGCATATTTTTATATTTATTTTTATAGTCCATAGTTCCATAGTTGTGTGAAAAGTGTTTTGTAATTGTCTTCATATAGTTCCCAGGTTTGTTTTAGAAGGTAGACTCCTAAATGTTTTATAATGTCTACAGTAACTTTAAATGGAATTTCTCTTTCTGCATCTTGCAGTTGGGCGTTGTTGATAATATATAGAAGTGCCAATGATGTGGATTTATTTTATAGCCTGCAATTTTGCTAAAGTTGTTTATTATTTCAAGTAGTTTTTTACTTGATTCTCTAGGATTCTCTAAGTATATCATCTTATCATCTGCAAAGAGAGATAGTTTTGTTTCTTCTTTGTCTATTTTACTACCTTCAATTTCTTTTCTTCTCTTATTGCTAAAATTAATGTGTCCAGTATGATATTGAACAGTGAACATTGTTGTTTCACTCCCGATCTTATTGGAAATGCTGCTAGCTTGTCCCCATTTCATATGATACTTGCTGAAGATTTTAGGTAGATGCTATTTATTATTTTAAGGAAGACTCCATGTATTCCTATGCTCTCTAATGTTTTTAATAGGAATGGGTATTGTATTTTGTCAAAAGCTTTTTCTGCATCTATTGAGATGATCATGTGGTTTCTGTTAGTTTTGTTGTTGATATGATCAATTACACTGATAGTTTTCCTAATATTGAACCAGCCCTGCATTCCTGGTATAAATCCTACTCAGTCATAGTGTATTATTCTTGTGATAAGTTACTGTAATCTATTTGCTAATATTTTATTTAAAAATTTTGCATCAATATTTATTAGGGAAATTGGTCTATAATTTTCTTTTTCTGTTTTGACTCTTCCTGGTTTAGGTATCAGCACCATATTTATATCATAAAAAGAATTTGGTAAGACTCCTTCTTCACCTATTTTTCCAAACAGTCACCTGAAAGATCATACTCATTTTTGCTAGGTAGTTGATCCTTGGTTGTAATCCAAGCTCCTTTGCCTTATGGAAAATTATACTCCATGCCTTACAGTCTTTTAATGTAGAAGCTGCAAGGTCCTGTGTAATCCTGACTTGGTTCCATGATATTTAAATTGTTTCTTTCTGGCTGCTTGCAGTATTTTCTCTTTGACCTGATAATTTTGGAATTTGGCTACTATATTCCTTGGCATTTTCAATTTGGGATTTCTTTCAGGAGGTGATTGGTAGATTTTTTTCCTATGCCTATTTTACCCTCTGGTTCTAGGACCTCAGGGAAGTTTTCCTTGATGATTTCCTGAAAGATACTGTCAAGGCTCCTTTTTCCATCATGATTTTCAGGTAGACCAATAATTTTTATATTGTCTCTCTTGGATCGATTTTCCAGGTCAGTTGTTTTACCAATGAGGTATTTTATGATTTCATCTATTTTTTTTCATTCTTTTGTTTCTGTTTGACTGATTTTTGCTCTCTCATAGAGTCATTAGCTTCCATTTGCCCAATTCTAATTTTTAACAAATTATTTTCTTCTATTAGATTTTGTACCTCCTTCCCCATTTGGCCAATTGTATTTTTAGGGACTTATTTTCTTCAGTGTGCTTTTTTTTTCCAGTTGACGAATTATATTTTTTAAGGACTTGTTTTCTACAATTAATCTTTGTCATTCTTTTTCCAGGCTATTGACTCTCTCTTGTATACCTCTCATTTTTTTCTTCTACCTCTCTCCCTTGACTTTTAAAATCTTTCTTGAGCTCTTCTAAGAAGGCTTTTTGGGCTTCAGACCAGTTCATATTCCCTTCTGAGGTTCTAGATGTGAGTTTGTTGACAATGTTGTCCTTTTCAGAATTTCTGCTTTCATCTTCATTGTTCTCATAATATGAATCTGTGGTATGTTTCTTTTTGCTCATGGCGTTTGCTTATTTGCTGTCCTTTAAAGAGATTTAGCTCTTCTGCTGGGGAGCAGATGGCACTGACCCAAGCTTCTTGTGTTGGGAGCCTAGGGCCTGGTCACTGGCTTTGTGTGCTGGGGCCTGTGATGTTGGCAGTTGGAGGCTGTAGGTTCTGGCAGCTTATCTGGTGTTGGGCTGGAATCAGCAAGGCTGGAACTCTAGAGCAACTCTAGATTTCCTGCTTTTCCTTTCTTTTTGCTTTCTTCACCTCCTTTGAGATGGATGTTGCAAGGTGTATATCCGCCTGGGGCCCTTTGTAGTGCTGCTTCCCTTATTTTTGCTGAGGCACTGGGAGAGCCGATTGCTGTAGAATGCCGAGGCATCTGGTGGTTTTCTGAGCTAGTTTCCACCAGTTAACCCACCCTCACTGAAGCACTCAGGGTCCAGGTGTTGGTGTCTGTCTGCTCCACCATCTGGGTTTCAGGATCTCCTCCTGGTATTCTGAGATGAGGCTTTCAGCTAGCTTGCGAGGATGCCTCCAATTCTGTACTGCTTCCCTTCCCCCAGGGTAAGAGGGACCTTTCCCAATAATTCCTCAAGGTACCTGGGCTACAGAACTGCTGTACCCCATCTTTCTTTTGGGTCAGCTGTTCCAGGGTTTTTCCTTGTGCAATATTTTCTGGGTTTTCAGAGGTTAATATGAGAGGATAAGAGCAACTTACCTCTTACTCTGCCATCTTGGCTCCCAGAATCAAAAAACCCCCTGAAGGTATTCTTTTAAGGGAAGGCACTGTTATCTTGGAGGACCAGGAAAAGCCTCCTTAGAAGCTGGTGCTTGAGCTGGGTCTCAAAGAGAGAAACACATTGCTTTTGTTTTGTTTTTAATGTCATATTTTAGGAAGCACATTGCAAAGTTGGGACATGTTTAGAAGAGGTAGGCTTGGTTGTCAAGGGGTTTAGAGACCATTCTATGTGATAATTTGTGAAAAAAAAGTTATGTTTCACTTAGAAAAGGCTTAAATATACATTAAAGCTGTTACGTGATTTGAAGAGCTGTCTTGAAAAACAATATCAGATGATGAGAGAAAGAATTCCAAGCATGGGGAACAACTGAATAAAATGCACAGTGGTGTGTCATGTGATGAACAACAAGGAGGCCAGGTTTCTTTAACTGGTTTCCTGGGATTTGGACTTTTGCTACCCTGGATCTATGCTTATTTGATCCTTCTAGTCATTTGTGACCCTCAGGAAGTCAGTCCCAGAAACCTGAAACATAAGGCAGATATGCCAGTCCTGTGGTGATCACATTGGAATGCAATTCCACAGCATAGGCTTAAAAAGCAATGCTATAATAGATCCCAGAGTATTTTTCATAGAGAAATCATAAAGAACTCCTAATAATAGTCTAGTGTCAATAATAGTCTAGTGTCAATTCCTAATAATAGTCTAGAGTCATTCAGAAATTTCCCTTAATAAGATCCAGCTGTGCTAATTCATAGACACATGGGGAGATCAGAGGTTAGCATTTCCAAATACCATGAAAGCTTAAAAAATTATGTTGCTTCTCAATTTATGAAAATGATATCTACTATATTCAACCTAAAAGCCATGAGTAAAAATATACTTCTCATCTTCTTTTTTTCTCTTTCATTAATGCCACTTCACCAAATGTTCAAAGTAGTTTTGAGAGACAATCTGGCATAGAACATAAAGTGACTGGACTTGAAATCAGGCCAAGTAAGTTTCTGGATCTTACTAACTGTATGGTCACAGAAAAGTCCCTTAGTATCTCTGTACCCCAGATGGGCATAATAGTATTTACCTTATAGGATTGTTGCAGGGGTCAAATGGAATGATGTATGTAAACTTTCCAAACGTTATTATTTTTTCTACCCGCACTCTGAAGGTGGAATTATTGGCGAATAGATGGGACTAAAAATAATAAATAATAATCAGACTTAATCCATAACAGTTGTGGAGGAGTAGGACCAGCCCAACTTAAAAGAAAAGTTGTCTCTTGACTACTTATCATGATCTCAAGTACATATATCAGTGTAATAGACTATAACTGAGACTGTAAGAAATAATATAGGAGAATATAGGAAAACATATGAATGAATACAAAGTAAAGTTAGTGAATTCAGGAAAAGATAAGAAGTTCACCAGTATAAGTATCCCCTGGATAGTTTTAACAGTTAGATTAAAGACTAAAACACCCAGGGAAGTCTAAAAGCTTCTGATCTTATGAAGGTCATAAGTTCTTCCTTTAATCAAAAGAGAGAGAGAGCAAGATATCAAGGAAAAGCCTTATTTGGAGCTTTTCCCCTCCCTCTCAAAAATTTCATCTCAGGAATGATTAAACCAATTAAACCTTGATTGGAGATTTCTACCCCTGAACTGTAAGTCTCGTCTGTTCAGCTAGCAATTTGAATCCTTGATCCAAATTTTAACTTGTTTTATACAAACCTAATAGAAGATGACTAAATCCCTCAACCACTCTGAACAGCTTTCCAGTTACACCTAGTTCAAATGTCCTTTATTGACTGATTCAACAGAGTTTTCCAGGTCTAGTCACACCTATTCACATCTCTCTTTGACTAATAAAAATATTATCACTGAGTAAGACAGGATGAATGTTTAACTCTAATTATGTCCCCTTCCCTAATAATGATCCCCATACCTGAACATTTGAAGAGGGAGAGATCATTGATGAGGGGGATAAGGAAAGGTTTCCTATAGGGAGTGGCACTTTCACTGAGCTTTGAATGAAACTAGAGATTCTAACAGAGTGAACTGTGATAAGAATGCATTCCAAGTAGAAAAGACAGTTATACAAAGGCATAGGACTGGGTCATGGAATGCTGCATCTGGGAAAAAGAAAGTAAATCACATTAGCCACAATGTAGCACTCAACTTCAGTGTTCTTTCCCTATACTACATAGAGCAGCAACAACTTACCACCAACCACTTACTTTCATTGCTTCAAATGTTTGGTTAGAGTTCTCAGAATAAGAAAATATTTTATGTATTTTTTCTTCTGTATTTTAAAGGCCCTACTTACACTCTGAAGACTTAGAGTTAAACAGAAATTCTTGATTTTTAAAAATAGATTCATCTTAAAATGACCTCTTCATTGAAAGATCAAAAATATTAATTAGAAACATTATGTTATTTGTCCTTCAAACTATTGTGAAATGATGTAGCCAAAAATTTCTCTCTGTTTCACAGTTGTGGAAAAAAAAGGGAGAGGTTAAGTAACCTGCCCCATATCTTTTATCAGCCATAAGGAGAAGCCAGGCTAATTGACCCTATACTCTCATCTTTTACTGAAAAAAAATAAAGTAAAATAAATAGTTTCCCCTATTTCTCAGCCCAAATTTTTCATTTCACTTAAGTATCACTGAATCTCTGAATCTCAGAATTGGAAGGAATGTCAGACATCATTAAATTAAAGCTGAATACAATTAAAATTAAACCCAAATACAAAACCTGTCTATAGCATCCCTGAAAGAGGCATTAGCCTTTGCTTGAAAATCTCCCCACCACTTCCCAAGACTATCCTTTCCATTTTTAGACATGAAAGGGAGCTTTTCCTCTTGTCATCATCTCTCAACAATGTCCACTCGACAACTCCTAGTTTGGCCTTTTGGGTCAAGAAAAACAAAGCAAATCCCTTCAACTCAACAATATTTCAAATACTTGACAATATCTATGATGTCTCCTCTATATCTGCACTTAGCAAAATGTTCTCAGCTTTTTCATTTGACCCTAATGTGGGTGGTACTGTTTCTAGTCTACCACACCCAGCACTTGGATGCTTGACTATTTTTCATGGAAAATGAAAAAAAAAACTTTTATTTTTTTACAACACAATATTCTTCATTTCCATTTAATTGTGCCTCATTGAAAATTTACACTTCTTCCACAGTGCTTTCCTCCAGAACCAGTTCTTCTTATTTCTAATATGCCAATAAAATGCAAGACATTTGTTTCTTTCCCTCTTCCCTTTGGTTTTCATTATGCATTAACTATGTAGTATTGAAGTTCAGGGATCATTGGGAACACCATGGTAACCTGAGGCACAACATGATAGCAAAAGGAATTTTATTACAGCAATAGAAAAGGTTAATGAAGGGGAGTTTAGACTTCTAAAATCAAGGAGAGGTTTCAGTAACATTGCTGTGTAGCGAGTTACTCTAGGGAGTGCTCAGACATGGGTATGATCTGGGTAGAATCCTCCTTGAACTAGGTCACAGCAGTGCTTTTAATATGAAATGGAGTTCTTTGTCTGGGAACCAGCTTAGCACCTAGGACTTGTACAACAAGTGTCACCCAGTGGTTTAATATGTTGAGTGATACAAAACATATCAGGACAAATAAAAGTATTGTGATGACAGGTTTCAGAAAGAGGCCATTGCATCTGAAACTAAGCGACAACTTTGGTTCAGCTTGTCCTTCCATGAAGAAGGTCCTCTGAAGAATATCCTGTCAACTATATCATACCTCTTCTCTTTACAATTGGTTTAATCTAGGTAAAGTTGCTTAACCTCTCAGTTTCCTTACCTGAAAAATACGTCCCCTACTTTGAAATTCTTGTATTTAAATAAATAAAGCTCTGTCTATTGCATAATAGATACTGTGCTAGGAGCTAGTTATAAGTACAAAAAAAAAATAGAACTCCTCCAATTCAATGGGAAAAGGTATTTTAAAAATTATATTCATTTGGGGAGGGGTCAATCAGTGTGTGAACTCTCAGTAAGGAAAATTTCAACACTGATGTAGATCTACAACTTGCCTGGAGTCTTGAGAGGTCAAATGACTTGGCCTTGGTCATATAGCATATATGTGTTAGAGCAGGATTTGACCTTAGCTTGTTCTGACTCTGAAATAATTTTTGGAATATTATAAATAATTGAAGGGATTTTAATATCTTAATAAAAATAGTGAACAAGTAAAGTTGTTATTATTGAGCTAGGTGGCTCAGTGTGTGGAGTGCTGGGCCTGTAATCAGAAAGACCTGATTGCAAATCTGATCTCAGACACTTACTAGCTGAGTGACTCTGAGCAAGTCACTAACCCTGTTTGCCTCAGTTTCCTCATCCATAAAATTACCTAGAGAAAAAAATGTCAAATCACTCTAGTATTTTCACCAAGAAAACCCCCATCCAGGGTCATGAAGAGTCTGACACAACCGAAATAACTGAACAACAAAAGTTATCATTATTCCTGATGGTAAAAAAAAAAAATCAAAATACTATGGTATCATATTTCTATAGTATTTTATATTGGCAAATCATTTTACATATGTAGGGGCAACATATATGTTACCCATATAGGTTGTGAGTGTCCACATTGATCTGCCTAGATTTTGCTCACAGGGAGGCATAAACAGATATCTCTAAATCGTTTGCCCCCTTCTCCAAGGGACATTTTATTCCTACCAAAAAGGAGATTGAGGTCACAGGAGTGGTCATACTGCTTTCCTCAGAGAGAAGGTATAGACCTATAATTACATCTATTAGCCTCCTTAATATTTTTAATTTAGATAAAATAATTTTTAGGTTCAAGTTAGGCTTCTTATCACTATCATTTAACAGAAATGGGGTACCCCAACTATATATCTAAAGTTTGACTCTTAACAAATTCCAGTTACTCAAGAACATATACACTGAATAGCAAATAAATGCATTAATCCAAACTAATAGCAAACAAAAATCAGAAAAGCTATATAGATGAGAATATACCAGGTGATACACAGAGTGAACAAAATCTCCCACTGAGAGTAAACTATCTGAGCTTCACCAAGACAGCAAATCACAGATATCATCCAAGGGCAAATCCTCTAACTCCCTTGTGTGACAAGTTAGGGATAGTGGCATGATCCATTTACTGGATACTCTACACATTGGCTTCTTCAGAGAATCTCTTTCTCTTCAAAGGCCTCTCTTTGAAAAAAAAACCTGGACCTGCTGGTTTTCTGTTCCAAAGCTGGAAGCAAAGAGATGAGGATCTCTCTTCTCCTAAGCTAATTCAGGAACAGAGCACTGAATAATCAGACTCCACCAATGAGAACAGTCTAATGAAGCCTCTGGTTATACATGAATGAAATGAAGTGTTATATAGCACTCACAATAACCTTGCTAAGTAAATAGTGCAAATATTATTATCTCCATTTTATTGTTTTTTTATTCTGAAATAGTCAAAATAATTTTTATTAATTAATTTATTTTTAGTTTTCAACAATCACTTCCATAAAACTTCCAGTTTTAAATTTTCTCCCCCTGCCTCCCCCTGGCATGCAATCTGATATAGGCTCTACATATACATTCCTGTTAAACATATTTTCATATTAGTTATGTTGTAAAGAAGAATTAGAACCAATAGGAGGAACCACAAGAAAGAAGAAACAAAACAAAACAGAAGAAAAAAAAGAACAAATAGTATGCTTCGATCTGCATTCAAACTCCATAGTTCTTTCTCTGGATGTGGATAGCATTTTCCATCATGAGGCTTTTGGAGATGTCTTAGATCCTTACATTGCTGAGAAGAGCCAAGTCTATCAAAGTTAGTCATCAATGTGGCTGTTACTGTGTACGACATTCTCCTGGTTCTGCTCACTTCATTCAACATCAGTCCATACAAGTCTTTCCAGGTTTTTCTGAAGTTCACCTGCTCATCATTTCTTATAGCAAAATAGTATTCCATAACATTCATATACCGCAACTTGTTCAGCCATTCCCCAATTGATGGGTATCCCCTCAATTTCCAATTCTTTGCCACCACAAAAAGAGCTGCTATGAATATTTTTGTGTATGTGGGTCTTTTTCCCATTTCTATGATGTCTTTGGGTTACAATGCTAGAGGTGCTATTGCTGGGTGAAAAGGTATGCACATTTTTATAGCTCTTTAGGCATAGTTCCAAACTGTTCTCCAAAATAGTTGGATCAGTTCACAACTCCACCAACAATGCATTAGTGTTCCAGTTTTCCCACACCTACATTTGTCATTTCCCTGTTTTGTCATATTAGCCAGTGATAGATGTGATGTGGTACCTCAGAGTTGTTTTGATTGACATTTCTCTAATCAATGGTATTTTAGAGCACTTTTTTCATATGACTATAGATGGCTTTAATTTCTTCATCGGAACACTGCCTGTTCATATCCTTCAACCATTTATCAATTGGGGAATGACTTGCATTCTTGTAAATTTGACTTAGTTCTCTACATATTTTAGAAATGAGGCCCTTATCAGAGACACTGGTTGTAAAAATTCTTTCCCTGTTTTCTGCTTCCCTCCTAATCTTGGTTGCATTGGCTTTATTTGTGCAAAACTTTTCAATTTAATGAATCAAAATTATCCATTTTGCATTTCACTATCTCTTGTTGAGTCACAAATTCTTCTGTTCTCAATAAATCTGAAAGGTATACTATTCCTTGTTCTCCCAGTTTGCTTTTACTATCAGTCTTTTCATCTAAATCATGAACCTATTTTGACTTAATTTTGGAAAATGGTGTAAGATTTTGGTTTGTGCACAGTTTCTGCCATACTCTTTTCCAGTTTTCCCAACAGTTTTTGTCAAACAGTGAGCTCTTATCCCCAAAGCTAGGGTCTTTAGGTTTATCAAATAGTAGATTACTATAGTCATTGACTACTGTGTCTTGCATACCTAACCTATTCCACTGATCCAGCACTCTATTTCTTAGCCTGTACCAAGTAGTTTTGATGATTGCTGCTTTATAACACAATTTAAGATCTGGAAAGTCTAGGCCACCTTCCCCTGCATTTATTTTCATTAGTTCCCTTGATAGTCTAGATGTTTTGTTATTCCAAATTAATGTTATTGTTTTTTCTAGCTCTATGAAATAATTTTTGGTAGCTTGATTGGTATGACACCGAATAAGTAAGTTAACTTAGGCAGAATTGTCATTTTTATTATATTAGCTTGGCCTACCCATGAGCAACTGATTTTTTCCAGTTGTTTAGATCTGACTTTATTTATGTGCAAGGTGTTTTGTAATTGTGTTCATATAGTTCCTGAGTGTGTTTTGGGAGGTAGACTCCTAAATATTTTATGTCTACACTGACTTTAAATGGAATTTCTCTTTCTATCTCTTGCTGTTTGGCTTTGTTGGTAATATATAGAAATGCTGATGATTTGTGCGGGTTTATTTTACAACCTGCAACTTTGCTAAGGTGTTTCTTATTTCAAGTAGTTCTTTACTTGATTGTCTAGGAATCTCTAAATATATCATCATATTTTCTGCAAAGAGTCATAGCTTTGTTTCTTCTTTGCCTATTCTAACACCTTCAATTTATTTTTCTTCTCTTATTCCTAAAGCTAACGTTCCATACTGAACAATAGTGGTGATAATGTACATCCTTGTTTCACCACTGATCTTACTGGAAATGCTTCTAGCTTATCCCTATTACATATGATGCTTGTTGAAAGTTTTAGTTAGATTTTACTAATATTTTAAGGAAGACTGCTTTCTAGTGGTTTAATAGGAATGGGTGTTGTATTTTGTCAAAAGCTTTTTCTGCATCTATTGAGATGATCATGTGGTTTCTGTTAGTTTTGTTGTTGATATGATCAATTATGCTGATAATTTTCCTAATATTGAACCAGCACTACATTCCTGGTATAAATCCTACCTGGTTGTAGTGTCTTTTTTTTTTTTTTTTTTGCTTTTTGGCTAGGCAATGGGGTTAAGTGACTTTCCCAGGGTTACACAGCTAGTAAGTGTCAAGTGTCTGAGGCTAGATTTGAACTCAGGTCCTCCTGATTCCCGGGCTGGTGCTCTATCCACTGTGCCACCTAGCTGCCCCTGTAGTGTATTATTCTTGTGATAAGTTGCTGTAATCTATTTGCTAATATTTTATTTAATTTTTTTGCATCTATATTCAATAGGGAAATTGGTCTATAATTTTCTTTCTCTATTTTGACTGCCTGGTTTAGGTATCAGCACCATATTTGTATCCTAAAAAGAATTTGGTAAGATTCCTTCTTTGCCTATTTTCCCAAATAGTCAATATAGTATTGGAATTAATTGTTCTTTAAATGTTAGATAGAATTCTCTTGTAAATACATCTGGCCCCAGAGATTTTTTCCTAGGGAGTTCCTCAATGGCTTGTTCAATTTCATTTTCTGAGGTGGAGTTATTTAAGTATTTTACTTCCTCTTCTGTTAATCTGGGCAATTTATATTTTTGTAAATATTCATCCTTTTCACTAAGATTGTCAAATTTATTGGCATACAGTTGGGTAAAATAGTTACTAATTATTGTTTTAATTTCCTCTTCATTGGTGGTGAAGTCACCCTTTTCATTTTTGATACTAGTAATTTGGCTTTCTTCTTTCTTTTATTTAAATTAAATTAACCAAAGGTTTATCTACTTTATTGGTTTTTTTCATAAAACCAGCTCTTAGTTTTATTTATTAGTTCAATAGTTTTCTTAATTTTAATTTTATTAATCTCTCCTTTGATTTTCTCTCCATTTTATTTTTAAGGATACATGAGGATACTGAAGTTAAATGACTAAGTCAAGGACGTACCCCTAGCAATTGACTTAGATTCTCTGAATGCAAATTCAGTGCTCCATCCTTTTATCAAAATCATGGTCATCACCCCTTCCATTAGGGAATACTTCCTACATAGTTAAGCTATGGAATTGGTTCAGCCAAAAAAATATTATAGCTAGATTGAGAATGTAGTGTCCAAATGAAGGATAGTAATGACATATCTGGAGAATTATGTTAATTTCTAGGTATCACATTTTAGGAATGTAAATGAAAAGCTGGAAAACATCTGGAGAGATAAGCAGATAATGAGGGATCCCAGAAAAAAAGACACGCAAGGACTAGATAACAGAAGGATCTGTGAATATTTAGCATAAAACACCCTATTTGGAACATGGTAGCTATTTCCAAGTATTTGAAGAGGTATCAAGGGAGAAAGGACTCATATCTGCTCTGTTTGGTCTTAAGGGGCAGGAATGAGAACCAGGGATAGAAGTTGTAGGGAAACAAGTTTCAGTTTGAGGGAAAGAAAATTTTCCTAACAATCAGACCTGGGCAGAAATGACATAGTCTGTGTGAGATACTGACATCCCTCTTCTTGGTGATCTCCACAGAAGGCTAAAAGATCACTTGTCAACAATATGGCAAACATGTTTCTTAGGTACAAGTCCAAATAGATGAAGGTAACATCTAACTCTGAGTTCCTCTAATACTGTGATATTATTATTCATTTTCTTTTCCAGACCTTCAAACAAATGCCTAAGAGCACTACCATTAAGGATCTTCTAAAACTGATGTGTCAAATGCAACAGAAAATCATTGAGGGGAGGGGAAGGGTAAAGATGGCCAAAGCAAAAAGTTATGTGGTGACAAACTTTCTTAATTTCACAAGTTTCCCACTTCATCTGTACTACTTTCAGTATACTACCCAACTCCTCTCAAAAATAGGGACCAGACTTTTTCAGTAAGTAAGAAAGGAAAATTCTGTCTTTTTTTCAATTCTTCGGCTATCAAGAAGACTTGGGCTTGAGAGAAATAAGTCATTACATGAAACTAACAGATCCTAGTTACATTATCTATCTACCTATGGCTTCTCTGTCATTGTCTGGCTCTTTGGAGTGGCAGGCATAATTACTGTCATTCTGCAGTCTGTGTGGCTTTTCCCCGTAACAATTATAGCCTATGAGTGTGCAGAGGAGAGAGTAAATGGGATTGGTCACTTAAGACCATTACCTAATTATGGTACAAGTGCCTTGAAAAACATGTTTAGTGGTCACTGAATCACTTCACTATGTATCTATCACCAGCTTGATAATTATTCAGCACAATTAAAAGTACACTTTTTGATTTGGAGGTGACATAAAAGCCTTTTAATTTTTTTTCTCTGTGTGTGTTTTAAGCAGGAGTAGATCACAAGGAAAACTAATCAACCTATTATAAATGACAATACTATTAATTGTTGAAAAGAAAACATCTGAATTTGGGGGAAAGGCTGACATTCAGTACAATGGCAGCTATTTTAAATTATATTTTTTATCATACAATGTGAGGGTGGAGAGGTTTCCTTCTATGCACCTTGTTAATGATGTAAGACCTAAAATAGCTGTAGAGTCAGTCATTGGCAACAAGAGTAACAATGATAATGGAAATAAATAGATGCAGTATGCATTACTCTCTGGATATTGTGTTCCAGAAAGAAATTGGCATACAGGGAGTATCTGAATTAAAATGGATTTCATTGCATTTATTTCACAGTGTGTTTGTTTTTATTCAACTGTGAATCTTGCATTTATTTCCATTATTACTGTGCATTCAGAATTACCAAAATGGATTTTCTCTGGAACTGCTTAAAATATATGGCTATCATAGCAACAAATGCTATGTGTGTTACCAATTGATGTTAACATATATTATTAACATGATCAACTATTGAGCCTTATCTTGTCAAATGAAAGTAAAAATGAAAGCAGTACATTTGTAAAATTATTCTTTGTGTTAACTTGTATATAGTAGGTTTTCAATCATTTTCTTGAATAAATGTGCATAGAATGAAAGTATTGGATACTACACAAAGGCAACCTGGCATAGGAAAAAGAACATGAGCTAGACGTCAGCATAACTGAATTCTAGTTCTGCTCAACAACAAACTAATACTGTGACTTTGGGTTTTTTACTAGTAGTTGATTAATAAGTATGTGTCCATTGACTGTCTGTCCTTATAGTATTTGAATATTATCAAGTAGATACTGCCACCACTGAAGCATATCACGACTCTATTATGTTTTCCCTTTTGCTGGTAGTCATTATCCAAAAAATTGCCTAACCTTTGAGAACCAAGGATTATCTCCATTCCAAGATAAGGGATTGAAGAAGGACTTTGTATGGAGAATTTCTAACCCCCACTAGCAGCAGCTGATGATGCAATGAATAGACCGCTGGGTCTGGAGTCAGGGAGACCTGAGTTCAAATTTAACTTCAGACACTTACTGGCTGTATATATCTGGGCAAATATCTTAACTTCTCCTTGCCTATTTCCACCATGATGCCCAACTCTGCTGATTGATAACTACACGGATAACTATTTCAGGATGGGTCCCTGACATGCTGCACTTCACACCTGACTCAGCTCTCCTCATCAGCTAGCTTCCTTCCCTCAAAACAAGAACTCTCCCTCTTATTTCCACCCAGTTCCTCTTTATGTTTTCGTATCCCCTATTAAAATGTAAAATCCTTCTCAATTATCAACAACTTGTTTTTACATATACACACATAAGTAATGCATTGAAAATGGTTAAAAAATGTAAAATCCTTGAGGGTAGCAACCATCTTATTTGCGTATTTTGATTTCCAGTGTTTACCATAGTGCCTGGTACATAGTAAGTGTTTAATATATACTTTCCTGTGGCTCCTCCTATTGGTTTTAATTTCTACTTGCAACATCACCAATGTGAAAATATGTTTAATATGAATGTAAATGTATAGACTATATCAGATTATGTGCCATCTGGAGGAGGGTGGTGGGGAGGAAGGGGAGAAAAATTTTAAACTCAAAAGCATATGGAATTAATTATTGATAAATAAAAATAAATTTAAAAAAATAAATAAATAAAAATATATACTTTCCTGATCTCTAGAGTTTTAGCCATTTATACTGCAAAAATTAACATTCATAATGATGATGCCAAGGCATAAAGACAAGGTAAGATGATGTTCAGTACACTGAGTTTATTGAGTTAAGTAAGTTGGTAATAAATTTGTAATGACACATGACCATTCAGAGAAAGATATAATGAAAAAGTACTAGAAGGATGGGTAGGAATTAAACTTGGCTATTTCAAGTCTTGAGCAGGGAGCTATGAATGGTAACTGAGGGTCAAAATCAACTAAGATTAGATCTTATGACGGTACTACTATTACTGCTCCTCCTAATTATAAAAATAATGTTGTTCTTTAGTTGTTTTCAGTTGTCTCTGATTCTTTGTGACCCCTTTTGAGGTTTTCTTGGAAGACATCATGCAGTGATTTGCCATTTCATTCTCCAGCTCATTTTACAGATGCAGAAACTGAGGCAAACTGGGTTAAGTGACTTGCCCAAGGTCACACAGCTAATAAGCATTTAAGGCCAGATTTGAACTCAGGTCTTCTTGACTCCAGGCCCAGCACTCTATCCATTGAGCCACTGCCTAATAATAACAATATAGTTTTGGCTTTATAAAAATACACAATACATATGTGCATATAAGCAAATCTCTATGTTTACATATATATATAAAGATATAATCGGATATAATCTATTTGATCTCCACAACAACTCTGTTTGGAAGATGCTATTATTATTCTCATTTTACAGTCATTTAATGAATGGAGTCAAAAAGCCTTTGTTATCCATTTACTATTTGCCAGGTATTGAGCCAATGCTGGACTGAGAGATATTAACTGACTAGTGAGGAATCACACGACTAATAAGTGTCTAAGGAAGTAATTTAGGCCTTCCTGACCAGGTCTAATCAGCAATATTTTAAAAGGAATTATAGTTAAACATAAAACTGGAATGAATGGGTTCTGAGATTCTTTCCAGGTCTGAGATTATGTGCTGCAAATGGTACATATAGTTTCAGTCCCAAACAAAATAAACTTTTCAACACTTTAAGGGTTAAATTATTTTTTTCCTTGGGAAAATTCCAGATCTCTTAAATTTGCTCACCTTTTTTTTTTTTTAGTACCTAAGTCATTGCTAGAGATGTATCTGCAGCAGTTTATAGAGAGCTGGTCTCAGAGTTAGGAAGACCTAGGTAAAATTCCACCTTTGACACAATGGATACGTGATCCTGGGAAAGTCACTTACCTTCTCAGGGACCCAGTCACAAATCTGTTCCCCTCATCTCTCCTCCACCTACCAAAAAGAAAGCATACTTATTGTAAAAAACAGGTGAAAAAGAAAGAATTATTCTTCATTTTAGTATCTGGTACTATGCAGTACCATGCTTAGGCTGTGTATCACTGCTAGGAACATCATCGCATAATTGGATTACCATGTGCCAGGTCTATTATTGTTGTTGTTGTTGTTGTTGTTGTTACTATGACTATTATTACTATAATTATTCTCAATTGAAAATACATCTCTCAAATAACTCTTCAGCCTGACTATATTTATTATGTCAAATGTGACTATACTCTTAAGAACTTAAATATGTGTCTATATTCTCGTTGTCTCATCTTTGAGGGAATATAGCTTTTATCACTCTCACTTCTTTCGTCCTTATGGATTCCATATATTAATCACCTTTGGCTCAAAAATGTAGGCTGTGAATCTTTCCTAATAGCTTAATCTCAAAATTCTTCTTTTTTGGGCAGATTGTTTGACTAAGCATAAGATGAATGATAAAGCCCACTTATTGTGAATTATATTTTGCAACAGGAAAATCCCCAAACCTTGTGGTAGTATAAAGTAGATAAACAATAACATCTGCTTTAAAAGTAACATTCATGTTCACAATCTTTTCTGTGCTTAGAATACTTTATGTAGAAGATGCCCCTCACTTATTTCTAGTGGAAAATTAAAATTCTCTCAACATATTTCAAGCACTAACAGAGGATAAACGCATGGTCCTAACTTAATCTCTTTCTTCCTCTTATTAAAATATATTATAATGTTTCAGGCCACGTAAAATAATAAAACAGCTAAGAGAGTCCCCCGCACAGTATTTCTAAGTCAATGTCACTTATTATAAATAACTTATGTGATCTATGATTTGAAATTTAATAATAATATCTGACACATAGAGTTTTACTGTTTATGAAGCTCTTTACATATGTAGTAGGAGTTTATGAGATGAGTAGCATTCTGGGATTTGTAGTTAAAGGAAAGAATCATTCTTTTACAAAGCTGAAAGCAATTTGTATTATTATAATCTTTGAGCTAGAACTGGGACTTAACATGACTTCCAGTTTTAAAAATAAACATAGATTTCAGGAGATGATACTAAAAGGAAGGAGTAGAGTGATGGAAATTCCATAAAGATGTCCTACTTGGCTCTTCTCCTACAGTCAGATCTTCCATAAAAGGGTTAATTTATTTATTGATTTATTTTAGGCAATTGGGGTTAAGTGATTTGCCCAGGGTCACACAGCTAGTAAGTGTCAAGTGTTTGGTCTGAGGCCGGATTTGAACTCAGGTCCTCCTGACTTCAGGGCCAGCGCTCTGTCCACTGTGCCACCTAGGTGCCCCAAAAGGGTTAATTTATAACACCAATTCAGAAACTTGGGATAATTCTGTTTTTTATATACTGGTTACTGTCAGTTTCATAGGGAGAGGGAAGTTGGCACCTTCTTTAGAGATATTGGCTATAGCTGTCACCTTCCTTTTCCATGGTTCTTTTTTTTTTTCCTCTTTTGCCCATGATAACACTGCTAATCCAGAAAAGATTCAGGGATAGCTCATTTACTTGTATTTTTTCCAAATCAGTCATATACTTTAATCCTTCCTCTTAGTAGTTCAGAGGAGGGAGAGAGGGAAGAAGAAAGGGAGGGGAGGGAGAGACAAAGAGACAGAGAGAGAGAGACAGGGAGAGACAGAGAGAGATAACATACAAAAAAAATTTTGCCTTGCTCTTGGGACATTTTGTTTTCTACTTTTAACAAAAGGAGCATTTGAGTTATTTCATGGCTTTGCTCTGGTTTACTCTTCAATTTCTGCATAGAACTAAACTAACTTAAAATATAATGAAGAGAGCTAAGCGATAAATTTTTCTGTTTTAAAACTGACAGATACTTTTTATAAACCGGTTGTCCATAGGCAAAGGAAACTATATTTTGGACAGTTAAAGAAATGTTGACTTTAACAATCATTTTTTCTACAACTTGAATTCCAATTGAAATAAGAATCATGCATATTTGGAGGACTAATATCCATGAGTTCAAATCTGTCCTCAGACATTTACTGGCTATATAATGCAGGGCAAGTCACTTAACCCTGCTTGCCTCAGTTTCTCATCTGTAAAATGAGCTGGAGAAGGAAATGGCAAACCACTCCAATATCTTTGCTAAGAAAACCCCAAATAGGGTCACAAAGAGTCAGAGATGACTGAAACAACTCAATAACAACAACAAAGAAGTTATTGTAACCATTTTCATAATTTAAAATACTTAATTAGCTTTTCCAGATTTGATTTTGTATACTATGAAACTGAGGTTCATACTTTGTGTTTCATTAAAATGGCCATATTTACTCCAAACAAAGATGGGCAGTTGGATTCACATTAAGCACACACAGCCTCTTTTCCTTAGTGGATCATGAGTTAAGTCAAAGGGATACAAAGGCCATCTGTTCAACTCCCTTATTTTAAAGTTGTGGAACTTGAGACCAAGAGAGAGTAAGTTATTTACCCAAAGTTGCACGTGTAGTAAATGCTTGAGTTAGGATTTTAATATGATCTGGCTTCAGATCCTGTGCATTATGGTTTATTTTTTCTTTCCCCACTGTACTACCCTTCTGTAAAAGATGCATAAGCTATTTATTTGTTGATATCTTTGTTTTAGTTTCCCTCATTCATTTTTGGTTCCTGTTTGTCATTTGCAGGGGGCATGTAAACAAAATTTATTATCCAGTTGCCAGATATGGCTCATGATTACATAAATGAAGACACTAGGTATTAATACACTTCGAATGTTGCTGTCAGTGATGATAAACATTAACATTTTTAAAACACTCAGAAAGGAAGGGTGCTATGATTTTGGAACTGGTAGCTCATTATTTTATTGTTTTATAGAATGTTTCATTTGTATACAAGTGCATTGAATATCATATGAATAGAGAAATCTGAAGAATGGAGCATTGCTGTGTACATGTGTGTGGGAGGAACAATGGGTAAACCAGATGGGGAAAAAGGTTTAAATAAGTTTACACATTGAATTCGTAACAATAACAATCAATTAAATTCCATTTATAATAGAACATTCATGGATACCAAGCATTTAAGATAAATATAACCAATCCATTAGTTAGCATTAATTGTTTGTGAAGAACAGAAACTGTAAATACAAGGGAGAAAAAATTAATAAAGAAAAAAACTGTTACTGAGCTTATATTCTAATAGGGAAGACAATGTATACGTGTAAGGCAGAGGGTCATGATTCTCCACACCCAACCCAATTGATGTAGTCTGAGGATTTCATCAATATAGTATCAAACCAACTATAAAATAGTAGCACCACCTTTATAAGGTAAGACTAATCTTCTTGAGTGAATTCGAGAATGGAACATTCATATTGGCTATTTATTTTTTAAATGATCACACTCCTGGGGAATTTAAATACCTAAACACTGGAGTATTTGGGAAAAGTTTATGAAGCATAGTGATAACATTCTTTAAATGTTCAATAGAATAGACTTTTAAATCAATCTATATGAGGAATTATTCCCCCCAAAACACCACCACCAAACACACATGCACATACATACACATAAACACGAACTCACATGTGATCTTTGGGAGTTCATTTGTGACTTGCTTAATTTTTCTTTCTGAGACTGAGTTATTTAGATATTCTATTAATAGTTTGGTCAATTTTTGTATTTCATATTTTTGGAAAATCCATTCATTTCATGTAAGCTTTCAGTTCTGTTGGCACAGAGTTGAATATAAAAAGGCTTGCAAAATGTTTTCTTTTTATTTTCATTGTGAATAATTCTTCATTTCTATTTTAGAAATTTGTTGTTCTTTTCTTTTCAAAAGATCCCCTCAACTAACACCATATTCAACCTATTGATATTTATTTTATTAGCATTACAGTTATATTTTAAAGTTATTAACTTGATTTTTACTTTTTGTGCATGTTTGAGAATTATTAATTTGCTGATTTTATACTTTTTAAAAACTGTATTCTTTTTTTTTGTTGGCAATTGGGGTTAAGTGACTTGCCCAGGGTCACACAGCTAGTAAGTGTCAACTATTTGGTCTGAGGCCGGATTTGAACTCAGATCTTCCTGACTTCAGGGCTGGTGCTCTATCCACTGTGCCACCTAGCAGCCCCTAAATACTGTATTCTTGATTCACTAGTCTCTTTCTATGACTAATAGAAACATGAATTTTCTTCTAAAGTCTGTTTCAGATAAATTTTATAAATATCAATATATTGACACATAATTATTTTAATGGTAATATATCTTAACATGTTTTGTGTTACATTCTAAGTCTCCAACATATTTCCTTGCCCATTCATGTTCACTGTCTTTTCTCATTAGATTACAGTTTGTAGGTATTCACTTTATTCTGCTGAATCTGCTTTTTTTCACTTTACATCATTTCATACAAGTCTTTTCAAATTTATTTATATTTTTCATACTTGCCTATCTAAATTGAAACATTCCTTTTCATCAATATGCCACAAATATTTAGTGATTCCTCAATTTTTTAATGTTTGGCTCCTTAGACTTTTTATTTTTGCAATTCCATTTAATGCTTCTATGAAAATCTTTGAACATGGCACCTTTGAAAGCCTATTTAAAACTTCATTTTTAAGGAAATTGAAATATTGAGAAATAATATGTTTCCTCTAAGTTTTTAGCAGATTTTTGGGAAAAATCATTTAGAACTAAGGTGGGAGATAGGTCAGGACAAGAGGACAAAAAAAAAAACTTTCCTTACAGAAATTGATTAGGAATGACAAAGACTCAAATTTTAACTCTCATTTTGTTCAGGTCATTGTCTCCCCAACTCCTTGAAGTGATTTGCACTAGCACCAACTCTTCTCCATTAAAAAAGGATTAAGACATCAATGGAAGGGAGGAGGCCCTTTTGTTCAATTCTGGAGTGAAGAGAATGATCCTGGAAGAATGGAATATTGACTTGACTCCTAAATTCTGGAATGTTAAACTAAGCTGTATTTTAAGATATCATTTCCTTGTTCATGATTCTTATGAATGTTATCTGAAATCTTCTTGTCTAGAGTCATGTCAGAGTAAATTATGTCAATTTGGATCTCTCTCTCTCTCTCTTTCTCTCTCTCTCTCTCTTTCTCTCTCCTCTCTCTCTCTCTCTTTTTCTCCCCATGCTAGAAATAGGTTGGATATAAATTTATGATAAATTCAACAAAATTGTTTCTGATACATTTGGCCTAGAGTCACAGATTACATTATTAATATTAATATTTGCTTCTTCAGCACACAGTTAAAAAAACACTAATGGGTATATTCCCAACAATGGGATTTTTTTTAAAGATAAGATTTCAAAAATACTTTAACTGCAAATGCCATAATTCCTGTCCAAAGGGATTCTTCATGTTTAAAACACTACCAGAAAGGAATCAGTCTATTTCTCTATAACCCAGCCAGCATTGAGCTGGTTTTGCTTATTTTTCCCTATTCAAAGTAATTTTATTTTTCATTTCTTTGATTAGTGAAGTGGGGAATTTTTTCAAGTGATTATTAACAATATTTGTTTCTTCTATATATTATCTGCTGATATTATTTGACAATCTGTGGAATAGAAATGGGGATTTGATTTCTATAACTTTTTTTTAACATTTCTCTAATGTAGTTTAGATGTTATATTTTAATGGGTTATATTTGTCATAAATAGTTTTCCTCATTTCTTCATTTTTTATAGAATAGTGTTTACATTTTTCCCTCTGGTCCAGCTTGAAATCAGTTGGTTACATGACATAAGAAGTGAATCCAATTACTTTTACCTACCAAATTTTACCCAATTTTTCCAAGTACATTTGCTGAATAATGAATCCTTTCCCCAATGTTTATTTTCTAACAATTTGTCAAGGACTAATCGTGTATAAACATCTTTCGGTGTCTATTTTATCTATTCTCTTCGATTGATTTTTTTTCTCTATTTTTGATCTGGTGACAGTTTTGATGATGACTGCTTTAAAACATCCTACAAGTTTGGGAGTGTAAGACCTTTATCATATTTTTTTTTTTTTCATTTTAGTGTGCCTGGGTGGAGGCCTAGCAGATAGTCGGTACTTAACATATACGTTGACTTGACTAATAAACAAAGATTTGAAGAGAAGGAAGAAAAGAACAATTATAGGAAAAGGGCAAGACATAATGAAATGCCAAGATGGAAAAACACAAAGTGGCTTGCATAGCAAACCAAGGGAACTGTCCTGACTTTATTATAGGGTACCTAGAGGAGTGGTAGACATGAAGAGAGAAAAGTTCGTATGAGCCAGGTTTTGGAAAGTACTGACTACCAGATTAAAGAATAGGACAAAAAGGGAACCACTAAAGGTTTTTTAAGCAAGAGAATGTCATGGACAAAGTGATGGTTTAAGATTATTCTTCCTGCTTTCAAAGTTGATTAGGTGAAAATCCAGAACCAGACCACTACGAGACGTTAATTTTTTTTTCCATTTTTAAGCCAAAGTTGGTGAAAGTAGGGGAGATTGGAGTAGGAGACAGATGAGAGAGAAGTTGCAAAAGAAGTATTTAATAGGTTTTACATGTTATTTGATATGGGGCACAAAGAGGAAAAGTCAAAATGAAATCAATTCAAAGCCTTGGTGATTGCTTCATCTAAGTTTCAAAATAAGCAAAAAATTGATAAGATTAGTGATGTGCAAGTATAAGGCTCATGATCTCTTTAAGGCCCTTTTTCAAAGGAATAATTAATGATGAGAGCGAGAGAGAGAGAGAGAGAGAGAGAGAGAGAGTTTTGTGTAAAAAAACTATAAAGATTGTCAAATGATCTATGTTACTATTGTTATGGATTAACATTTTGATGTCTAATATGAGTAGAAAAATAACTTTGTTCTAATATAGACTGCTAAAATCTGTGTTTGAAGAAACACAGTTTTCAGGTGGGAATTGGCCAGTTTGGGAGAATTATCAATAGTGTAAAGGATTCGGGACTTCTTTGCAACATTGTGCAGTGATATCTCACTTATTTGGGAATACCTTAATGTTATAAAGATGCAGGACATTATTTTTATTTATTAAAAACTAAATAAATGTGAATATGAAGAAACTATAGACTATTATGTTGAGAATTTCAGAGAGCTGCAAAGCATGATGGTATGTCAGCTATTTTGCATATAAAAGTTTTATAATGAACTAAGAAAATAAGAAATCATGTAAATATTTAGACTTTGGGGTATAATTAATAAAAAATATTTATAGATTTGATATTGGAAATTTGGGGAATTGTAACTTTTTAAGTACAAGGTAAGTCACTAAGAGTTAAGAGGCTATCATCTAAGCCATTGAAGAGAAGAACAAGAAAGGCATCAAGCAAGAGAGTAGTTGGAGAGAAAAGGAACCTAAAAAGAATTGAGGGTGGGTGGAGGGAATTGAAAAACTGCTAAGTTGAAGCTATTAGGGAAGTGGAATAAAAAGGGGAATAGCTGAAAAACTGCTCTGAACTGTGGTTATTAGAAGGAATTGCTAAGGAAAGCCTTCATATGAGCAATTTCTATTGACTCGAGAGTGAATTTATTTCATTAACCAAGAGTTTGATTGACAGCTATTGTTCTTCAACAACACCAAGAATCGGAGAAAGGTATTTTTCCTAAGAGCTTTTTGATCTCTGCTGCCACCTCTGGCTTGAGGAGGAAATGCAGAGATGTCTCTGCAACTGCTCTGGTCCTAGTAGGTGGGAGCTATGTTTCTGCAAGCTCCATTCTATTGGGCTGTACAGCATCTGAGTGAATGAATAAGTGTCTGGGAAGATTAGATAGCTAGATAGCTAGATGGATAGATAGATAGATAGATAGATAGATAGATAGATAGATAGATAGATAGATAGATAGATAGATAGATAGA
>NW_020954598.1:10154735-10259463 GCF_900497805.2 Vombatus ursinus
GATAGATGGATGAATAGATGGATGGATAGATGGATGAATAGATGGATGGATGGATGGATGATAGATGGACAGACATATATCATCCCATAGACAGGTAATTTGAGAAATATTGTAGTTCTTTAGCTTAAAGAGTACTAATATTTGCGTTAAGAACTAACATTTTCTAAATGCCTTTTTAAGTGTAATGGGTCATGAAAAGAGCTGATAAAAGGTATGTTCAAGTAGAGAAAAAGATTTCTCCAGCTGAAGAGTGGTAAGGAGCAATAATCAAGTAATGAACAGAAAAACATTTTTCATTTGCTGCAGACATTACTGATTGGAAGAGTGATATGGAGTTGTGAGTTACTCAAAACACATGAGCTTTCCTCTTTCATGTGTTTCCTTTTTAAGTTCCCATAAGTATATGCTGCTCTCTACCATAATTATTGGATATATTAGTGGGAGAGTGTGATCTGGATATATAAACATTATAATACATTTTATTGTTTCTGTATTTGCTTTAATATATTACAATCCTTTTGCCTTATGTAATCATTTTGAGTGGATACTTGTATAAATATCAGGTACTATATGGATGCATTGTCTTGTGAGCAATTGGGAAGGAAGGAAGAAAGAAAGGAAGGAAGGAAGCAAATGAGGGAGAGAAGGAAAGAGAGAAGGAGGGAAGGAGGGAAGGAGGGAAAGAGGGAGAGAGGATTGAGTCCCTTACTGTGTGCCAAGCACTATGCTAAGTACAATTAGTTGAGATACAAATAGTATCTCAATGAATTCTAACAATCCTGGGAGGTAGGTACTATTAGTGTTCACATTTTATAGTTGAAGAAACTGAGGAATATAGAGATTTTGACTTACCCAAGGTTATGCAGCTAATGTTTGGTGAAGAATTGAACTCAGGTCTTCCTGAGTCTGAACTCAGTGCTCTTGTCACAATGGATGGAGGCTTGAAATCTAAACTAGTGAGTAGGTGAAATATATCTCCCCTCAACAAGGTTATCCCTGGGACCCTGAAAAAATTTGAATATAACCTTGCAGTGGCAATCTATCTCTGAGAACAAAGAATTGTTAGTGTGAAAGCAGGTTGAAGGTGAGATATAGAATCACTGATGGTATAGACATTAAAACTTCATTAAATGGGTCCCATCTGTAACATACTTTGTCATCTCATATTTTGTGGGCATTGGAATAGATTAACACATGCATTACTAGTGCAATATATGATTTAGTTTAAAAGGTCCTAGACTATAGTTAAGAAAAACCTTAGTTCCAGCCAACACACTCTCAGTTTCTTCATTCACAAAGTAGTTGGGTTTATGACCATTGGTGTTAATCTCAAATAGAAACAAAGGATCCAACTCCATGTTGACTTAGAAAACCACAAAGTTACATTATCTAAGCTGTACTGTATTTTTATGTACTTTGTTAGACATTTCACAATTACATTTTAATCTGGTTCAGGCCACATTCTGGAGTTTAGGGATCAGCTTGCAGGCAGTCAGTGAGTTTGATACTTCTGTACTAGAAAACCTCTAAAGTACCTTCCAACTCTTATATTCCATGCTTATATGATACTAATTTCATGACCATATGCAAGTCATTGCACTAACCTGAGACTATGTCCTCATCCATAAAATTAGGTTGAGGGTAGATTGGATGATCTCTGAAATCACTCTCACTTCTAAGGTTATTATTTTCTATATTTGGTAGACAAAGAATTTCATATCCTAATTTTATGGCTATTCAATAAAAGACATGATCTCCTCTCCATAATTCAACTAGATCTTTTCAACATTGTGGTTTATGATAATACAATCAAGTTTTTCCACATGTGTGTATCTGTCCATAAATAAGAGGTATTAGATAGAAAAGATGACTGTGGGAGGGATTGCATCTACCTCCAGCTCTCCTTCACCTCCTTTAACCAGCAAAAAAGATATCAAATAAAATATTAAAATGACAAAAAAGAAAAGAAAGAAACAAATCTTTAGAAGGTAAATTCTAGAGAAAAGAAATCTATATAACTGTCACAATGCAGAATTTTCTATGGTCTTCTGTTCAGCAGACCCACACCCTGAATTCCTCATGCCTTAGGCAGCACTTTTCGTTGCCTTTCAGAGTTCTCAACCCTCAGCAGGTGGAGGTTCCTGAATCCAACATGGTTTGGGGCTCTGGAAAGCAGGACTCTCGGGTAGGAGGTAACAGGACTGAGACTGCTCCAGCATTTTATGGGACAGAAGGATAGGGGCCTAACTCTGCAATATTTCATTTCCTAAACTCAGATCCCTTCCATCACCTCCAAATGATGAGAAATATATTATATATGGTAAAGGAATAAGAATAAACAGAAAAGAGGGGATAACAAAAAAATTCATCATAGGATATATGTCATAGAAAAATGCAAAGACTGATAAAATGGAAAAATGAATAAACAAAATATATATAACTCAATGAATAAGTACTTTGGAGGGTTAAAAAATCACATTAAAAACACTGATGATATAGCAAGGACTATAGTCACTACCATGAGACTACCCAGAAATAACTATAGTTTGGGAATTGACCAATAATAGAATTAATAGAAAAATTAAGCGTGGAAACTAGAGCTTTCAAAGAAGAAAAAATACAAGTAAGAGAATAGAAAACATAGAATAAATGACAATCAATCTCTATAAAACAGTAGTTTCTCTGAAAAATATAATGGTGGATAGGAAACTCAAAAGGTTTAAGAAAAAAATAATGCAGAAAAAAATCAACAGGTTAGGAAGAAAAATCTCTTTAGATAAAAACTGTTGACTTGAAAAGAGAACACATGAATATATCAAAGAAGTATAGACATACTGAGGGGGGAAACTAAATAAAAAGTCAGAATTCCATTCTTCAGGAACTCTTGCAAAATTGTAGATCCAGAGAGATGAAATACTGGTTCTGGGTAAGAAGATGGTGTGAGGAAAGGTCTGGATTTGAACTGGGAACCTTGGCCTGGATGTAGAACTTTTTGCCATGCCCACAGTGCCTCCTTTATAATTAAATATTTGTGGAAATGGGCTCATTAGAAGAAGGTATTTCAAAGAAAATTATAGAAAAAGAAAGGCATGAGATAGATCTGTAACTATATTCCTAGCCAGGCCAAAGAAAATAAAGCTTTGGATTTCAGAAGTCTCATTCTGTAGGAAGATGGGGCATGTATAGAGATGGGGGGGAGGGAGAAGAATGAAGGATGAAATATATCGAGAGACAGACAGACAGACAGACAGACAGACTGTGGAAATTAAAACTTTCTAATGTCAAATGATTCTCTGAGAATTTAACTTCACCAGAAACAGACAAACATTGAAAGAGAGATGGTATTCATTAATTCTTGAAAAACCATCCTAGAATAATTGAAAAAATAAAGTATTCACCCCAGAAAAGAATTATATCTTAAAGGGCATGAGATGGAAATGAAAAATTAATGTTTGATAATAGCAAGAAATTACAAAAAGAAGGAAGAGGAACAGAACCACATAAGGCCTGTACCTATAGAACCTGAAATGTCTCCTCTGAGATCAGATTATTTTCCTTTTGCTTTGATTTTTCTAAGCCTCTCTGAAGAGAAGAGCCAAAGTACAGAAACAAAAGCCAATATGAGTTTTCCAGGTCATGATCAAGATAGTTAAGTACCTTTAATTTTTCATCTTGCCAAATTACAATGAATTGCCACTTTGAGGAAATCAGAAAAATACAGAAGGGAAATGAAATTTGCTAACTTAAGCTTTGTTCTCTAATGGCAATATGTTGACAATTTTTTTAAAGCTTCATGTTTTAGTCAAGCTGTAAGCCACAAATTGCAAATGATTCATAGTTCATTTGACTTTAAATCTTTTTCTTTTCTCCTCTTCCCTTAATTCATTCTAGTTTTGCTAAACTGAATGGCAAACATCTCACTAGTACCCATAGTATGCCTAATTAGCAAATACTATATTTTCCAGAATCTGCAGGCCCAATAAGAAGTTCCTAGGACTCCATTTCTTTCCTATGTGGACACATAGTATGGGCCGATTGTGTCAGGAGACAACAATGGGAAGATGAGATTAGGAAGAAGAGGAGAAAAGCAGGTATAGCAAGCAAGTGCTCAGCAGACTCTGTAAGACTGTAATGGCAAAGTCTGGAAGCTGCATGGTTCAAGCATGTTCCTGAGAAGCAACAGAGAAATGAAAAAAGTCCTGGTGTACCTGTGAAGAACAGCTAGCTGTGGAAACTTAGGCAGGGATTCAGGCAATAAGTTGTGTAGTGGCCTGAGTTTTAGACTCAGGAATCAAAAGACCTGGATTCAAATCCTGCCCAAGAATACCTACTAGCTACGAGATCCTAAGGCAAATCACTTAGCCTCCCTGTACCTCATTTTTGTCATCCATAAAATGGAAAAGTTGAATGTGATGGCCTTTTGCACCCTTGCAAACTCTAAATACATAAGCCTTCAGTCTGACTACATCAAGATCTGTGACAATCTTTTTCCTTTTCAAGAATGGGTCTTGGAGAAATTTCCCCAGGCTACACTAATGGGAATCATTGATGAGTTTTCAGTTGTATGTTGAAACAGGCTTTCTTCTTTGTTTTGTGATTTGTCTCACTTGAATATTTTACTATTGCAATGATTCTGTCTGGTTGGTCAGTAAGGGTCATACATCTAAAGCTGGAAGGGAATTTAATCTAACACCCTTATTTTTTCAGATGAGAAAACTGAGGCCCATGGAGAATAAATGACTTGCTTAAGGTCACACAGATAGTAAGTATAAGATGCAAGATTTGTACAAATGTGCTTAAATTTTGGAGACAGTACCCCTTCCACTATACCACATTGCCTGCCAAGGTTCAAGGATACCCACTCTTCCCATTAGTATTTGATATAGTTCTGGAAATGCTGGAAATAGCAATAAGACAAGAGAAATTAAAGGTAAAGAGGAAACAAAATTATCCCTACTTGGTGATGATATGGTGGTATCATAGAGAAATGGAAGTCAGAAGGAATGAGCAAAGACACTAATTAAGACGATAAATAACAAAGGCACAGGCTGCAAAATAAAACCAAAACCATTTCTATATAACAATAATTAAATCCAAGAAACAATAATAGAAAGGAAAATCCCATTCCAAATAACTATACAATGCACAAAATATCTGAAGACTGATCTACCAAAGCACACAAAAGACTTGCATATATTCATTTACAAAGTGCTCCTTAAAGAGATAAAGAATAAATTAAAAGCACAGGGAATATTAATTGTTTATGGGTAGGCAATGCTAATAAAATAATAATATTAACAAGAAGACTACCAAAGCTAATTTATGCATTTTATACTATACCCATCATGACAAGAGGATACTTTAAAGAACTTGATAAAATAACAAGATTCATTTGGGGAAAATAAAAAAGACCTAGACTCATAGCAATTCCCAAATAGATACGCGATCAAATGTTATGAACAAACAATTCTCAAACAAAAAAAGTGCAAAGTATTCACGACCATGTGAAAGAATGCTCCAAATCATTATTAATAAGCAAATTGCAAATTAAAACAACTCTTAGGTTTTTCCTCATACTCTGCAAATTGGCACACACAAAAAGTGACAAGAAATACTGATAAACGTTGGAGGGGTTATACAATGATAGGCATTCTATATATTCATATATTGTTGATAGAGCTGTGAAACGACAAAACCACTTTGAAAAGTAATTTGGAATTAGGCAAACAAAGTGACTAAGACATCTATAGCTTTTGAACCAGAGATTTCATTGCTGGGATTATACCCCAAAAGAGCCATTGAAGAAGAAAACTGTCATATATGCCAAACTATTTATAGCAATACTTTGTGATAGGAAAGAATTGGAAACAAAGTAGATGCCTTTTGATTGGGAAAGGGCTAAACAAATTGTGGTACATGAATTTGTAACAAAAATAACCCTATTCTGTAAGAAATGATGTATGAGATGAGCACAGAGTAGCATGAAAAGATCTACATAAATTGATGCAGAGTGGAGTAGAGCCACGAGGTGAAGGGAACAAGCAATTATACAGCACCAACTATGTACCAGTCAATGTGCTAAATGTTTTGTTCTGTTTTTTTTACAAATATCATCTCCTTGGATACTAACAACCCTGGGAGGTGGATACCATTGTTGGTCACATTTTATAGCTGAAGAAACTGAAGCAAATAGAAGTTAAGTCTTTTGCCCAGGGTCACATAGAGTATCTAAGGAAAGATTTGACCTCAGGTCTTCATGATTCCAGGGCCATTCCTCTATTCAATTGGCCACCAGCTGCCTCTGCTAAGAGGCAAGAAAATAATATATACAATGATTACAAAAAATGTAAATTGAAAAAAAGCAAACATTCACAAAAAAATTAAAAGTTAATGTAACAAAATTATAAAGATGCAGCATGACTCAAATGAAAAGATACCAAAGGACACCAGCCCTTCATAGATATTGGAAGTCCACAAGTGTTATATGTCATGTTTTAGAACTTTTTCACTGTATTGATCCAGTTAAATCATTTCCTCTTCTTTTTCTTTTTTTTCCTCTTCAAAAAGTGTTATTTTGGGGGCGGAGCCAAGATGGCAGAGTGAAAGCAGTGACTTGCTTGAGCTTTCCCCCAAACCCCTCCAAATACCTGTAAAAAAAATGGCTCTAAACAAATTCTAAAGCAGCAGAAACCACAAAAAGACAGAGTGAAACAAATTTCCAGCCCAAGACAACCTGGATGGTTAATCGGAAAGGTGTACGGGGAGAGGAGCGCAGTTCAGTGCGGGCGCGCAGGCCACAGTAGCAACCCTGGAGCAGGCCTCAGAGGACTGAATCACTGGCAGCTCTGGTGGTTTCCAGATTTCTCAACCCATGAACAACAAAGACAACTTAGAAGGTCAGTGGGAAAAGTCTGTGACTTCAGTGAGAGAGAAGCTAGGTCTCAGTCTCAAGTCCCGAGTGCAGGCCATGGCTGCCTCCTGAGCTTCCAGCCCACAGACTGAGGGAGAATCTGTGACTGATGAGAGGGGAATTGCAGGGATCTCTCTGCCAGTGCTGAGGCAGGAATCTCTTGCTTCACCCATGCTTGGATCTGGGTCACAGTTCTGAGCGACAGTCCTGGGGCGAGGACAAGTGCTGGCATGATGGAGCTTGTTGTGGCAGTGGAGAGGAAACACCTCCCCCCATATCATCCACCTTGGAAGAACTGAAAATTTACAGGGCCCTAGAAGTATCTCTGAAAACAACTGTACAAACCCCTGAAGCTTGGGACAGTATATTCTCCACACTGGAAGCAGACTCTTACCTTAACAGAGAGTTTAAAACTCAAGTAATTGGCCAGGATCATGAGTAAGCAGCACAAAAAGAGTCAGACTATATTATCTTACTTTGGTGACAAAGAAGATCAAAACATACAACCAGAAGAAGACAACACAGTCAAAGCTCCTACATCCAAAACTTTCAAGAAAAATATGAATCAGTCCCAGGCCTTGGAAGAGCTCAAAAGGGATTTTGAGAAGCAAGTAAGAGAAGTAGAGGAAAAACTGGGAAGAGAAATTAGAGTGATGCAAGAAAATCATGAAAAACAAGTCAACAGCTTGCTAAAGGAGACCCAAAAAGATACTGAAGAAAATAACACATTAAAAAATAGCCTAACCCAAATGGCAAAAAAGGTCCAAAAAGCCAATGAGGAGAAGAATGCCCTAAAAAGCAAAATTGGCCAAAGGGAAAAGGGCATCCAAAAGATTGCTGAAGAAAATACTTTCTTAAAAATTAGAATAGAGCAATTGAAAGCTAGTGACTTTATGAGAAATCAAGACACTGTAAAACAAATCCAAAAGAATGAAAAATTAGAAAAAAAATGTGAAATATTTCATTGGAAAAACAACTGACCTGGAAAATAGATCCAGGAGAGAGAATTTAAAAATTATTGGACTATCTGAAAGCCATGATCAAAAAAAGAGCCCAGACATCATCTTTCAAGAAATTGAAGCAGCTAGGTAGCACAGTGGATAGAGCACCAGCCTTGAAGTCAGGAGGACCTGAGTTCAAATCCGGCCTCAGACCAAACTCTTGACACTTACTAGCTGAGTGACCCTGGGCAAGTCACTTAACCCCAATTGCCTAAGGGAAAAAAAAATAGAAATTATCAAGGAAAACTGCCCTGATATTTTAGAATGAGAGGGCAAAATAGAAATTGAAAGAACCCAACGATCACCTCCTGAAAGAGATCCTGAAAGGAAAACTCCTAGGAATATTGTAGCCAAATTCAAGAACTCCCAGGTCAAGCAGAAGATATTGCAAGCAGCCAGAAGGAAACAATTCAAGTATTGTGGAAACACAATCAAGATAACACAAGATTTAGCAGCTTCTGCATTAAGGGTCTGGAGGGCATGGAGTATGATATTCTGGAGGGCAAAGGAGATAGGATTACAACCAAGAATCACCTACCAAGCGAAACTGAGTATAATCCTTCAGGGGAAAAAGTGGTCATTCAGTGAAATAGAGGACTTTCAAGCATTCTTGCTGAAAAGACTAGAGCTGAATAGAAAATTTGACTTTCAAATACAAGACTCAAGTGGAACATGAAGAGGTAAACAGGAAAGAGAAATCATAAGAGACTTATTAAGGTTGAACTGTTTACATTCCTACATGGAAAGATGATATTTGTAACTCATGAGACCTTTGTCAGTATTAGGGTAGTGGAAGGGAAAAAATTCTATGTATATATATGCATGTGTATATATACATATATATATATACACATATATATATATTATATATACACATAGATAGATGGAGGGCACAGGGTGAGTTGAAGATGAAGGGGTCATATCTGGAGAATAAAATTAAGAGGTGAGAGAGGACTATACTAGGAGAAGGAGAAAGGGAGAGGTAGAACAGGGTAAATTATCTCACCAAAAAAAAAAAGAAAGAAAAAGAAAAGGCTCTTACAGTGGAGGGGAAATGGGGGAAGGTGAGAGGGAATGAGTGAATCTTATTCTCATAGGATTTGACTTAAGGAGGGAATAACATACACACTCAATAGGGTATGGAAATCTGTCTTACCCTACAGGAAAATAGGACAAGAGAGTAGGGGGATGATAGAAAGGAGGGAAGATTGGGAAAGGGAGTAATCAGAAGCAAATACTTCTGAGGAGGGACAGGTTCAAAAGAAAGAATAGAATAAATGGGGGGGTAGGATAGGATTAAGGGAAATAGAGTTAGTTTTTCACAGCATTCTACTATGGAAGTGGTTTGCATAGCTTCACATGTATAACTATATTGAGTTGCTTGCCTTTTCAATAAGGGTGGGTGGGAAGGGAGGAAGGGAGAAAATTTGGAACCCTAAGTTTTAAAAACACATGTCTAAAAAAAATGTTTCCACATGCAACTGGGAAATAAGAAATAAAGGAAATGGGGTGAAGAAATCTATCCTGCCCTACAGGAAAGTAGAAGGGGTAAGGGATAAGAGAAGGGGGGGAGGGATAGAAAGGAAGGCAGACTAGGGGAAGGGGTATTCAGAATGCATGCCATCTTGGGGTGGGGGGAGGGGCGAGATGGGGTAAAAATTTGGAACTCAAAATCTTGCAGAGGTAAATGTTGAAAACCAAAAATAAATACATTTAATTTTTTTAAAAAAGTGTTGTTTTTTATATGGGATGGTTCTCTGGGAAAGGGAGGAAAACTAGCAATAACTATGATAATGTAAATTATGCCTAACTAGCATAACTAAATACATAAATGAAACTAAAGACATAAACTAAAAAAATTTTTTTTAAAAACCTTCTAGGAACAAGGGCATGTGTTACAGAACATGTGATAAATTGTAATCATTAATGTTAACTCTGCATTGATCTCTAATCCATGAGAATCGCTCCCAATACATTTTCTCATATGATTTCCCCTTATTTTCCTTGCTTATATGAGCAGAATTGTAAGAATGTTTTCAAAGCATCACTACTGAAATTTAAAGATATTTTATCAAATTTATTAAACTATATCTCACTGATTTAGATGATCACTTCTCAAAGATTCAATCATATTCAACATATTTTCATTGGGCAACTTCCTTAACAACATGAGTAGATTTGCATAATAGTTTAACTTTTATGAAACACTTTTCTCATACCAGCCCTATGAAGCAGATCACACAAACATTCCTCCATTAAATATGAGGAAATTGAATTAAAGAAGGATTAAATTGTTTCCCCATTGTCACACAGATAGTAAATATTGAAGATGAATCTTCAATTCAGATCTTGTGATTCTAATACCAGTGATCCTTCTTATATACTACACTTTTCTATATACCATAAGGACACAAAAATTGAAGGAGTCACAGCCCTAAAAAGATTAAACTTCAAGAGGTTAAGTGGCTTGGCCATGGTCATGTAGCTAGAAAGTGATATATAAGATATTTGAATACAGGTTTGGTTTTTTGTTTTGTTTTTTTTTTATCTAGAATTCAGCAATCAATCCACTATTCAGTAACAGGCAATTCACCATTTCACAAGTCAATTCATTTAATTTTCTGAAAGATTTAATTGTTGGAAACTCTTTCTTTTAATGAGTTGAAATCTATTTACCTGCCCCAAAGAAACTTAAAATCTTACAGGGTAGAAAAGATATAATCAAATAAATACAATGTGAGATAGAATACAAGTATATGAGAGAGTGATAAGTATTCTGGTTATCTTAGTAAATAAAGAGATTACTTGGAAAAATCAAGAAAAACTTCATAAAGTAGGTATCACTGTGGTGAGCATTTAGAAATTGAATGGCTAAGGAGTGTGTAGAGGGCAGAGAATATACCATGAACAAAGGCATAGAGGCAAGTAACCAGAGAGTATATTTTAGAAGCAGTATAGATTTACAAGAGTATGTACTGTGTAAAGAAAATTTATGTGAGATGATGCTGAAATGGTGGTAAGTTAGAAAGATATCATTAGGTATTATTAGCCTTGTTAAGGAGTTCAGACTTCATTCATTAGGTGTAATGAAACACAAGTTCCTGAACAGGCTGGTGATAAGGAAAGACCATTGTTTTAGGAAAAAATTACTGTCCACATAATACAGAACGTACTAGTGAGAAGGGAGCCTGGAGGCAAAGAAACCAGGTAAAAATCTATTGAAATAATTCAGATGACAGACAATAATAAGGTCCTGAAATAAAATAGTAGCTGTAGGAATAAATGGGGTTGGATTTAAGTGACAGTGCAGAGATAGAATGATATGGCTTGGTTTGAATTGTTGAACTATCAAAAAATGAGGAAGAGAAAGGAATCAAAGATCACAGAATCTCAGACTTGGGCAAGATCCCAGAGGCCAGCTAATCCAATGTACACCCAAAAGAGAATCCCCCAAAAAGGGTCACCTCTTCTTCCTTTGGAGGTATCTATTGAAAGAGGATCCAAAATTCATTCCACTTTTGAATAGCTTTGTAAAATGAGGGATTGAACTAAATGACTTCTAAGTTCCCTTCCATTTCTAAGTCTATGATCCCACGACCTCATAGAATCTTTAATTTAATGTTTTAGGCATGCCTAGCCTTTTTTAAACCTTGAATCTTTCATCCAGTGGGTTACCTAGCCTTTTCCAGTTTTGTGTCATCTGCTAATTAAATGAGCATACAAAAAATTCTGAACTGAAAAACAAAACAAAAAAACCTTAAGGCAAAATGGCAGACTAAGATATTTTAAAAGGGCACAGAAATTTACTATTTTCCATAATAAGAAAAAAATAGAAATGCACAAAAAGAAGGAGGAGGGGGAAGTTAGTGTCTCAAAAAAAGGATAATTTTATTTAAAAAAGGACCAATAAAGGAAATAAGTAAACAGAGGGAAAATTCTAGTTTATATATAGATATCTATCTATCTATCTATCTATCTATCTATCTATCTATCTATCTGTCTATCTATATATAGATATCTATCTATCTATAGATCTATATCTATATATATGTGTGTATATATATATTATATATGTGTGTGTGTGTGTGTGTGTGTGTGTGTGTGTATGAAGAATCTGACCTGAAGGCACTGGAAAATATTGAATTCACATCAAAAATGACTCAGAGACAAAGCTTGAACTATCAGAACTCATCAAATTGGATAAAATATTTTAAGGAAATGAAAAAGGAATTAGAGTAGGTAAAGGAATGTGTAAAATCAGTAGAGATATCAAATTAGGGGGGAAAAGAATGAAAAGGGAAAAAGACAAAATAATAATGAAAATTTAAAACCTGGAAAGATTGTTCCAAAATGTGAATAAAATTATGGGATCAAGAAATTGTCATCTTGGAAGGCAAAGCAACAGAAATGACAAGTCAAGCTGAAAAATAAGAGGAAAAGGTCACTCCACTTATAAGCAAAGATAATAGAATAAAAGAGCAGAAAGAGATAATAAGTAAGTTCAACACAAAGTGGAACAAAAACAAGCCCACAAATAACCCACATTTCTACATAGTAAAAAATAATTAATTAGCAAATAGAAAAAATCAATAGAGGACTTCTGGGAGCCACGATGGTGGAGTAAGCAGTAAATCACTGTCATTCTCCCATATTCACCTCCAAACAACTATAAAACAGTGCCCCCAAAGAAACCCTGAAACAGCAGAACTAGCAAAAATGTAGAGTGAAATACTCTTTTAGCACAAGAAACTTGGAGCATTTGCAAGAAAGGTCTGTCTCACTCAGGTAAAAGGGGAGCATAGTCCAGGACAGGCATAGTCCAGGACAAAAAGCATCCCAGCAAGTCAGCAACAAGCCACACCACAGCAAAGTAGTGGGAAATCCTAAGCTCCAATGTGGTGGAGCAGACAAATGCCAACACCAGGACCCCCCACCTACCCTCAGCATAGACAGGAGAACCAACAGACTTCAGGTCAGAGAACAACAACGTGTTTCAGTGTAGCCCCAGGGAAATGCAGAAACACCCCACCAACCTCAGCACATGCCAGACACCAGGCCTAGGATGCAAGCTCAGCACCAGGTAAGCTCCCTGATGCCTATGGCCTCCAGCAGCACCAGCCAACCCACACTCCAACCCCTCAGCACAGCACCAAATGTGAGAATTCCCATGGGCCTCAGCACAACATCACTACAGCATGAGGTAAACAACCAGGGCCTGTAGCCCCTGGCAAAATAAGCCTGAGACAGTTCTTCTTCCACTCTAGGAGCAGAGCTCAAATTTGAAAGAAAGAAAAAAGGCCAAAAGAGAGGAGCAAAAAAATAATACGAAAAGAACCTGACATTAGAAAGATATTACAGTGACATGGAAGATCAAGACACAAGCTCAGAAGAGGACAGTGGTGTCAAAACACCTATGGGCAAAACCCCAAATAAAACTGGAAGTGATCTCAAGCCCAGAAAGAACTCATGGAAGAGTTCGAAAAGGAACTTAAAAATCATATAAGAGAGGTGGAAGAAAATTGGGGAAAGAAATGAGAGTGAGGCAAGAGAATTATGAAAAAAAGCCAACAGCTTGGGAAAAGAAAACAACTGGTTCAAAAGTAGAATTGTCAAGGAGATACAAAAATCCACTGAAGAAAATGCCCTAAGAAGTATAATTGCTGAAATAGAAAAGGAAATACAAAAGCTAACTAAGGAAAACAGTTCCTTAAAAGTTAGATTTGGGCAAGTAGAAGCTAATGACTCTATGGGACATCAAGAATCAATCAAACAAATTCAAAAGAATGAAAAAAAATAGAAGAAAATGTAAAATAGCTCATGGGAAAAACAACTGATCAGGGGGCAGAGCCAAGATGGTGGAGTAAAAGCAATGACTTGCTTGAGCTCTCACCTAAAGCCCTCTAAATACCTGTAAAAAATGGCTCTAAACAAATTCTAAAGCAGCAGAACCAACAAAAAGACAGAGTGAAACAAGTTTCCAGCCCAAGATAACCTGGATGGTTGATCAGAAAGGTATAGTGCGCCAGACTGGGAGAGGAACACAGTTTGTCATGGGCACGCAGGCCTCAGCAAACCTGGAGCAAGCCTCAGAGGACTTAATCTCAGGCAGTTGTGGCAGTTTCCAGACTTCTCAACCCATAAATGCCAAAGACAATTAAAAGGTCAGTAGGAAAAGTCTGTGTGTGCAGTGAGAGAGAAGCATGCTGTCCCAGCCCCAGTCCCCAAGCTCAGCCCTGGGATGGCAGCTGCCTCCTGAGCTTCCAGCCCACAGACTGAGGGGGAATCAAGTGGATTATCAGAGGGGGATTGCAGGGATCTCTTTGCTGGTGCAGGATTCTCTTGCTTTGCCCATGCTTGGATCTGGGTCATAAATCTGGGTGGTGATCCTGGGGCGAGGAAGAGTGCTAACATGGTGGAACTTGTAGTGGCTGTGGATAGAGAAGCCTCCTCACAGTTCCAAGACACAAAAGAGTGCTTGTGGTCACTCATAGACCAGAGCACAGGCCAGGGAAGGAGTAAACACTTTGATCATACCACCTTGGAAGAATGGAAAATTTACAGGTCCCTAGAAGTATCTCTGAAAACAGCTGCACAAAAACCCCTGAAGCTTGAGACAGTACATTCTCCACACTGGAAGCAGACCCTTACCTTAACAAAGAGTTTATACCTCAAGTAATTGGCTGGGATCATGAGTAAGCAGCTCTAAAAGAGTCACATCATAGAATCTTACTTTGGTGACAAAGAAGATCAAAACATACAACCAGAAGAAGACAACAAAGTCAAAGTTCCTACATCCAAAGCCTCCAAGAAAAATATGAATTGGTCCCAGGCCATGGAAGAGCTCAAAAAGGATGTTGACAAGCAAGTAAGAGAAGTAGTGGAAAAACAGAGAGTGATGCAAGAAAATTATGAAAAACAAGTCAACAGCTTGCTAAAGGAGGCCCCCCAAAAAAATACTGAAGAAAATAACACATTAAAAATAGCCTAACCCAAACGGCAAAAGAGGTCCAAAAAGCCAATGAGGAGAATGCCTTAAAAAAGCAAAATTCACCAAATGGAAGAGGAGGTCCAAAAGTTCACTGAAGAAAATAATTTCTTAAATGTTAGAAAGGAGCAAATGGAAGCTAATGGCTTTATGAGAAATCAATAAATAAAACAAAACCAGAAGAATGAAAAAAAAAAAAGAACATAGAAGACAATGTGAAATATCTCACTGGAAAAGCAACTGACCTGGAAAATAGATCCAGGAGAGAGAATTTTTAAATTATTGAAATATCTGAAAGCCATAATTAAAAAAAGAGCTTTGACATAATCTTTCAAGAAATTATCAAGGAAAACTGCCCTGATATTCTAGATCCAGAGGGTAAAGTAGAAATTGAAAGAATCCACCAATCACCATCAGAAAGAAATCCCAAAATGAAAACTCCCAGGAATATTATAGCCAAATTCCAGAGTTCCCAGGCCAAGGAGAGAATATTATAAGCAGCCAGAAAAAAAAAGTAATTCAAGTATGGTATATCCACAATCAAGATAATAAGATTTAGCAGCTTCTACATTACAGGATCAGAGGGCTTAGAATATGATATTCTAGAGGGCAAAGGAGCTAGGATTCAAACCAAGAATCACCTACCCAGCAAAAATGAATATAATCCTTTAGGGGGGAAATGGACATTCAGTGAAATAGAGGCCTTTTAAGCATTTTTGATGAAAAAACCACAGCTGAATAGAACACTTGACTTTCAAATAGAAGACTCAAGAGAAAGATAAAAGGGTAAACAGGAAAGGGAAATCATAAGGGACTTAATAAAGTTAAACTCTTTACATTCCTACATGGGAAGATGATATTTTAACTCGTAAGTCCTTTCTCATTATTTGAGTACTGAGAAGGAGTATATATAGACAGAGGGTACAGGTGTGGGTTGAATATGAAGGAATGATATATAAAAAATAAGATTAAGGGGTGAGAGAGGAATGTACTGGGAGAGAGAAAAAGAGAGAGGTAGAATGGGGTAAATTATCTCACATAAAAGAGGCAAGCAAAAGTTTTTACAGTAGAGGGGAAGAGGCTGGAAAGGGGAGTGATTGAACCTTATTCTCATCAGAATTGGTTCAAACAGGGAATAACATACACACTCAATTGGGTATAGAAATCTATCTTTCCCTACATGAAAATAGGAGGGTAAAGGGATAAGGGAAGAGGGAGAGATAGAAAGGACGACAGATTGGGGGAGGTGGTAGTCAGAAACACTTTTAAAGAAGGACGGGGTGAAAGGAGAGAGAGAATAGAGTAAGTGGGGGGATTTGATGGAGGGAAATAGAGTTAGCAAAATAACTGTGCAAAAAAAATTTTTTGAAGCAAGTTTCTCTGATATAGTCCTCATTTCTCAAACATATAGAGAAGTGAATCAAATTTATAAAAATAAGATCCATTACCCAACTGATAAATGACCAAGAAACATGAACAGTTTTCAGATGAAGTAATCAAAGTTATCTACAACCATATAAAAAAACATTCTAACTCACTATTAATTGGAGAAATGCAAATTAAACCAATTCTAAGGTACTACTTCATACCTATTAGATTGGCTAATAGGACAGAAAAGGTAAATGACAAATGTTGGAGGGGATGTGGGGGAAATGAGACATTAACACACAGTTGGTGGGGTGTGAACTGATTTGACCATTCTGTAGAGCAATTTGGAACTAAGGCCAAAGGACTATGAAAACACACATACCCTTTGACCTATCAATACCAATACTAGGTCTGTATCCCAGAAGAGATTTAAAAAAAGAAAAAGGACCTATATGTACAAAAATACTTATAGCAGCTCATTTCTAGGGACAAAGAATTAGAACTTGTGGGGATGCCCATAAATTGGTGAATGGCTAAACAAGTTGTGGTGTGTTAATATTAAGGAGTACTATTATATTATAAAAAATGATGAGCAAGATGCTGTCAGAAAAACCTGGAAAGACTTTCATGGGCTGATGCAAAGTGAAATATACTGTATACCAAGTAACAGCAATATTGTAAGATGATTAGCTGTGAATGACTTAGCTATTCTCAGCCATACAATGATCCAATACAACTTTGAAGGACTTATGATAAAAAATGGTATCCATCCCCAGAGAAATAACTGGTGGTGTCTGAATACAGAATGAAGTATACTTTTTTTACTTCTTTTTTTTTTAGTATTTTATCTGTTTTCTTCCACAACATGACTAGTATAGATGTTTTACATGATTACTGATGTATAATCTATATTGAACTGCTTGCCTTCTCAATGAAGCGGGGGTAGGGAGAGAGGAAGGAAGAGAATTTGGAACTTAAAATTTTAAAAACAAATGTAAAAATTTGTTTATACGTGTAACTGTGGGGAAATAAAAATAAAATGCTAAAAAAGTAGTATTTAAAAGGGAAAAAAAGAAAGCATTCACCAATCAACTAAGGAAATAGATCCCAAAATAAAATCTCCAAGGAACATTATAGCTAATTTACAGAACTATTAGGTCAAGGAAAAAATATTGCAAGTCAACAGAAAGAAACAATTCAAATATCAGGGAGCCACAATCAGGATCACCCAGGACTTAGCAGCTGCAACATTAAAGTATTGGGGGTCACGGAACATGATATTCCAGAAGGCAAAGGAGCTAGGACCACAACCAAGAATCATCTACCCAGTGAAGTTAAGCATAACACTCTAAGGGGAAAAATTGTCATTCAATGAAATAGAAGGATTTCAAGCTTTCATAAGGAGAAGACCAGAATTGAACAAAAAAAAATTATCTCCAATATCAAGACCTAAGAAAAGCCTATAAAGGAGAAAAGGGAAAAGAAAACACAAGGTGTTCAATGAAGATGAACTGTTTACATGCCCACATAAGAAGATGATACTTGTAATTCTTAAAAATTGTACCACTAATAGTATAGATAGAAGGAACATACATAGACAGAGGGCATAGGTATAAGGCGAATTTGAGGGAATGACATAAAAATGATTAAAGGATGAGAAAGAGGAGTATGCCGGGTGCAGAAAGAAGGGAAAGGTAGAATGGGGAAATTATTTCACACGAAGAGGCACAAAAAAACTATTATAATGGAGAGTAATATGGGAGGGTGGATGAAGGCCATCACTTGAACCTTACTCTCATCAGTATTGGCCCAAAGAGGGAATCGTATACACAATGAGTTGAATACAGAAATCTATCTTACTCAACAGGAAAGTAAGAAGAAAGAAGAAAGAAAGAAAGAGGAGATTAAGTAAATGGCACAGGGGGAGACTGACAGAAGAGAGGCCAAACTAGGAGAAGTGGTAGACAAAAGCAAAACAATGGTGAGGAGGGAAAGGGTGAAAGGAGAAAGAGGACAAACAGGAGAGAAAAATACAATGGAGGGAAATATACAGTTAGTAATCATAACTGAATGTGAATGGGATGAACTCTCTCATAAAACAGAAGTGGATAGCAGAGTGGATCAAAAAACAGAATCCTACAATATCTTGTTTACAAGAAACATACTTGAAGTAGAGACACACACAGAGTAAAAGTAAGGGGCTGGAACAGAATGTATTATGATTCAGATGAAGTTAAAAAAAAGCAGGGTAGCAATACTGATCTCAGACAAAGCAAATGCAAAAATGGACCCAATTAAAAGAGATAAGGAAGGCAACTACATCTTACTAAAAGGTACCATAGACAATGGAATAGTATCAATACTAAAGATATATGCATCAAGTCATATATCATACAAATTTTTAAAGGAGTTAAGTGAGTTGCAGGTTCATGACCAAACACGAGGTAGAGCATATTATGAAATATAAAATAGATAATTTTGGTTAAATTAAATTAAAAAGGCTCTTGCACAAACAAAACCAATGCAACCAAGATTAGAAGGAAAGCAGAGAGTTGGAAACAATCTTTATAGCAAATGTCTCTGATAAAGGTCTCATTTCTCAAATATATGGAGAACTGAGTCGAATTTATAAGAATACAAGCCATTCCCCAATTGATAAATGGTCAAAGGATATGAATACACAGTTTTCAGATGAAGAAATCTAAGCTATCTATAGGCATATGAAGAAGTGCTCTAAATCACCTTTGATTAGAGCAATGCAAATTAAAACAGCTCTTAGATACTACCACACAACTATCAGACTGGCTAATATGTCAAAAAAGGAAAATGATAAATGTTGGATGGGATGTTGGAAAATTGGGACACTAATGCAATGTTGGAGCTGTGAACTGATCTAACCATTCTTCAGAGCAATATGGAACTATACCCAAAGAGCAACCAAACTGGTATACTCTTTTATCCAGCAATATCATTACTAGGGCTATATCCCAAAGAGATCATAAAAAAAGAAAAAAGGACCTACACGTCCAAAAATATTAATTGCAGCCTTACTCATAGTGGCAAAATGTTGGAAATTGAGGGATGTACATCAATTGGGGAATGGCTGACCAAGCTGTGGTGTATTAATGTAATGGGATACTATTGTGCAAGAAGTAATGAACAGGAACATTTCAGAAAAACCTGGAAAGACATATACAAACTAATGCAAAATGAAATGAGCAGAACCAGGAAAACGTTGTACACAGTATCAGCAATATTGTCTTATGGATCAACTACGAATGACTCAGCTGTTCTCAGCAACACAATGATCCAAGACAAGTACAAATGACACAGGAAGGAAAATGCTATCAACATCCAGATAAAGAGCTGATGGACTCTAAATGCAGATCGAAGAACACTGTTTTCACTTACTTTATTCTTTTTCATGTTTTTTTTCCCTTTTGATCTGTTACTTTCTTCACATCTATGATTAACATAGAAATATGTTTTACATAATAACATATGCATAACCTATATCAAATTGCCTACCATTTTAGGAAGAGGGGAAAGGAGGGGAGAGAGGAGAAAAATTTGGAACTCAAAACTTTGTAAAAATAAATGCTAAAAATTGTCTTGACATGTAATTTGGAAAAATAAAATACTATTAAAAATCAATAGAGAAATATTTTAAAAGAAAAATGAAATGCATTAAACATCTGCTAATAAGTCAGAATACACATAAAGACAACCATATAGCAGTTCTAGTTTTTGTCTCAGTTTACTTTTTTTTTTTTACAGAAATTAATGATGAATTATACCATGGGAGTAATAATAGTTATAGTTAGGTTGTGTTAATATACAAAATATCGGGGCAGCTAGGTGGTGCAGTAGATAGAGCATCGGCCCTGAAGTCAAGAGGACCTGAGTTCAAATCCGGCCTCAGACCAAACACTTGACACTTACTAGCTGTGTGACTCTGGGCAAGTCACTTAACCCCAATTGTCTAAAAATTTAAAAATATATATATACAAAATATCATACTACCAGTAATAATCTGAGTTTAGCTGCTTTACTAATGAAAATATCAAGCAAGCAAGCAACAAGCATTTTATAAGTGTTTACTATGTGCCAAACACTGATACAACTATGGCTTACTACACACAACTATGAAAAATAATAAAATTCACATTGAAAAAAGATCAAGAGTATCAAGGTGAACTGTAAAACGATAAAATAAAATTAGCAAGATTTGTTCTGTCAGATATCAACTTAAAGATATGCAGGAGGGGTAATAAAATTGACTGATTACTCATGATACAGTTTTAATTATCAACACTATCTGGTATTGAGAAGAAAATATTATTATTTAATGTTTTCTCCTAATCTGTTAGAATAATATTCATGGAGTAAGCCTGTGTTTAATGACCCTCCCAGTATCACAAAACCACTGAGCAAAACATTATCAATCAAAAATTGCAATGCTACTGTCAGCCATTAATACAAATTACCCAGGAAGGCATTACATTTTATTCATTCAGCAGAATTTATTAAGCACTTACAGATACTATATCCAGGAACTCTACTAGGCACTGGAGACACAAAAATAAAAATGAAACAGTCCCTGCCCACAAGAGTCTTGCATTTTCCTCCACTAAAACCAAGGCCCCCTCCTGTCTCTGCACTTGGTTTTCTTCACTGATCCTGAGAGTGTGTGGCTCTTATTCCAGCTCCTTCTACAGGTAGAATTTGGAAACCTCCTTCCTCCAGACCCTATAATAGTATGAATGTGCCTCTCCTTGCTTCAAGTGCCCATATAACAGACCCTTTCCTTAGTGTCAAGAACTTGCACGTTGTCAGACTTTGCTACTGTATCTTTTGCTGCCACATTCCAGTCCAGGAGAAGAGTTTCAGACCCCCAAATCCAAAAGGCAAGTGTATATGTAAAAGGTAATGCTTGAGCTGAGATTTAAAAGCAACTGGGAATTCTAAAAGATAGGGTGAGAAAGGAGTAATGTTAAAGATATGATGAACATTTCAAATATAATTGAGATGAGGCAAAGAAACTGGAGCTAAAGGCTAGTTTTATCAGGCCACAGAGAACTCCCCCATCAAGGATCTCATTATTTCTTCTGTGATCAACTATCATTTCTATGAAAATTACTCCCAAATCAATATTTCCCAGTGTAATTTCTTTCCTGAGAATGGGTGTCCACCAGAGTTCAAAAAGTATGAATTTATAGTGAGACAAATTGGTCCATCCTTATCTTATCTGGCAATGTCAGCAGTCCGAGAGTAGAACATGAGAAAGCCAAGAGTAGGGTTAATCAGTGGTAATACCTGAGTAAGCTGGTTATAAAAAAAGGACTTCTGTCAGAACAACTCTATTTCATCTTGATTCTCTGGATACTAGCAAAACAACGTGAAAATGACTGATCAAGCTGGGTAGTTAAGCAAATGAAGTGGAAATGGGGTCTGTCCAAAGAAGTAGAGCTCAAAAGACTGAAGGTAATAATTGCTAACATTTATGTAGCACTTTAAGATTTACAATGTACCTTACATGCATTCTCTCCATTGATTCTTACATAGACCCTAGGATTTGGGTATTATTATTATCCTCATTTTACTTAGGAGGAAATTAGAGTTGAGAGTTTTTAAGCAACTTGGCCAAGATCACATTGCTAATAAATGTCTGAGGCATAATTTGAACTAAGGTTTTCCTTACTCCAAGTCTACCACTCTATTGATTGTACCACCTCACTGCCTCAATCACAATGAGTTTGTATATCAGGTTTAATGAGAACGGATATTCTAGTTGGAGTGATGTGAGGTTGTAGAGAACAAAAAGAATTCCAGAATCCAAGATCTTAGAAGTAGGATAGTACTGACTAGCAATAAGATCCAAGCTATGAAAATACTTACAGGTTGCATGAGTGAAAAATAAAAGAATATCATCGAAGATGAAAAAATCTTAGAACTATTGGTCAATGTGTTAGGAGGATCATCATTATAGAGGTTGAAATAGGAAGCAGGATGCAAAGAAAGACTAAGAAGTCCTAGAATGTAGTAGATGCTCATAATGAGGGTAGTAAGAGGATGGCATCTGTTTCTAAAAATAAGAAAGGTTGTTAAGAGATTATAGTAGGGGACAGAGATGATGGCAAAGTACAGCCTGAGACCCAATTGTACTTTCCTAACATTCCACTCCAAACAACTGTAAAATAACACCTCAAATCAAATCTGGGAGCATCAAAGCCAAGAAAACATCAGAGGGAGACCTTTATCCAGCCTATGACAACTTAGGTGGAGTGCAGGAGAGGTCTGTTACACAGGCATTGTAAACAGGACCAGAGTGCAGCAACAACACCAACTGTGGGCCTTGGAGGTAACAGTAATAGCCACAACAGTAGCTTCTGAAGCTCTCAGCCAAGAGTTGGAAAAGGAGTTGAAAAATTGGTCAGAAAGAGATTAAATGAGACCCTCTGCTGGCACTAGGTATAGCTGGCATCGACTGGCAACTGTACTGCTCATAAGCAGTTCTGGGTTGTAGTTCCAGGGCAGAGGGGACAGGGGAGAGCTTATAATCAGTCATAAAGGAGCAGGTTCCCTGGTCATAATTCTAGTGCTAATACTTGCAGCTGAAGGAGAACAGGGAACCTTCCTGGGTAATGGACCAGGAGATCAGTGACTACACCTCTCCCAAAATAATATCACCTTGAAAGCATTAAAAACTTACAGACCTCTAGGAAACGGTAACATGAAAAAGCCTAAAGCTTGGCACAGTCCCTCCCCACCCTCAAGTGAGCACAGCCCAATGTTAGTATGAGTTCAAAATTTAAAAAAAAACAGGCTGAGGAAATGAGCACCAACAAAGACCATAAAAATTACTATTGTGACAGGGAAGACCTCGACATAAGCTTAGAAGAAGACAACAATGTGAAAGCAGCTACAAGCAAAGTCACAAAAATGCTAATGGCACCCAAGGCCAGAAATAATTACTTAAAAGAGTTAAAAAGGATAAAAATCATAGAGGAAAATTTGGGAAAAGAAATGAAAGTAATGAAAGAAAGTTATGAAAAGAGAATTAACAGCTTGGTAAAAAAAAAAAGGCAAAAAAATGCTGAAGAAAATAACCCCTATAAATGTAGAATAGGCCAAAGGAGGGGGAAAAAAGGTACACAATTCACTGAAGAAAAGAGCTCCTTAAAAACCATAACTGGCCAAATGGAAAAAGAGGTACCAAAATGCAATAAAGAAAATAATTCTTTAAAAATTAGAATAAATAGAAGCTAAGGACTCCATTATACTTTACGAAACAATAAAACAAAATCAAAAGGATGAAAAAAATGTACTTTCAGAATTCACTAGGTCTACAAGGTCATGGATACATTCACTAGTCAGTCAATAATGATGTACTAAGTGCCTGCTATGTTCCAGGAACTATACTAAGCTTATTCACCTAAGATCAGGAAAAGACAAACACAAAGAGGCAGAAGTGGTCATATACTCACAGCTTCATGGAGGCCGTGAGTAAGACAAAACAATTGCCACTTACGCTGGCTGACTCTCAGGACAAGTGTTAAATAGTCCTCCTACAGCCCCTTGGCTTGCTTTTACATAAACTCTAAGTCATCAATTCTTTTAGTCTTGCAGCCAATTAGAGGATTTAGTCATCACACGGGACCAAGACCTACATGTGGCCAAAAGGAGGCAATCCTTAAATTTCCACATGATGAACTAAAACCAAATGAGGAATATCTGCCCATGTTCCAGAGAATTGTACTATAATCAAGGTCATCCATGTTATAGTAGAATTACACAACCTTCCCTGGGAACCTCCATGAAGAAGAGCAAAAACTATGAAATACCTCCCTCATTGTAGGTACTCAATAAATATAAACTAATTTAGTACAATGTGGACAACCTCACTGCCACTGCAATGATGCAAAGATGCCAGAGATCCCAGAGCCATGGTACAGTCCTGGCCAAAGCCAGTTATCACATAGCTGTGAAAAGAGATGGAACTCCAAACAATGGTTAATGTGAGGTGTATATTTATTGTGTGTATATATATATATATATATATATATATATATATACACACACACACACACACATGTATATATGTACATGTGTGTGTACGTACATATATTCATATGCCTGTGTGTGTCAAAGAAGTCCCAGTAGGATTAGCCTTAATACTATGAGAAATTATCTAGTCAATAGAAACACTGAATAAGCTTTTAATGGCCTAGCTCTGTGGCTCTGCTGGAATACTTGACCTTTGTGAAAACCTGTACTTTTTATGTCGACCTGCTTTTATAAAGAAATGGTAAATTTTGTGGTGTCTTGAAAAGACAAACATTCCCCAGGAGGGTTAGTGACCAGAATAATTGCAATTTGCAAGCTGAGCTTGATTTAAATAGGGGTCCCCTACAGGGACTAGGATGTCAATTGTTGGACCAAGACCTTTACAGCCCTCCCTGACTTCCACAGCCCTGACCCCAGGTAGTCTTATCTCTACAAAGCTGAAAGAAAGAAAACAGCAGAAACAAAAAGGCCAGAGTTAATTTTTCTTCTGTTTTAGCTGAGTAAGCCCTTCTTAGATTGGTTGAAAAAAGTATATTCAGGAAAGAAAAACTGATTTCATGCTATGGATCAAGAAGTCACAATAGTAGACAATGCGTTCTGGCATATTCACACAGGTTTGATTAAGAATAGATCATATTGGGGGCAGCAAGGGGGCGCAGTGGCTAGAGCACTGGCCCTGGATTCAGGAGAACCTGAGTTCAAATTGAACCTCAGACACATAATACTTACTAGCTGTGTGACCCTGGGCAAGTCACTTAACCCCATTGCCTAGACACAAAAAAAAAAGAAAAGAAAGAAAGAAAAAGAATAGATCATATTCAGAGCTGGCATGGACCTTAGAATTCAGTTGGTCCAATTCTCCCAGTCTAGCCTATTTCTCTCAATTTTTTCCACAAGAATAGCATGAAACAGTTACATGAAAGTTACATGGAACATGTAACCCTTAAAAATGGAAATAAAGTTAGTAGACCTGTTCATGATGAAGTTATGTTGGTGCTTTGTGATCACTGTTTTCTTTTTCAGAAATTCACAAAATATCTCTTTAATATTACTAAACATCGGGAATTTTCTAAGGAAATAATATGCATTGGCCAGTAGTTTATTTTGTTCCCATTATATGCAGGTTCTTTGTATTTCTAGTACATAAAACATGACCACATGGAAAACTCAAGTCTAAAAGTATCCTTGAACATCATCTTTCCTCCCCAGAAATAGTGATATGTTAAGTCTAGATTTACTTTATGTCTTAAATTTGACGTTCATATTTTCAGTTCTAAAAAAAAGGCTTTTATTGACATCATAACATCACAAAATACAACTTTACAGAGAACTACAGCAGAACTAGGCTCAAGATTTCCTAAACACGATATTACATCTCACATCTCAATGCCTTTGCACAGGGTACCCACTATGCTTGGCATGCTTTTTCGCCACATCTATACTTCTTGGAATTCTTAGTTTTCCTCAATAGTCACCTCTAGTATCAATTCCTATGTAAAGCCTGTCCTGACCTTCCAGTGGTTAGTACGCTAGTCACCACTCCCAAAAGATTGTTTTTATTTTATATTTATTTATCTGTTATTTTGCCTTGTAGACTACAAGATCAGGTAAAAATGTGTGAAAGTAGGTACAGAATACCATTAAAGGACCAAAACAGATGTTACCATAAGCCAGCTTAGATAAAACTATTTGATAAAACTGAAAATGAATTGTTCCTGCCCCTCCCTGACCACTTTTTTTTTATGAAATTAATAGAGTTTTTTGAAGAAATCCTAAACAAGTAAAGAAAATTCAGGGACTTATTCTAGACCTTCATTGAACAGCAACAAATTAATCCATGATACCTAAGTAGTATTATGGGGACTTCGTAGAGTCAGAAAAGAAAAACTGTCAGTAATTTCCTACAAATATCCTAAGCAATTTTTTCAAAAAGGTAGACATAATGGAATTATTTTTCCAATTACTTTGGAGGGACAAGATCTTTACGTCACTGAAAAAACTGGTAGTTCATTTATTACAAAGACCCAAAAAAACACAGACCCAGTCCACTGGTACAATCCTCTATAAGATCATTTAAATATTAGCATTTAGGATGTCAGCATCTAGTTAGGGTCCACTAGAAGAGTGATTTAGTGGTCCATGTTGCCACGATAGACAAAAAGCAACACCTACACATTTTTCTTAATATATAAAATATCTAAATACAGACTACATAACTGGCAGAATACATTCAGATATAACTTCAATAGGAAACTAGAATGCTTATTTCTATACGAACTTTAGTGAAAAATCTGTACTACTGGGAAGTTCATATTTTCCCCACTAGCTGCCTTGCACATTAAAGATTTTGTAAATCATAGGCCAAAAATAATGTTTTATTATGCCCCTTGTCTTTTACCTCAGTTATCTTCACATATCTCAGGATGTGTTGCTGCTGATTAATGACAGTAAAAATGCATTAGAATTCTTTAAACAGTATAGGCAGATGGATAATCATCCATTCTTTCTTGTTATCATATATGAATACATTCCCTAGCATTTTAACAGGTAACTGGAGACCTTTGAACAAATAGATTATCTTTAATCATTCATCTCTAGGAGTGACCAAGAATATAATATAAATAAAAATCATACATATGATAAAAGGGAAGTTGTCATCTATCAAGAATTTTTCATTGATACTGACTATATCATTTCCAATAATCTTGAATGATAAAATAACACTAAAAAGATAAACTGAGTGGATTAATCATACAATTCGTTATGAATTACAAATCCACAAAAGAGGTATGCCAACTTTATACTTATATTAGCTATGACTTAGTGAATAAACAATTTCTCAAAATTATTCTACAGAAGAAGGAAAGATATGATTAAAAAGGTATCATATTATGGCTCCCTGAACAGCACACTCACTGATTTCTATGACAGGATATAGCAGATCCTAAAGCAGACACACAATGATATAACTGGAACTAGGACATACTCATGTGGTAATTGTGATTTTTGAAATATGTTGTTTGATAATCTATTTTAAAATAATAGAATTCTAATATGGAGTCACTTAGGCTAAGTGGTCCTTATGACCATAAATATATAAGCAATGATAGATGGCCTATATGTTTCCACTGTCCTGACTCATTCTGACCCTGTTGGGTCCCAACTGGACAAGATTCCCAACTGACTTCAGTGGCTTTATACCAACACCCATTCCTGAGGTCACCAATTACCAATTCAAAACCTCACCCAATTTCCCCCACCAGAGTCTGAAAATGATAAGTGAACTGGGGAATTCTACCTTCACATCTAGATCTGATTAGGAATTTCCCTTCACATATCTGACATCTTTAGGGTAAAAAAGCCCATTTTTAAGGTATAAAGCTTCCCTGCTCAAATCCCACTCTGAGCATCTACTCCCATAGTAGGTGCCTAATAAATGCTTTTTGACTAACTGACTGAGGTAAGTGTAGAGCTAAAAACAGTTATATAAATTATACATGAAAGAAATCCTGAACTGGAGTGTCAAGATTAAGCAATTAGATAAACTGGCAAATGAAGAATTTCACAATTTTCAAAGCAAGAGTGGGAATTTGAAAAACTAGATGCAGTTGAAAAACTAGATGGCCCTGCTTGCTCTCACAACACTGCCCCTTACTGAGAAAGAAGAGAAACATGATCATTTGGCAAAGGATTTGGTAAAGGTCATGATGAATTAGTTCCTGGAAGGGGACATCAAGCAATGATGGCTCCTTTATAGTTAACTAGAAAGGAGAATAGAAATATTTTATTTAGCTTTACCATCTTTTTCAATTATTTAATTTTTTGAAGGTAAACCCCAGGATCTCTTTCCTTGCTGTTGGCAAGATTTTTACCATGCTTCCATCTGAGTTATATGGGGTATTTCATGCCTCTACTTATTTATTTATATGTATTTTAATTGAGAAAAATATTCTTAAGTGTATCCTGTCAAAAGCAATCATTTTCACTGAATGGCAGAAAGAATGGGAAGCTTAAAATTAAACTCTGTACTTTTCATGAACACACAGTTCATGAAAATGAGAATTTGCTATTTATTTTAAGTTCATTGAATTTATATTCCTTCTTAGTTGTGTCAGTTAAACAGAGGACATAATGAATGATAATTAGTTGACATTGATGCTAAAAGACTTTTTAAGAATATCAATCTTTTCTTTCATCCATGGGCATTGTCATTTTGGAAGATGTTAAGTGTTATTGCCAAAAAGAGACTAAGCTAAGGATATTTTAGTTGTTCAAGTCATTGGTAAAAATGAATGTGGTATATAGAAGTTACAGTTAATTTTTTACCCTGAAAAATGAATATTATTTTACATCTATAACATATATCCATAATACCTAGATGGGGAAGATAGAATTAAACATCAAATAACAAATTTATACTTTGTAACATACTATATTCAATTTTATATTGCATTTAAGATTTTGTGGATTTGTTCAGCAGTTTGTTTAATTATAGAATGATTAATCCAGTGTTGAGTGGTAGAAAATGAAGCAAAATTCATCGAAATTGTTTGCTGTACTTAATAAGTTACAAGTAAAAGACAGTGAAAAAAAGAAAATAAAGAAAGGCTTCATAAGGAGTAACCAATAAATATTTAGGATTTACATGGTGAAACTGATGATTTTTATGACTTATTTTCAATGTATGTTTAATCAGTTTTGAAGATATTTAAAGTTATGTTCATAGCAACTTTTTTTCCCCAAAGAAAGTGGCTTAAAATACAGAGGGGAAAAATCCACAATTCTCAAGTCTGCCTAGCACACCAGCTTGTCAGTAAAGGTAATTGGGGAGAAGGAAAAGGAATGCAAACAAATAATAAGCAGATTGCAGTAAACCCTGGTGGACAATTAAGAGAGAAAACCAACTACATATCGAAGAAAATGCAAGATGACAAACTACCCTATTAGCTTTACATTCCTGCTGTGCACCTGACGACGAAAATTTAATTAAAACCAGACACGATGATATTTTATAAAGTATGTAATGAATCCTCAGTGACAAAAAAAAGTCTATAAAGTCCTGTAGAAATGAGTTGGGAAATGGACACCCATGGTGCCCAGTAAAAAATCTGCCTATATTCTCCATCTATGGAATGTTACACCTCCTGAAGCAGCAAAAGAAAAAGAAAAACACATTGAGGTCAAATAAATTTAACTTGGATAAACATCATGTTTGAGATGGGAAATACAGGACAATTGGGGGAGGTTCTTCCCATTCATAGTGATTTGGCTATTTTCCAAACAAAACATCATGGAAAAAATTTAAGTGTATCTTATTGAGTTATTTTCAATGCTATATTCTTATTTCTATACTACAACACCCAAATGACTCCCCATTTGATGGCCAGCTTCTGCTGAATTAAAAAAAAAAGAACTCAATCAAAAGTTATTTCAATTTCTAGATAAGTATGTCTTCATAATAAGTAGAAATATGATCCAATTTTGTTATGTTTATTTGGGGCATGATTTACATTTCATTTTTTCCTTCCTTCTGCTCTGACTTCTCTTTTTTCTTCATTCTTTATCTTCCCAAATAAAGCTTTTTTGTACTTTTAAATTACTTTTTATTTTAAGTGATTAAATTTTATCTACCCTAAACCTATACACACTTGCCCCTGCAAGCCTCTCTTTTCCAACCTTTCTTGATCCACAGGACTAATGAGCTTTCAAGAACATTTTGTTTTACTCCACTAATATCTTCAATTCAAAAAAAAAGTTTATATCTTTATAAGGTGTCAGTGACCTGTATAGGGTCAGTAATACTGTTTTCAGAGGATCTTCTGTTTGTTTCATTAAGTGTTTTTATTTTGTTTTATTTTGCTACTGATGTTGACCATCAAGCTTCTTTTGTGCTGCAATGATGCCAGAGAATATGTGCAACAATGCTTGAGAGCAAGTGCACCACAAATCTGGTCGAACGTTCATTTTACTCCCGATGGACAGAAACAGACATTTCAAATATAAGGTAGAATGATGCATTACCTGGGTAAATGTGGAACTGTTTGCATAAAACTATAAATGAACTTAAAAAAATTAAAGGCATGAGGGAGGGAAGAGGGAGAAGGAAAGGGAGAAGGCAACAGAAGGAGGGAAAGTTCACCATATTTATTGAAGTTGGTTTATAGATAATCTCAACTTCTTTCCTCAATGGTTTCAACGATCAGAATAACCATATAGACATATAGATGGGTGTGAATAGGGTTTTTGAATGAAGACAAAGCGTCTTTAAGAGTCAGCCAATCATAAAGTAATTTCCAAGTTGCTCTCTCCCTTATCCTGAAGTATCTTTCTGAGCACTGCCTCAATTTTTAAGATGAATTATTGGACTAGCAGAAATCAGACATTTTGCACATGCTTTAACAAGCAGGGTGCACCCTAGGGAAAATTATGATATTTTTTTTGGTGGGCTCTCTTTAGAGTCTGTCCCTTTTCTGTCAGTTTCTATATAGCACTACAATTGCAATAGACCATCAATGAAGCCATGACCATCATAGTCATTGTGGCAGAGACAGACTATCAGACCAAGGCAATGAATTAAAGAGTTTTGGTTTTTGTTTGTTTGGTTGGTACATTTAAAATTATCCCTGTACTTGTTTTTGTGACTACTGTGGTCTCTTCCACAGGCAAGCTCACACAGACTAGTAAATTCCAAGAGGAAAGAGAAAAGAGTTCCCTCTAAGTCTCCCTTTCCAGAAATGCTTATAGGTATCATCCCATCTAGCTCCTCTTTATACTGTCCACCTAATCACCAAAGTCCCTTGCCTGAAGACTCAAATCATACCAAAATTGGGAACCCCCCTGCACATTACCATATATGCACAATAAATAGGATGGGTTTACCCATAAAATGGAAGAGGATAGCAAAATGGATTAGAAACCAGAATTTAAGTATATGTTGCATATAAGAAACATGCTTGAAACAGAGAGACATATAGAGTTAAAATAAGGGGCTGGAGCAAAATCTATTATGCTTCAGTTGAAATAAATGAGGCAAGGATAGCAATTATGATCTCAGAAAAAGAAAAAAAATAGACCTATGTAAAGAGAGATAAACAGAGAAACTACAGCTTGCTAAAAGGCATAATAGACACTAAAGTAATATCAATATTAAACATACATGTACCAAATGGCATAGGATCCAAATTCTTAAAGAAACAATTAAATGAATTATAAGAGGAAATAAACAATCAATCTATACTAGAGGTATACGTCAACTTTCCCCTCTCAGAGACAGAAAAATCTAACTATAGAATAAATAAGAAAGAAGTTAATGAGATGAGCAGAATCTTAGAAAAGGAAACCATAATAGACCTCTGGAAAAGATTGAATGGTAATAGAAATTAGGTATACCTTTTTCTCAGCCATACATGGTACCTTCACAAAAAATTGACAACGTATTAGGGCATAAAAACCTCACAACCAAATACAGAAAAGCAGAAACATTAAATGAACCATTTTCAGACCATAATGCAATATAAATTACAACAAAAAAGGGCCATGGAAAGAGATTAAAATTAATTGAAAACTAAATAATATAATCCTAAAGAATGAGTGGGTCAGAGAACAAATCATAGAAACAATCAATACGTTCAATAAAGAGAATGACAACAGTGAGAAAATGTTCAAAAATTTGTGGGATGCAGCCAAAACTGTACTTAGTGAAAATTTTATATCTCTAAATGCATAGATTAATAAAAGAGAGAAAGATCAATGAATCATGCATGCAACTAAAGAATTAGAAAAAAACAAATAAAAAATCCTCAATTAAACACCCAAATGGAAATCCTGAAAAAAATCAAAGGAGAGATTATTAAAATTGAAAGAAAAACATTTGGACAATAAAGAAAATTAGGAGCTGAAATTATAAAAAAAAACAATAAAAGAGATAAACCATTGATTAATTTGATTTTAAAAAGAAAGAACACCATCAAATTACCAATATCAAAAATGAAAAGGGTAAATTCACTGCCAATGAAAAGGAAATTAAAGTAATAATTAGGAGCTATTTTGCCCAATTATATGTTAACAAATCTGACAATAGAAGTAAAATGGATGAATATTTACAAAAATATAAATTACCAGGGTGACAAAAGAGGAAATAAAATACTTAAATAACCTATCTTAGAAAAACAAATTGAACAAGTCATCAATTAGCTCCCTAAGAAAAAATCCCCAAGACCAGATGGATTTACAAGTTAATTCTACCAAACATTCAAGGGACAATTAATCCCAACACTGCATAAACTATTTGAAAAAATAGGTAAAGAAGGAGTCCAACCTAATTCCTTTTATGACACAAATATTATTTTTATACCTAAACCAGGGAAAACAAAATCAGAGAAAGAATACTATGGACCACATTCCTTAATAAATATTGATGCAAAATTTTTTAAATAAGATACTAGGAAGGAAATTACAGGCAATAAATCACAAAGATCATACATTATGACTATGTAGGATATATACCAGGAATTCAGGGATGGATCAGTATTAAGAAAACTGTCAGACTTTTGGAAGCCAAGATGGCAGAGTAAGCAATAAACTCTCCCATACTCACTTCCAAACAACCATAAAACAAAGCCCCAAGACAGATCCTGGAATAGCAGAACCAGGAAAAAAGATGGAATAAAACAATCTTTTAGCCTGGGAACTTGGAGGAGAGGCAAGAGGGGTCCATCTCAATCAAGTGAAGGGGGAGCACAGTCCAGGATGGGAAGCATACCAGAAAGTCAGCAGCTAGCCCCACCTCGGCAAACTAGTGTGAGATCCTGAGCTGCAGTGTGGGGGAGTGGGTAAATGCCAATACCATGACAGTCCCCCCACATGCCTTAGCATAGCCAAGGGAAATGGCAGTCTCTATCTCCAAGAACCTTGTGTTTCAGTGGAGACAGGGCAGGAAGGCATTCACCAGCAGCCAGACCTCCACTTGCTTCAGCATAGCCCCAGGCAAACAGGTAAATGGCAATACTACAGGGGGCTTGAACAAAGAGGTAGCAGCTAGCATTGGCCCCACCATGCTTCAGTATAGCCCTGGGCAAAGAGGCAGCCTCTGGAAGCCAGACCATCATATGCTTCTGTGTATTCCTGGAGAAATGCAGAAACACCCCATCAAACTCAGCACATGCTGAGTTCAGCATCACTAGCACCTGAGCTCAGCACCAAATAAGCTGCCAGACCCTCACAGCCTCCAGCAACAACCACCCCCTCAGTGCAGTACCAAACATGAGGGTCCCCTGTGGGCTTCAGGGTAACATCAGTGCAGCATTAGGTAAAAAAGCACAAGAAGTCTGAGACAGTGCCCCTTCCACCCTGGGTGCACAGCTCAAAGAAAGGAAAAAAGGCCAAAAAATGAGCAAAATAACACAAAACAAAACAAAAAAGAATCTGACCATAGAAAGTTAGTATGGTGACAGGGAAGACCGAGACTCAAACTCATAAAGGAACAACAATGTCAAAACACCTATGGGCAAAACCCCAAAGAAAAATGCGAAGTGGTCTCAAGCCCAGAAATAACTATGGAAGAACTTTAAAAGGAGCTTAAAAATCATATAAGAAAAGTAGAAGAAAAAATGGGAAAAGAAATGAGAGTAATATAAGAGAATAATGAAAAAAGAGTCAACAGCTTGGGAAAATACCTAAAAAGTAGAATTGGCCAAATGGAAAAGGAGATACAAAAATCCACTGAAGAAAACAACTTTTTAAAGAGTACAATTGGTCAAATGGAAAAGAAAATTCAAGAGCTAATTGAGGAAAACAACACCTTAAAAGTTAGAATTGGGCAAGCAGAAGCTAATGACTCTATGAGACATCATGAATCAATCAAATTCAAAAGAATGAAAAAAAAATGAAAGAAAATGTAAAATATCTAATGGGAAAAACAACTAACCTGAACAATAGATCCAGGAGAGACAGTGACACAATTATTGGGCTGTCTAAAACACATAATGAAAAGGAGGATGGGGGTCATATCTTTCAAGAAACTATCAAGGAAAACTGTCCTGATGTCCTGGAACCAGAGGACAAAATAGACATTGAAAGAATCCACCCATTACCTCAAGAAAGAGATCCCAAGATAAAAACCCCAAGGAATATTATAGCCAAATTACAAAACTATCAGGTTAAGGAAAAAATACTACAAGTGGTGAGAAAGAAACAATTCAAATATCAAGGAATCACAATCAGGATCGCACAGGACTTGGCAATTTGAACATTAAAGGATGTGAGGTCATGGAACATGATATTCCAGAAGGCAAAGGAGCTAGGACTACAACCAAGAATCATCTACTTAGCAAAATTAAGCATAATACATCAAGCGGAAAAATGACTATTCAATGAAATAGAAAGATTGCAAGCCTTCGTAAGAAGACTAGAACTAAACCAAAAATTTTACCTCCAATATCAAGATCCAAGAGAAGCATAAACAAGTAAAAAGATAAAAGAAAACATAAGGGATTGAATAGAGCTCAACTGTTTTTATTCCTACATGGAAAGGTGATATTTGTAATTCTTAAAAACTATATCACTAACAGTACTGATAGAAGGAATATACATGGACAGAAGGTATGGATATAAGGTGAATTCGAGAGGATGACATTAAAAAATTATGGGATGAGAAAGAGGAGTACAATGGGTGCAGAAGGAAGAGAGAGGCATAATAGGGTAAATTATCTCACTTGAAGAAGAGAGAAAGACCTATTACAGTGGAGAAGATGTGAGGGTAGGTAATGGGCATCATTTGAACCTTACATTCATCAGTATTGACTCAAAGAGGGGATAATTCAGTTTAATATAGAAATCTATCTTACCTGACAAGGAAGTAAGAGGGGAGGAGATTAAGTAAAGGCTGGGGGTGGGAACTGACAGTGTGGTAGGCAGATCAGGGGAGGTAGTAGACAAAAGTTAACACTGGTGAGGAGGGAAAGGGTGAAAGGAGATAAAGGACAAACAACAGGAAAAAATACAACAGAAGGAAATTCACAGTTAGTAGTCATAACTGTGAATATGAATGGGATGAACTCTCCCATAAAATATAAGTGGATAGCAGAGTGGATCAAAAACCAGAATCCTACAATATGTTGTTTACAAGAAACACACTTGCAGTAGAGAGACACACACACACAGTAAAGGTAAGGAGCTGGAGCAGAATCTGTTATACTTCAGCTGAAATAAAAAAAAAAAAAAAAAGCAAAGGTAGCAATCCTAATCTTAGAAAAAGTAAAAACAAAAATCTCTCCAATTAAGGGAGATAAAGAAGAAAACTACATCTTGCTAGAAGGTACCACAGATAATGAAGAAATCAAATTAGATGAGGAAGGAATAGTCTACCTGTCAGATCTATGGTGGGCAGGAGGGAAGACTTCAGGTTCAAACAAGAGATAGAGAGCATTACAAAATATAGAATAGATAATTTTGATTATACTAAAATAAAAAGTTTTGTTAACAAAAGTCCAATGCAACCAGGAGTAGGAAGAAAACAGAAAGATGGGAAATAATCTTTACAGCAAGTGTAAAGGCCCCATTTCTCAAAGGTATAGAGAACTGAGTCAAATTCATGAGAAGACAAGCCATTTCCTAGTTAAGAAGTGGTCAAAGGATACAAACGTCCAGTTTTCAAATGAATAAATCAAAGATATCTATGGGGATATAAAGAAGTGCTCTAAATCACTTTTGATTAGAGAAATGCAAATTAAAACAACTCTTAGATACCAGCTCACAACTATCAGACTGGCTAATATGACAAAAAAGGAAAATGATAAATGTTGGATAGGATGTTGTAAAATTGGGACACTAATGCAGTGTTGGAGTCTCCATTCTGGAGAGCAATTTGGAACTATGCCCAAAGGGCTACCAAACTGTGCTTACTCTTTTATCCAGCAATGTCACTACTAGGTCTATATCCCAAAGAGATCTTGTAAAAGGGAAAAAGGACCTACAAATACAAAATATTAATTGCAGCCTTACTCACAGTGGCAAAATATTGGAAATTGAGGAATGCGCATCAATTGGGGAATGGCTGGCCAAGCTGTGATATATTAATGTAATGAAATACTATTGTGCAATAAGAAGTAATGAAAGGCATATACAAACTGATACAAAGTGAAATGAGTAGAACCAGGAAAACATTGTACACAGTATCAGCAACATTGTCTTATGGATCAACTATGAATGACTCAGCTGTTCTCAGCAACACAATGATCTAAGACAAGTCCAAAGGACTCAGAAAGGAAAATACTATCCACTTACAGATAAAGAACTGATGGACTCTGAATGCACATCAAAGCATATTTTTCCCATTTACTTTATTCTTTCTCATGTTTTTATTTTCCCTTTTGTTGTTTCTTCTTCTACAACTGTGACAAATGTGAAAATATGTTTTACATGATAGCACATGTATAAACTATATCAAATTGCTCTCCATTTTCATAAGAGGGGAAGAGAGGTAGGGAAGGAGAAAAATTTGGAATGCAAAATCTTGTGAAAATGAATGCTAAAAACTTTCTTGATATGTAATTGGGGGAAATTCTATTAAATAGAAACTTTAAAAAGAAAGAAAACTATCAGCAAAGTTGACCACATCAATAACAAAAAAAAACACATAATTATATCAATAGATGCAGAAAACACTTTGGAGAAAATATAATACATGCAAAACATAATACATTTTTATTAAAACACAAGAAAGAATAGGAATTTATGGAGATTTTAAAAAAAAATAATTATTATTTTCTGTCTAAAACCAAGTATTACCTTTAATGGGAATAAACTTGAAGTCTTCTTAATAAGATCAGGGGTGAAGGAAGGATGCCCATTATCAACACTTTTATTCAATATTATATTAGAATTGCTACCTATAACAATAAGACAAGAAAAAGAAATTGAAAAATATAAATAGGCAATGAGGAAACACAGCTCTCACTCTGCAGATGACATGATGGTATACTTAGAGAACCCCAGAGAACTCTGAATACCCCTTGACACAGAAATACCACTACTAGGTCTATATCTCAAAAAAGGAAAAGAATTTATTTGTACAAAAAATATCTATAGCAGTTTTTTGTGGTAGCAAAGAATCGGAAACTGAAAGGATGACCATCAACTGAATGAGTTGTGGTATATGAACGTGTTGAAGAAATAATGAGCGGGATATGAATTGCTACAAAGTGAAGAGAGCAGAACCAGGAAAATATTGCGCACAGTAACAACAGTATTGTAACAACAATCAACTGTGAAAGACTTAGTTACTATGTTCAAGACAATGATCCAAGACAATTCCAAAGGACCCAATGTTGAAAAGGGCTATCCCTGCCAGAAAGAGGACTGATGAACTCTGAATGCCCTTCTACAGGAAGGTCAGTTAGTCTCTGAAAGATATGATTGATTGATCAGAACTCCCTAACCATCAGGGAACATACTCCTCCATGTTGGGCTGGACCCCACCCAACAAGGAGAACTTACTTCTGTTTAGAGTATAAACAGAATCCAGTCTGGACAAGTTTTTGCCCCAAGTTGAACAGCATCTCTCCTTGTATCTCTCTATCAGAATTTAGTGTGACCAGTTCATGAAGGAAAAAAAAAAACAACCAGTGTAATCTGGATGGCAATAGATTCCCCTGTCCAGATTGCTGGAGGTGGTTGAGTCTCATGATCAAGCCACATTCTCAGCAGGAGGAGCTGACGACTTCTAGTCTACCTCCTGATTAATTGTCCACCAATCAGGATTGATTTTCACATTTCAGGTACATATTCCCTTAAAAAACAAATAAGGCTTTCAGGCTCTCCATGGTTTTGTCAGAAAGAAAAACAAACTTATCACAGAAATATCATAGAAGAAATATCATAAAAGAAAAACAGACATATCACAGTAACAGAATAAACATGACACTTTTTCATACACAGTAACAATTCAATTCAACTGAATTTGAACATTAAGCTTGTACTTTGGGTAAGACATAATTATTAGGGAAATAAGGTACTAAGTATTTGTATAGTAATATATATTTATATTAATAAAAAGTATTATGTATTAGGGGTTACAGAGACCAAAAAGAAAAAGTCCCTGTCCTAAAGGAACTGATACTCTTATGGATAAGTAAAAGTAGTTTATATACAAATAAATTTCAAATGGGAGAGAATCTTAACAGACAAGAGATAAGGAAAAAAATTCTTGAAACTGTAAGAGAGAGTATCTGAGGTACACTTTGAAGAAAGTTGTAAATTCTATGAGCTGGAAGGAATGTATTCTAAAAATGGGGATCTATATACTCAAAGTTGGAGAGGCAAGAGATAGCATACCAATGTGTTAAGAGGAATCATGAAATCATACTAGAAAAGCAGGTAGGTAAACTGTTTTCATGTTATGGGGGGGATGATGCCAGTCTTAGGATTTTAGTTATCTTTGAGACAAGAGGAAGCCACTGGCAATTTTAAGTAGGAAAGTGATGACATCAGATTTGTGCTTCAGTAAAAATCAGTTTAGCAGCTACCAGGCAATTGAATTGACTAGAGGAATCTGTGAAGAGGGAGACAAATTAGGATATTATTGCAATGGTCCAGGAAGATAGTCATTGGTTATAACTGAAGCCTTTCAGTCATCTTGTTTAGCTTGTGTTATAGTGTGGCATAGTAGATAGAAGGCTGAACTTGGAACCAATGAAATGGAGGTTCACATCCTACTTCTGATACATAAAACCTGTGTGACCATGAGCAAGTCATTTAATTTCTATTATGCCTCAGTTTCATCATCAATGAAGTTAGCATGGACTCTAAGGTCCAACTCCACTATTGTTTGATATTGACAAGAGAAATGTGGATGATACTATAGTGTTGTTCTGAAGAAGTCACTGATACGTTCTACTATGGAAAGTCTGTTAAAGAAGTCTGTTAAAGAAAAATTGCATTAGCAAGAGAAAACTTAGATATAAAGGACAACTGTACCTATAACACTTTTCAGTCCCCTTAATTCTTCAGATCCATGCTGTTCAAATGGATACATTTACACAAATTAGCATAAGCACGAGGTAGAAAAAAGAGCCTTCTCAATATTGTACTTTTTCTTATCCCAAACTTTAAACTGAACCCTGCTCTGCTGGAAGCTTGGAAGTCATGGGAAATGGTGATCTGACTTAGTCAAGGCATTTGAATAACCTATTACAGTAATGTTATTGTGCAGGTTATTGTATTATACAAGACAGCATGAAAGCTTTCCTTGAAGAAAAAAGAAGTCATTTGTTCTGTTGTACCTAAGGGCAAACTTTGGAGACTTTAAAAGGTTCTCAATTCTTATTACTGATATAAGCACTAATAATGTTAATGTACCAATACATAAAAGATATCTCACATTTTAAAAACACATCCCATACACCATTTTCAAATTAAATGGCATGCAAATTTGTCTTAACATAGCATTAAGAAGGTTCAGATTACAAACTTTTAGTTGTTTCCCAAACTCTTGTGGAGTTGTTGTTAATGAGTTGTTTCAGTAGTGTCTAACCCTTTGTGACCCCATTTGAGGTTTTCATGGCAGAGATAGTGGAATGGTTTGCCATTTCCTTCTCCAGCTCATTGTACAGATGAGGAAACTGAGGCAAACAGTGTTAAGTGACTTGCCCAGGGCCAAATGGCTAGTAAGTGTCTGAGGCCAGATTTGAACACATGGATATGAGTCTTCCTGACTCCAGGCCCAGCTCTCTATCCATTACACCACCTCACTGCTCATACCATTATATATACTATAATAGATGCATACTATTTCTATCCTGAAATGCTGAGTTTTAGCTAGAATGTAAGCTCATTGAAGTCAAGGACTATCTCTTTATTTCCTAATTTTTATCCATAACATCTAGCATAGTGACTTGCATATACAATGTCCTTAATAAATACTTATTGATAAATCACATAAAATACCAGCTAGGTGTTAAAAAAAACTATTGTTTAGACTTCTGAACTCAAACTACTTGTTAATTTACATATATATATATATACATACATACACACACACACACATATATATACATACTAAGAGATGATACACAAATAATTTGATCATAGGCACATGTTTATGATGGACGTCAGATTTCATTACAGTAGTGTTCTCAGGTCAGGAAACACCCTCTTTTAATGCAAGATGGCACTAGCTATGCAACTTAAAATCTTAAGGAATGTCTTGGATCACTGAGAGGGTAAGGAATTTGTTCTTGCTCATGCAGCCAGTATGTGTCCTAGCCAAAACTTGAAGGCAGGACTTCTTTACTCTGAGGCCAGTTCTTTCTTTCCTATATCCCATTGCCTAATATGATCCTAAAAGGATCTCTTGAGACATGAAGGACTCTCTTATGAGCATTTTCTTAATGGCATTTTTATGAAATTTCATTTAATGAATAAAATCTCATAACCCCACTGCCCATTACATAATTTTAGGCAACAGGGAGGATGAATTCATATAATTAAATTTCAATTGTTAAGCTCCAGACCTAAATATATTTTTGAGCTGATATAATGGTATATAATAATTTTTAAAACTACAAGCAACCAAAGGATAGATAAGTTAGTGTCTTAAATTGAACTTGTATAATTATGTGTTGGCTACATCACAACCATGTCTTAGCAATGTCATCCTAAGCCATTTATATATGGGATTTTACATTTCTTAAGTAACTATTCAATTACAAGATAAGACCAGTATATTTAAATGACTCTGTATAGCTACCTAATATCCCATTAGTCTTGCCTCTTGAGAGACCACAGTGGCTAGGGAACAGGGGTGACAGGATTTAAATAATGAGTTTGTCACACAGATATGCTGCTTGACTGTTCCACATTCTGGGCAAAGAATGATCAAGAAAAGTAGATTCACCTGAAAGAAATACACCAATTGGATAAATTTAAGTAAACAAATATCACCTCCTGTCTTAATTTATTATTTTGTTAATTATTTTCAAATGAATTGTGGTGACAAAGCTAGAAGGAAAGGTGCTAAGAAATTGGGGAATGACTGAAAAACTGGGTATTTAAATATAATTGAATACTGTTGTGCTGAGGCCATTTTTTAATGTTTTTTTTTTTGCTATTAGATGCAAAAACTTTTAACATTCATTTAAAAAATTACTTCTAAATTCTCTCCTTCCCTACCTTCCCCACTCATTGAGAAATCAGGCAATTTGATATAGGTTATACGTGTGAAATCATGAAAAATATATTTCTATATTAGTCATGTTTTGAAAGAAAATACAGATCCAAAAAAAGTGAAACAAAGTATGCTTCAATCTGCTTTCATAGTCCATCAATTCTTTCTGAAGGTGAATAGGCATGAGATATTTGGAATTGTTTTAGATCATTATATTACTGAGAATAACTAAGTCATTCAATAGTTAATCATAATGCAATCTACTATGTATAGCCCGGCATTCCTGGTATAAATCCCACCTGGTCATAGTGTATGATCCTTGTGATAAATTGCTGTCATTTCCTAGATAGTATTCTATTTAAAATGTTTGTATCAATATTTATTAGGGAAATTGTACTGTAACTTTCTCTGTTTTTGCTCTTCCTGTTTTAATATTAGCACCATTTTTATGCCATAAAAAGAATTTAGCAGGACATCTTCTTTGCCTATTTTAAAAAAAAATTTATATAGTATTGCAATTAATTTTTCTTTAAATGTTTGGTAAAAACCACTTGTAAATCCATCTGGTCCCAGTGATTCTTTTTTATTTTTGAGCTCTTCAGGGCCTGAGACCAAGTCATACTTTTCTTTGAGCCTTTGCATGTAACTGCTTTGATCTCATTCTCTTCTGAGTTTGTGTTTCGATCTTCCCTGCCCCTGCTAATGCTCCTCTTTTCCCTGGGACTATGAGCCAGAACTGTGTATAGGCAATGCAACAGAGTCTTACTTCCAGTACCAGCAAAGGGTACCCTGTAATCTTTTTTTCTGACTGCCTATCTGCCATCTGTGGGCTGAGAGCTCTGGAAGCCTCTGCTGCATCTGATTGAGTCACTTCCAATTATGAAGCTAAGATTATGAAACTCACTCCTTTCCTTCCTTTTGTTAATTAATCCATGAATAAAGATTCAGTAAGCATTATGTTAAGTACTAAATAGTAAACAGAAGGCATGGATCCTGCCATCAAATATTTTCTAATCTACTAGGGGAGACAAAATAAATACACATGGAATAGGGAAGACAAGACCTGTGATCTCACTGATATAGGAACTTTCAGTTGAAGAAATTCAATCTACCGACACAGGTTAGCTCCTTTCCTGTAACTTTTCATCTTAAAGAATTGCCTAGAACATTGAAAGTTTAAGTGATTTGCTGACTGTCACACACAATAAGTATGTATCAGAGGCAAGACATAAATCAAGGTCATTCTCGGTTTTCTGACCACTCTTCCTTGCTTTCTCTTGAGCATGAAGTGATTAGACAATAAGGCAATAATATATATTATCAAGCAGTGCTGTATACAGATGTGCTTAATAACTGTTGCCTAAGTGAATGAGCTCCTAAAGGCAAAGTAGATAAAGAAAAATAAATAAGTTGGTTCTTTAACAAAGAGAAATACGATTTCTCTATCTTCTCCCCCCTGCTTTTCTTCATTTAAGGTTATTAAAATATCTGCATTTTTTCTCAGTAACACTAATAAATACTGAGAGATGAAGCTTGCATTTCACATCATTTGGCAGATTCCTGATATTTGCTTTACCCCGTATTTATTGATTCCTGTTTTATTTTAAGTGAATCTACAAATAAAAATATCAGTGAAACTCTTGAGCCACAGAAGCCAGGTAAATTTGGATTCTTGCCTTTTGCTAACAGAATCTTTTTTAATATTTATGAAGATCTATAATTTCATTTCTCTGTATATTCCTTCCACTGAGTAGACTGCAAAACCTTTACACATTAGGAATGTGAGTTACTGTGGCCAAAAATAAATGTACAATTGCCCTTTGATAATGAGCCTCCTTATAATGAATTACATGGCTTCATATTCAAGGTCTTTCAGTTTGGTAGGACCACTGCTGTTGTAGACTTTGCAAAATCAATCTTCATTTATATGTTACTATGAGATATCTGAAGAGAGTATTAGTCAAGTTTGATGTAATTTCCTGTAAAATAAGTTCACAGACCAAAAGCTGATGGTTGGAACATGGCTTGGTCTGCATTTGCCACCAGAGATGTCAAGGAAGCATTCCAGCTACCACATTCTAGAGAACTGATGACTATCACTTATCTGCATAGTGGCCTACTCAGACCAGCTTAAGTCCTTGAATCTCTGCTAATTACTTATACACATCATAAGACTGTGTCTAATGGCTTTGCCTAACAGTTAAAATCAGAATGTTTTTTAGGTACATGGGCCCCTTCAGTAGTCTGGGGAAGCCTACAGACCTCTTCAAAATAATTAAAATACCAACAAAATACCTAATATTGCAAAGGAAACATATATATATAGATATATAGAGAGAGATATATATATATATATAACATATATGTAAACTACAAGCGTGTGTGTGTATGGAGAGAGAGAGAGAGAGAGAGAGAGAGAGAGAGAGAGAGAGAGAGAGAGAGAGAATGAATTTTCCATCCAGGTTTATAGTTTATATGAAATCGTGGTCCAGGGATTCCAGGTAAAGAACCTCCAATCTAAGACTTTAATTTGTAGAACACTTGCCATTCTTCATTGATAGAGTTCCTGACATCATTGGTTCTCAAAGTGTGGTCTAATGACCCTTAAGGGTCCTCATACCCTTTCATGGATTCTGCAAGGTCAAAACTATTTTCAAAATAATATTAAGATTATATGCTTATTAAAATGCTCCTTAATTTTCTAAGATTTTAATAATCATCATTTCCTGGCAAATAGAGAGAGAAGAAATGGAAGCAGATTTTACATTCATAGGCTCAAAGATCACTACAGACAGCAACTGTAGCTACTTAAAAGAAGCTTGCTCCTTGAAAGAAAAGCTATGGCAAATCCAACAGCATACTAAAAAACAGAGACATTCCCTTGCCAACAAAGGCACATCTAGTCAAAGCTATGATTTTTCCAGTAGCAATGTATGGCTGTGAAAATTGGAGTAGAAGGAAAGCTGAGTGCCTCAGAATAGATGCTTTCAAATTGCAGTGCTGGAGAAGACTTTTGAAAGTCCCTTGGACACCAAGGAGAACAAATCAATCAATATTTAAAGAAATTAATTCAGGCTATTCACTGGAAGGTCAAACACTGAAGCTGAAGCTTAAATACTTTGGTCACAAAATGAGAAGATAGGAGGTGTTTATATGTTGTCAGGAAAGGCAGCATGAAGGAGGGTATAGGGATCCTGCTTTGGAATCACAAAAACTTTAGTGGAAATCTTGGCTTTGAAACAAAATGAATATATGATCCTAAGCAAGAGACAATCTTTCAAAGCCCCAGGCAATTCTCTCAGAATTTAAGTTACATACTAGTTTACATCAGTATAGGGAGTTTTGACCCATGATGTTGGTGGTGTTCAGTTGTTTCAGTCATATCTGACTCTTCATGACCCTATGAAGGTTTTGGGGTTTTCTTGACAAAGATACTGAAGTGGTTTTGCCGTTTTATTCTCCAGCTCATTTTACAGATGAGGAACTAGGGTTAAGTGACTTGTCCAGGGTCACACAGCTAGTAAGTGACTGAGGCCAGATTTGAACTCAGGTCCTCCTGACTCTAGGCCCAGTGTTCTATCTACTGTATCACATAGCTGCTTTAGGAAGTCCCATAATAGATGATACTACAGTTTGAAAAGGAAGGAAGGTAGATAGGTAGGTAGACAGAGATAGGGGTAAAGAGAGCTTATCTGTGGGTCTTTTATGTGATGGATAAAGAAGAATAAGCACATATAACCTCTTTTAAAGAGCTTCAGAAATAAATTGTACTTATATTAAATGGAAAGAGAATCAATAATGAGGTTTTTTATAGTATAAACTCAAATGGTGATCTTATGCCTTAATCTTTTTTATTGAAAAAATATTAATAGAGGATATGAGGATGAATTCATCTGTTTTATCAATCATCTAATGACATAAGTCTTTTAAAAATAAATATTATTCATGAATTATAAAATTAAATTCTATTGCCTACTGAGTTATTATTGGAAATGTTAGTCAGAAGTCGCTGCAGTTTCTATATTGATTTATTTAAATAGATAATTGGATTATTGAATTTAAGGGGAGGTATATAGTTTTAGGGTTTCAAAAGATGCATTTTCATTCAGAGCCAGAAAACCATGAAGAAAGGGGAAATATAACACTCCCATTAGTAACTGAACAGAAGCTGGAAGAGAAGCAACTCAGCACTCCACAGGTATAATTGTGGGATCCAGGGATGTTGTTATTTCTATCATCATCTGTATTATTTACTTTCCCAACAATATTTGAGAATAACTGCTGTACCCCATGAAAATCACAGTACAGAGATGTGTTTAAAAATTTCAATGACAGCAATCAGATTTCATTTAGTAGTAGGCAAAGGTTTTATGTATCACCAACTTTCCTGAATTTTTATCATCTTAATTTCATTCATTATATTCTATTTTAAGGAAGTTGTTTGAAAACAGATATATAAAAGTTTACTTATATATAGGCTTTGCTCTGTGTGTATGTGTGTGTGTACTCAATCATTCATTCAAAAATTTTCCTGAATGTTTATTATGTCCCAGTAAGCAATGTAAGAGATTCCCAAGGCTGTTTTGAGGATTGAATGAAATATTTATAAAACACTTAGCACAGTGTCTGGCACATAGTAAAATTCCCATATCAATATATACAATTCTAGAATCCAACCCTTAGTTCCCACCCCCAAATATCATATGCTACATTTATTTATAGCTAAATTATAAATATCTGTTTACATACACAAATTGTAAATATATAATCCTACTTTCTTGCCTCATCAAGTCATAGAGACGCACCTGCTTTCTTCAAAGATATGTCAATAGAGTTCAAGCATGGCAAATTCTACTAATCTGATATGACTTCAAATATTAACTCATTTATAACCTGTATTTGTTGTTTGAGAACCAGCTTAATTATATTCAAAGAGGCTAATAATAACAATCATAATTAGTATTTATAATACTTTAAAGTGTGCGAAGTCCTTTACATATGTTAGCTCATTTGCTACAAACACAAAATTGGTCCTCAAGTGACCATCTACATCAACAAAAGTATTGAAATGGATGTGCATGTGTGTGTAAATACAAAATGGCATAAAAGTTAAAGAGATAGCATTGAAGTGAGGAAGATCCAGGTTAAAGTCATATCGGTCACCTACTTACAATGTGACTCTCAGCAAATCATTGAATTTGCTAACTGAGTCAATCCTTCAACAAGCATTTATTAAGTCTTTGCTAAGTACCAGGCACTAAGATTAAAAAGAAGAAAAAAAAATTACCCTCAAGGAGCTCATATTCCAATGGAAAAGACAAAATACAAATAACTAGGTGCTTACAAGATTGATAGAATAGATGAAAAATATATACAAGTGGATGGCCCTGTATAGTGAGTGGGATTTGAGTCAAGTCTCAAAGGAAGCCAGAGAAATAAAGAGATTGGGATAAAGAGAGAGAGCATACAAATGTGATGGACAGCCAGTGAAAAAGCACAGATGAAGAAGGAAGATAGAATGTTGTGTGTAAGGAACACCAAGTAGGTCAGTACATCTAGATATTATTGTGTGAGGAGGGGAATAAAGTTCAAGAAGACAAGAAAGGTAGGAATGTGCCATGTTATGAAGGCCTTTCAATGTAGAGCAGATTGGTTTAAGTTTCATCCTGGAGATAATAGTGAGCCATTGAAATTTACAGTGTGGTTGGGGTGGCAGAGGAACGGGGAGAGGGTAGTGGTGAATGACATGGTAAGGTCTACACACTTCAGGAAAATAATTTTGGTAACTGAAAAGAAAAGAGATGGTAGAAGTGAGGGAGTTAAGCCAAAAGCAGCAAGATGAATTAGAAGACTATTGCACTAGTAGAGTTGATAGTGATGATGGCCTGAACAAGGGTGGTAACTACAAGAGTAGAGAGAAGATAACATATTTGAGAGGTTAGCAGTGCCCTCAACAGTAATAGTGAAGATCAGAAGAGGGCAGGGTAAGATGATGAGTTCTATTTTGGACCTGATGAGCCTAAGATGCCTACTAGACATTCAGTTCAAGATGTCTAAAAGGTAATTGGTAATACAGGAATGCTCCTCAGGAGAAAGACTAGGGCTGGATATATACATCTAGGAATCATCTGCATTGAGATGATAACTGAACCCATAGAAACAAAGGAGTTCATCTTTATGTTAGAAGGCATCATTATCTTTTAGAGAAACAGATATTGTTCTTCTTTGTGCCATCATATGCCATGGTTTGGAAATTGTCAGCAGATTTTAAGGGTATGATATGTGGATTGATTGAAATGACTGAGGAAACAAAGGTTCGAGCTTCCAAGATTATCAATTTTTTAAACAATGAATGCCAATTGCATAATAAACTGGGACCAGGCCACCTCAGCTTGGTACTAGACCCAAATACAGGGAGGAGACAGATTTTTATGTCTTAAAAGAAAACAATTAACAGGATATATACTAGGATACAAGATTAGGTAATCTGATTGCTAATGGAAGAAAGATTAGGGGTTTTCTGATTTGGGACAGGGAGAGTGAATGGATGCAATTCAATGAAATAAAAAAAAAGTATCCCACTACCCCTACCTCAAGTGTCTTTATTCAATCAATGGAACAAACAAGCAGTAATTGATTGACCTGTATGGAGCCAGTTTTCAGATAATAAATATGGCTTGCTTAATAAGAATAATTGTGAGAAAACTCCTTTCATCAATGTTCAGATCTGACTGGGTTTCTGGCCAGTATAACCTAGGGTCCTTAGTTAAGGATCTCTAAGCAACAGGTAGAAGTAGTCAGCTTCCCAGCCACACAGGGCTAGGTCCAAACAATGCAACAATGCAATAAAGCTTTTTCAGGGTTCCCATAATTGAATAGTTTTCTCATAAAACATACATTTAACTAGCCCTATAATTGAATAGACAAGGAACTGAGCAGGTTGGCTGTTGTGATTTATACTTGAAGAAGACCAAAATGACATCGCTATGTCAGGATGAACGTACACTGTGTCCAATTGTGACTGATCAGACTAATATGAGCTCAGAAGGTGCTGCCACAGGTTGGATACAAATAATCCATATGAACATTTAAAGTGGAGATGTCTCTTAATTTGTGCATCTCATGTTTCTTTTGAGCTGCTGCAATTCTTTGCTCAAACAGCATGGCCTCTTCTTTGATGTGGACATGCTATGTTGGGTGGTCCTGTGCCAGTGTCTCCCAGGTTTTGATTCCAAAGTTCTTCAGAGAAATCTTGAATGTCCTTATATCATTTCTTTTGACCTCAATGTGAGTGCTTGCCTTGTGTGAGTTTTCTATTAAATAGTATTTAAAGCAAATGCATTTTTTGCATTCAAATGATGTGGCCAGCCCACCAGAGTTGTGTTCTCTGCAGTGAAGTTTGGATGCTTTGTAGTTCAGCTTGAGAAAGGACTTCAGTGTCTAGTGCTTTATCTTGCCAGGTGACCCTCAAAATCTAAGACAATTGAAATGAAAGTAATTCAATTTCCTGGCATGGTGCTGGTAGACTGTTCAGATTTCACAGTTATACAACAAGTAGGTCAGCACAACAACTCTGTAGACCTTCAGTTTGGTAGGCAGTCTAATACCTCTTCTCTCCCACCTGTTCCTTCAGAATCTCCTAAGCATTGAGCTAGCCTTGGCAATGTGTGCATCAACATCATCATCTATGTCTACATCCCTGTAAAGTATACTGCCAAGGTAACTGAACTTATCCATAGCATTCAAAATTTCCCCATTTTCTGTAACTGATCGTTCCACAATGTAAGCTGGTGTAAAATGTCTGTTTTCTTGATGTTCATTGTCAGGCCAAAATTAGCACAAGCAGAAAAGAATTGATTCGTAATCTGTTGTATATCAGCTTCAGAAGCTGCATTGAGTGCACAATCATCTCCTTCCACTTTAGTCTTAATTTTGTAGCCTTTTCAAAATAAATAATGTACTATCACTGTGGTAGTTGACCTTAATGTTGTTTTCATCCTTGTTGAATGTGTCCAACAACATTGCTGAAAAATTCATGCTAAAAAGCATGGAGGCAAGCATACAACCCTATTTCACTCCATTGGTGACTGGGAAAGTTCTAGAGTATCATCCATTGTCCACAACCTGGGCAAGCAAGCCATCATGAAACTGGAATAAAATACTGGTGAATTTTGCCACAAACTTCCACGAATCCTCATGACTCACAGTATCAAAGGCCCTGGTCAGATCAATGAACATTGTGTACAGATCTCTGTTCTGCTCTCAGCATTTCTCCTGGAGTTGTCAGGCAGCAAATACTATATTGACCATCCCTTGACTCTTTCTCAAGCCACACTCAGGTAGATGATCATCTTCCAGGTGAAGGATCAACCTGTTAAGGAAGGCTCTGGCAATAATCTTTCTGGCAATAACTAAGAGAGAGACCCCACACCGTGACTGTCACAGGCCAATCTATTTCCCTTTTCTTTATAAAGAAAGACAAAAGAGGCATCCTTGAATTCCTGGTGATAAATCTCCTCTGGTCATATAACTTGGAAGATTTCAGCTTTTGTATGAAAAGATAACCCCCTGCCTTGTAAATCTCAGCTTGAATGGAATTAGCTGCAGAGGCTTTGCAGTATGATAGGAGCTTAATGGCATTCAAAACCTCTTCTTCAGTTGGAATTTCAGCTAAAGAGGGATTGATTTTAATTTGAGGTAAACACCCAATGACTTCAGCATTTGTTGATGATGGTCCGTTGAGAACACTATGAAAGTATCCCACCCCCACCACCTCTCCAGGATCACAGGATCAATGTGGCTCCATCAGTGCTGAGTGGTTGAGATGTACCATAGGTCTTTCACCCATAAATAACCAGCAGGGCATTATAAAAGCACTTTGGATTGTTGCTACTGGTGGAAAACTGAATTTCATTTGCTTTCTTACTAAGCCAAGTTTGAATCCTGCATCTTTTTAAGCTTCACTTGTACTTTACTTTTGATGGAGTTAAACATTACCTTCTTAAAGATGGACAAACTGTCCAGCTGGCAAACCCTGTGGAGTTCTCATTTTTCATTTAGTAACTTCTTAATTTCCCCATTATTTTCACCAAATCAGTCCTGATGTTTATGAATATTCTAGCCTAGATGAGTAAATCTGATGCTATAAACCAAATCTCTGAAAGCTGTCCACTCTTTTTCTGCTCCATTGTTGCCAACTGTATTAGAGCAGCTTTTCCTCCAAGTTAGCAACAAATTGCTCATGTAGGGAGAAATATTCTAATCTGTTAATGTTAAGTCTTCTAGTAGTTGTCTTGTCGTGGGGCCTCTGCTTTTGTTGAATATGAATGTTTACCTTGCAGAGGATAAGTCTATGATCAGTCCAGCACTCTGTGCCAAGCATTGCCTTCATCACTTTCACATCCTGTTTCTCTCTTCTCCTTTCAATGATACAGTCTATTGAAGGTTGATGTCTGTTGCAAGTGTGCATCCACAAAGTTTTATTGCACTTAGGTGAATGGAAGATAGTGTTGGTGATGAGAATGTCATAAGATGCACAAATCCTCAGGAGTAAGTGACTGTGCTCAATTCCTCCCAAGGACTCCCTGCCATGTCGGATAGTCTGTGCCTAATTTGATGTTAAAGTCACTCAGAATTATAAGCTTGTCCTCTTTCAGCACATTGAACATGAGAGTCTCCAGGTCTTCATAAAATTTCTCTTGACCTCATCAGGATTCATCATAGAGGAAGCATATGCACTGATGGTGGCATGGCACTTTCCTGCAAATGGCAAGCACATTGTCATGAGCCTATTGTTCACTCCTTTTAGGGAGTGAACATTCCAGAAAAGCATATATCCAGCTCCAGTAAGCTGGCCTTCATTTGCAGACCTTGTTTCACTCAAGGCTGAGTTCTCTCACAAGAGTTGTTCTTCTTTCAGATCTACTGGATCTCATGTTGTCCATAAGTACGTGCACATCCTTTGTACCAATGGTGAGTAGAATCATCTTCACAAAAGTTTTTGTGTTTTTACCACAGGGCAGGATCTCTCTCTGCTGTGGTAAGCAGGCCAGTGTTGGATTGGGTGAAGCTGACAATTTTTAGGGGTGCTTTTTTTAGCCCTGTGCTCATACCAGGAGTTGAGCAGTGCTGTCCTTAAGAAAGGCTACTGAGACACCTAGGGGGCCTGCCAAATCCTACTGCTGCTTCAGTCCAGTAAGAAGATGACCCTATGCCCTGGACCACCCAGGGTTGTGACTACAGCTTCAAGCATATCCATAGCTGCTGTTCATCATTTGCTCATCACCACAGGACTTTGAGGTAGCTAAAAATGGCATGGTGATATCTTCTCACTCATATATAAATTAGATTTAAGTGAGGCAGAGTTGCATGAAGTCATTGACCTCACTGTCTCTTCCAGAGTCTTTGGAGTCCAGTGGCAACACAAAAGTCAAGATGACTGGCAATAGTCTGGGATACACTGGACGGCCTTGGCATCTTCAATGTCTTATTAAGTTCTAAGTGCTCCACAGTGCCTACTCAAGTCACCTTCAAGGCCCATTTGAACAAACTGTTCATAACTGAATATTCCACTAAGAGAAGTCTTTACATGCCTGGGGTAGACTTTCCCCTCTGACAGGTTTGAGGCCCCTTGGCTCCCATTAACCTGGTTCAGTCTGTCTGCCTAACCAGTCTGGCAGCTGTGCATGCTACAGCTTTTTGGAACCATAGGTGAGAGTTGGGTAGCAGGTGGACAGCAAAAGTGTAAAGCAGCCCTGAAAAGAGCTCAGCAGTCCTCACAACAGAGGGACTAGCCTTCCCTGAACACCCACACATCCCAATCCAGACCCAGAATTGAGTCACAAGATGGGGTCATTGTGGTTCACTAAATTCTAGTATTTCTTCTTATAGCCATATATTTTCAAGGTATATGTCCCCATACAATTGCCCCCCAAAAAAGAGGTGATGGTTCTAGTTCTCTGGTCAAATCTCAGCTGGATCACTGTGTTTAATTGTGAACATCACCTTTTAATAACAATATTGATAAATTACAGTGTCCAAAGAAGGGCAAACTAGATGGTGAACACATACAACATGAAAACTAGTTGAGGAAATTGGAGATGTTCAGAGTAGAGAAGGCAAAGCTTAAAGGAGATAATAGCTACCTTTAAGCATATGAAAGACTTTCATGTGTAAGAGAAGATAAGATGTGTACTGTTTAGCCCCAACAGGAAAAAACTAAATACAACAGATTGAATTTGGTGAAGGGCAGAATTTAGGTTTGAAGTCAATAAAAAATCTTCCTAATGATTATCTCATCTTCTAAAAGAATCTATTCTCAATCCTTCTAAATTCTATTGCCTTTCCTCTATTATGTCCTATTAATCCTGTATATAGCTTGTTTGTACATATCTGTCTGCTTGCTGTTGCCCCATTAGAGTATAGAGTGAAGACAGGCATGGTCTTTTTCCTCAGTCCCTAACAGAGTGCCTGGCACATAGCAGCCACTTAATAGCTGTTTATTGAATGACTGATTGGAGCTATGTCAAAGTGGAATTGACTGACTTGGGGGAGTAAGTGGATTCCCCCAACTAGTCATCTTCATATTAAATTTGGATGTCTATTTGCTACATGGGGGTGGGGGAAATCTTGTTTGTATTTGGGTTAGTTAGACCAGATGGCTGCCAAGGTTCCTTCAAAATCGAAAATTCTGTGATTCTACTATCTCTGACCCAAACTAAAATATTGGAGGCATTTTTTTTGGTCTTTTCCCTTGTCTAAATTAAGAAACTTTTTCTATCAAAGAAAAGTTAAATATCTACCATTTCTGCAGAGGCGTACTTAGAGTTAAGTAGCGGAGGGATAGAAAACCCATATACTATCATACACCAGGGTGCTTTGCTTGCTTCTGGGTAAAGTACACAGATAAACAACAAATATAATACCCAAGGAAATGAACATACTTCACAACTAGGAGAGTTGTAATTATCTTGGACTGACAGATAAGCCACATGAAGACAAATAATTATCAGCAAGGACATTTTACTAGGAGATAGAGGATTCAGATAGCTTCCTAAGGTTCTTTTTATGAACAGTAGTAATCTGCAAGATAATGGTTGATTTACTATAATACCTAAATGCCTTTATGGTGGATTGAACACCAAAAGGAATACATTTAGTTTTCAAACTTCATTGTGTTCATTCCCCTGCTACTATGCAATGACCTAAGAGGTGAGTATGCTGCCAAATAGACTCATGGACAAAAAAAAGATTAAATTAAGAGTCATAATAGAATTCTCTTTCTGGAAGAGAATTTAGAGCTGAGCTATAACTAGGAATTTTTGTGCCCAGGGCAAATATTACAAAATCTACCCAAGGAACCTGAAGTATGTCCTCAGTTATATGGGACTAGAGAATTGTCTCCCCCTACAGAGTTATGAGGGAAATAAAGGATCCAGGGCACTTGTGGGAGGCTAAATAAGCAAAATGGTAACTTCATATTTTAACTAACTATTCTTATAAATTGCTATTTCTCTGTTTCTGCAGAACTGCAAGCACTATAAACATCTTTGAAATTTGATGTCCACAGACAAAGCCCTGTTCTCCTCACCCTAGGTAAGGTTCTGTTTTAGACATAAGCCTAAATATTTTGCAGATAAGGAAGCTTAAGATCCAAAGATATTCTGTGACTGATCCAAAGTCCCACAGCTAGTTATTCATCATATAACAAATATTATGACTAAGAAAATGAGAAATCTAATAAAAATGAAGATAAAATATCTCTCCAGAAGCAGTGTGGCATAATAGAAAGTGTATTGGACTTTCACTCAGAAGAGTGGGTTTGATTTCCAGATCTGACATTTTCTATCTGTATGACTAGTCTTTCTATTGAATTCAATAAAGCAAACTTTGACAGAAGACCTTCTAAGGGCAAACCACCATAATAGGCGATACTGACCTTGCTCTCAAAAAGCCTATAATATTATCTACCCTGTTCAGGTAACATTCATCTTTTCACAGAAGCCTTTATTATCTTAGTCCAACAAGTATAATTAATGTGGGTGACAATGGAGCTTTCTGGGAGTCCCAAGATCATGGTATTTAGTTAGCTGCCACATTGCATTGAAGTAGAGCAATGTCTTTTTTTCCCCTAGATCTGTTATTTCATTTGTATAGGAAACTCTCCATGAGGAAGGAGCTTCTTCTAACAAAGCAGATTAGCAATGTGTCTGCAGTTCGTAGTCTTAGTTGCCTAGGACAACTTTCCTAGAGTCATATAGCCATCATGTGTCAGAACCTATGTTACAGCATGTAAATAAAAGTTATAAATAAGATACAGAGCCACCCAGTCAATAAGCATTAGTTAGTCAGGCACTGGGATACAAATAAAGAAGAAAACAGTACAGACAGAGTATATAACAGGTAGTCCCTAAGGAGAAGACTAGCAGTTAGGAGCAGGGGTGGGGAAGACCTCCTGCAAAAGATGGAATTTGAGCTGATCTGAATCTTAGAGAAAGACCTGGGAATTAAGAAGTAGATGTGAGGAGACAGAACATTTCAGGCATGAGAGCCAATCATTTCAAAGGAACAAAGACAGGAATTAGAGTGGTATATATAAAGAACATCAATTAAGCCTATGCAGCTGGATTGTAGCTTGCATAAAAGGGGGTAAAGGGAAAGAATACTGGAAATTTAGTAAGGAATTTTAAACATAAAAGGGAGTTTGTGTTTCACCCTGAGAGTAATAGGCAGTCATTAGGGTTAATTGAGTAAGGGAGTGACATGGTTAGGTCTACAGAGTGGATTGAATTATAGAGAGAATTGAGGCAGCAAGACCAATTTTAGGCTCCAGGGCAGTTAGGTGGTACAGTGGATAGAGCACTGGCCCTGAAGTCAGGAGCACCTGAGTTCAAATCCATCCTCAGACCAAACACTTGACGCTTACTAGCTGTGAGACCCTGGGCAAGTTACTTAACCCCAATTGGCCTAAAAAGAAAAAAAAATTAAAAAAAAAATAGTAAGGCTCCAAGTCCAAGGCCCCAAATGAGGGCCTAAATTAGTCTGGTAACAGTGAGATTGAAAAGAAGAAGATATATACTAGAGATGTCATAGAAGAAAAGATCATGTTTGGTAAAAGACTAGATATATGTAGTAAGAGTGAAGACATGAAGATAACATTGAGATTGCAGGTCTAGGTGACTATAAGAATGGTAGTACCACTGACAGTAAGAAGGAAGTTCAGAAGAGGGAAGGATTTGGAGGAAAAGACATTGAGTTCCATTTTAGACATGTTGAGTTTGAGATACCTATGTGACATCTAGTTCAAGATGGACAAAAGGAAATTGTCAATGCAGGACTGTCGTTTTGGAGAGAAAATATAGCTGGATATATAGATCTGGGAAGCCTATGTATAGAAATAATTGAACCAGTTGGAGGTAATGAAACCATCAACTAAGGTAGTGTAGAGGAAAAAGAGGAGAGGACACAGAACAGAGGCCTGGAGGACACTGGCAGTTAATGGGTGTGGTCTGTACTACTGCAATATCCTGCTATTTGGTTTGTCTCCCTGCCATGTCTCCCCCTCCTCCTCCAGTATATTGTCTATCATCTATGAAAGTATTTTTTCCTAAAGCAGAGGTCTGACTATGTGCACAGGTCTCACCCCTCCCTACTCAAAAAACTCCAGTGGCTTCTTATCATCTCCTGAATCAAATATAACATTTTGTTTGGCTTTCAAACTCCTTCCTAAGCAGGCCTTCACCCTCACCTCCAAGTCTTCTTATACCTTACAAGTCTTTCCTTACCCTAGAATCCAGTAACCTCCTTGCTTAGACTGACAGATAAGAACACATTAAGACAAAGAAGTATCAGCAAGAACATTTTACTAGGAGAACATTTCACTGGCTGGAATGTTGGAATCAAAGCCCGGAAAATTCTTCTTTCTCATATCTGCTTCCTGGCTTTCCTGCCTTCCTTCAAGTCCCAACTAAAATTCTACCTTCTACAAGAAACCTTTCCTGATCCCTGTTAATTCCAGTGCTTTCTCTTTTGTTTGTAGATAGTTATTTACATGTCCCTACCATTAGACTGTGAATTCCTTGAGAGCAGGGAAGGCAAAAGTCTTTTGCCCTTTATTGTACCCCCAGGGCTTAGCACAGTGCCAGGCATATAGTAGGTGCCTAATAAATGATTACAGATTGACTGTATGAAGGCCAAGCAAAAGAGACTGAGAAGTATTCAGACATGTACCAGGAGAACTAGGAGAGAGTCATTTCATAGAAGTCTAGAGAGTATCCCAGAAGAGAGGTGATTGACAATGTTATAGGCAAGTCAGGATGAAGATTCAGAAAAGGTTATTAAACTTGGTAGTTAGGATAGAATTGGTAAATTCAGAGGGAACAATTTATTCTGCATGATGGGGCTGGAAGCCAGATTGCAGAAGATTTAGAAGAGAGGGAAGAGAAAGAAATTAGAAGCACCTAATGTAGACAGCCTTCTCAAGGTACATAACCAAAAAGAAGGGAAGAAATATGAGACAATAGTTAGCAGGAAAGGTAGGGCAAAGTGAGAGCTTTTTGAATATGGGGGAAGGGTGACATGGAAAATAATAGCTAGCATTAATAGAGCAATTTGGTATTTACAAAGCACTTTACACATGCTAATTCATTTGATGTTTCTAGGTAGCAGGACACAAGCCAGTAGACAGGGAAAGTTTGAGAATGAGAGACAACAGTGATAATGGGGTCAATCTACTGGAAAAGATGGGAGGAGGGAAAAAAAGATATAATCAAGGGGTTTGGGGTGGGGTTGACCTTGGCAAGAAGTAAGGCCAAGTCTTTGTCTGAGACTAAAGTGAAAGAAGAAATAATGGCAGCAAGAGGGTGTCTGATAAATGTGAGGTGAGAAGGGGAAAAGAGACAACTCTTGGCAAATTGCTTCATTTTCTTAATGAAGTAATTCCCTCCACCACCACCCCCCAACAGAGGGGTGAGGAAAGGGTGTGCATGGCAATCTTGAGGGGAAATGAGAAGGTTTGGCCCAACCATTCTCTGCTACAGAAAGTAGTACAGTAAATTAATCAGGGAAGAGTAGAATCATTGCCTTGATACAGTGAGGGCACATTTGAGATTAGAAATTGGATAGTAGAAATTTGTAATGGATCTAATCAACAAAGTTGGTGATGTTTTTTCTAGCTCAATTCAACAGCGCAGGCAAGAAGAAGGCAGACGCTAAGAATAATATAGGGTTGAGGTTTGGCAAAGTGTGGTTTGCAATAGCACAAGGCAGCAAGCTGAGGGGAGTGGAGAGTTGAACTGCTGAATCAAGAGGTTGATATATGGAAGGGAGAGGAAAGTGCTGCCAGTGCAGGGGTGATTCCTGGATAAGTTTATCCAAAGCATACAAAGTACAATATCACCAGACACAGTTTTTACACAGGAAAAAGCATAAATTGTCCAATAAATTGCATAATAACAATGGGGAATTTGGTAGTAAACAGTCTTTTCTGATAAGAGGTCTTGCAGTCTTTGCTGTTGACATGAAGCCAATACAATTACATGTAAAATCAATAGGGGTGTGGGCTAGGGGTGGTAAATATTGATATGTTGTTAACTAAATAAAGCTATTAACCCTTTTAGAGTCATGTCTGTGGAGTTAAATTCACTCTGGCCTGGCATCTGCTCCATAATATTGCTCACTGATCACAAAAGACATTAAGAAATTACTATGGAGTTAATTGTGAAATTGCTGTCACAACCACAATATGTGGGAGACATTACTAGATGGCATTTGTTTGAAAACATTCTGAGTTATAGTGCACTGTAACTTTAACATTAATCAAATCAATAATGTGATAAAGAATAAAGCAAATGCAATCTTAGGATAAATTAAGAAGACAGTGTCCAAACCTAGGTAGATGATGATCCCCCTGTGCCTTGCCTGCTTAGACCATAAATAGAATGTTATTTTCTGTTCTAAGGAATATATTTTAGGAAGGGCAATGATAAACTAGAGAAAAAGGAGTAGGAGGAGATATGATAGCTTTCCTTCAAATATTTGAAAAGTTATTATGTACAAAAGGAAGTTGACATTTTCAGTTTGACCCCCAGAGGCAGAACTAGAGGGGGGGGGTAGAAGTTTCAAAAGATGTAGATTAAGCTTAATGCAGGGATAAACTTCTTAACAATTGTTATTCAGTTGTTTCAGTCATGTCTAACTCTTCATGACCCCATTTGGGGTTTTCTTGGCAAAGATATCATTTGCTTCTCCAGCTCATTTTACAGACGAGGAAACTGAGGCAAACAGGGTTAAATGACTTGCCAAAGACCACATAGCTAATAAGTACCTAAAGCCTCATTTGAATTCAGATCTTTCTGACTCCAGGCTCAGCACTCTAACCACTGTGCAACCTAGCTGCCCTTAACAATTAGACCTGCTTAAAAGTGAAATGGGATGCCTTAGGAAGTTGTAGGTTCACATGAACCGGCAGACTTCAAGCAAGGACAAATGGTCATTGGTTGAGTGTGATATAAAGAGAATTATTGACCAGGTATGGTTTGGTCTAGATGATCTCTCAGGACATTTCCAACTGTGAGATACAACTAATTGACAGTAGGGTCATCACCATGTATCACCATCAAAAATGGTCTTTTTCCCCTTCTTTATTATACTTTCAATAGAGGTCTTAGGTGGGTTTAGAGGAAGGAAAGGAGCTAAGTAGTTATATAGTGAGAAAAAATTCAACATTTATCAAATATGTATGTGTGTGTGTGTGTGCTATATATACATATATACAAGGCATAATTTATAAAATGCACATTTGTGATTTTCCCATAAGGTTGTTCATGTTTAACTTGTTTGCTTATTTAAAAATGAATGACTGAGCAGAATTTTAATTTCACGGACTCTTCTTAGCAGTTAGGTGGAGATGTTTTTTGTTTGTTTGACATTAAACAATCCAAAGGTCTTACAAACTTTGTGATAAAAAGTCTAGGATTCTAAAGTTCCTCCTTAACCAGGCTTAACCAAGTAGGCAGTCTTTTGTCCATCTCAGCTGATTTTTCTCTTTAATTTTGGTTAGCACATTTGTTGAAAATCATCTACCATTAATGGTTATCACCACTACATTTTGTAAAATGTACACTGTTTGTGATCCCATGTGCATTGTGAGGAATTATTCCTAAAAGTTCTACATAATTATAAGTTGTATGTATGTGTGTATAGATTCATGTACATATATATATATACACATGAATACATGTGTGTGTTATATATGTATAGCTATCTCAAATACACACATAACATAGACAGAGAGAGGTAGATAATATACATGCATAAATGGGGAATTCAGTAATGAATATTTGGAGGATGAAACCATCACTGCACCCTATCCATTATACATGAAGATAGTAAAATTAATTTTCTAACCTACTGGGAAGGATATTATTTAGGGAGAATAGGATGTATGGAAACAACAGTATAAAATGAAGAACGCTAAATGAACTGGGGTAGACCACTGAGCTAAAACAGCCCTACTTGAATGCCTGATCTCGATAATCAAATTGGAAGAACTCTTTAAGTTAAAGTAGGCCTTCTGAATTAAATCTGCTATAGAACTTTCAGGGGGGAAAGGAAGGCAGCAGTATACTGCTGCTTATGGCACCTCAACTCACTGGCACAGCTTTACCCCTCCCCCAATCTCTATCCCCAAGTGGTTCATTCCTAAAAACAAACCAATCTCTCTTTTTTTTTTTTCCAATTGGGAAATTGTAAAGTGCTTTTAATGACTCCAAGCATCACTATGACACAAAAGTACATTTAAAAAAACAGCATTCTTATGATAATTTTGTCTGGCTGAAAGGCATGGCACTATACAGTCTCTGAAGAGTTGGAGTTAAGGTTCACCAAAGTTCAATGGATAGATTCATAGTGGATGTGAGCAAGATGCAACACATTATAAATGAGGAATTATACAGAAGTTGTGTAAAGGGTTTCAGAGAAACGGGTAAGAGAGAGTTGCTACAAAATATATGACCAGAAAAGGTGGTAGGGAGAGAGATTAAAGGATAACTATAACCTATATGTTCCATTGGCCTCCACATGATGCCATATTCCAAGGAAGTAAAAAAGAATGATGTGGCATGAAAATATGTTTTCTCCTAAAAGTTTTACAGTGAAATATATAGGATTATAGATGAGACAAGAGAGAGAAGAAGGTTTGAAACAGATATTGTGGGTAGTATGGAATGGAGTTAGATTTGAATAAAAGGATTATTGAGTAGCAGTAAGGGCATAGTTTAAAATGAGTATGACTTTGTAAAAGACTAAGGAAGCAGAATTTTGTGAATATCTGTACCAATGTTGAGGATCTCAGGCATGGCAGTAGAGAAGGAAAATAGCAGTGTGACCTTGGATTGAGGATTACTGTGGCATGAACAACAATAGTACCAGGAAGTAAAATATTTAAGGATAAGGGAAAGAGTGTTGTTGAACTAACAGTGCCAAAACTACAACTAGAGAAAAGTAAAGCCAAAATAGGGGACAAGTATATAACTACCTTTGATAAAAGGGAAATGAGAAGTGCAAGGCTCTCTGCAGCTAAACTTCTATGAGATATACACTAAAAATTCACAGCAGTATTTTTGTGGTAGCAGTGAAATGGAAATAAATTAGATGCCCATCCCTTAGGCCCTCATGGAATGGCTACACAAATTTTGATATATACATTTAATGGAATATTACAACGCACATGAAATTATTAATTTGAAGAATTCAGTGACAGGAAATGAAGAATGGAGTAAAAAAAAAAGGAAAATATACACAATGACTATAATGAAAATGAAGACAACAAAAGGAAAATTAAATGTTGTATAATTATAAGGAATAAGCTTGTCCATGAAGATCAAACATATCTCCTCCCTTCTTTGCAGAGGTGGGAGACTATAGATGTAGAACACTAAATATACTTCTAGATTCAATTTATGTTTCCACTAGCCATACCTAATGGATATTTCTCTACTTTTTTTAATTCTTTATTGCAAGGGATGAGTCATTAGAAATGGACGTGAAAATGGATGTATTCATAAATGAAAGTGATGTCAAATCAAAATATATCAATGGAAGTTTAAAATTAAAACCACAAAGTGCTATGAGTGATTAGAAGTTATTACTTTCAGCTTAAGGGAGAAAAAACAGAGGGCTTCATGGAGGAGGTAACCACTAAATTATGCCTTGGAGAAAAAAGGAGGGCATTAACAGAGATATGAAAATATGTAGAAGAATATATTAAATGTATTTTATTTTTAAGTGCTATGAGAGATCAGAAGTGTTCACTTTCAGCTTAAGGGAGCAGAATCAAAGGGAGCCTTATGGAGGTAACAACTAAGTTATATCTTGAAGGAAGGGGAGTGTGTTGATGGAGAAAAAGTAGTGGGGGATGAGATGAGCAAAGGTACGGAGAGAGAAGAAGGTGGAACTAGAACTGGAAATGGAGAATACTCTGCTTTTGTTGAAGCAAAGAGTAAGTGAAGGGAAATGTGAGATAAGTTTGGACAGGTAGGTTCAAACCAGACTTTTAAGGATGCTCAATTCAAGAGGCAGGAGTTTATATTATCTTTAGTCGGAAGCAAAAGCCCCTGGTGTTTTTTGAGGCAAAGAGCAATATATCAGCAAAAATCCTCAGACAGCAGTGTGGAGGAGTGTTTGGCAAGGGTAGAGTAGAAGTAAAAAGATAATGTCAGAGGGCATTACAATAGCCTCAGTGAAATAAAATTAGGACCAGAACAAGCATGGTGGAAGCAGGACTGAAGAGAAGAAGTGGAACAGGAGTGATCCTGCAGAGGTAAACAAATATAAAAGGACTTACAAAAGCTCTCTTGATATCGCCCATTCTATATTTAGATAGCTGAGATTGTTAGGAAGTTGTTCTGTGTTGTCTTATTTTCTCCTTTATGTCAAGCCAAAATACACCTTTTTGCTCCTTCTATACACATTGCACTTACTTCTCAATTTAAGAGTCAAACAGAACCAGACATTCCTCATTTATCTGACAATGTTTCAAGTACTAGAAGACAGTTATTTTGCCCCTGAGCATTCTCTTCTCCAGGTTGATGATCCTCACTTCTTTCAACTAATTTTCATATGCCATGAACTCAATTCAATTCTCTGGCCATCACTCCACCTAATCAATAACCTTTTTAAAAAACCAGTTACCTTCTCTGGTCCCAAGTTTCCTATGAAACTCTAATTCCATTTATGTGATTTACAACTTTTTCTATGGCCTCTATCTCAGTAGAACAAGATGATAATGCTCTTCGGAACAGAGCTTATGGATTCTTTATACTCTAGTACATGCTCTGTGAGTGCTAAAATATATTACTGATGTTTTCTACAGAACATATGTAACCAAGGAGCTCAAAAGACTTCACCTCATATTCTCAAAATACCCCAGTAAAGCAGAAGTGGAGAATGCATAGCCCAAAGGTTAAATATCAACCTCAGCTTTCTTTCATTAAGACCACAAGTCAAAAAAATCTCTGGAAGAAACCTCTGAGATGTGTCATTTTAAAGTGAGGAAGGTGAGGTTCAAATCAATTAATGAGCATTTATTGAGTGACTACTATATGCCAGGCACTGGGCTAGGTACTGGAGATACAAAATTGAAAATGAAATAATTTCTGCCCTCAAGTAGTTTACTTCCATTACATTCAAAGAAGTGATAGACACATGCTACCCAAGATCACATGTCAAATCATTTTCAATGGCAGGACCAGAATCCAATCCTCCTGCTACTAAATCTGGTATTATTATTGAAATTTCCAGGAATTCTAGAGTGAGCCAGGCCTTAGTACATCTACACAAAAAATAGGATGAAAAAATTCAGACAGTGGCTAAATATTAAGCACATGTTTAGACTGATAGCTATTATACTAACCAACTACATCAACAAATAGATTTGAAGTCAGGACATCTAAGTTCAAATCCTGGCTCCAAAACTTAATAATTGCATATACATTGAAAATCACTTAACTTTGTTGAGACTCAGTTTCCTCATCTTCCAAATGGGGATAATAATATGTTCACTATTTACCTATTTGGGTTGATTTGTAGAAAGTGCTGTATCTGAATATGTTAATAGTGTTATTGCTAACAATGAGACTATAAACTCCTTAGGGATATTCATTATGTCTATGTCTTACACACCTTTCAATTGACAGAATGAGCCTGGCTCTGCTTTACCCCTGTTCTCCTGGTTCAGAAGGGAGAGAATTGCCAGGAGGTAATAATGATTGCAATTAAGGATTAGGGGTGGGATGGGGTGGGGGGGAAGAATACCAGATTGAAGGTGTAGGTGTGCCTAGTTATTTCAGAGCTTAACTACTGGAGCACTAAACACTAGCTCACTATGTTAGCCAATGGAGGTAAAAAAACAAGGTAGACCCTGCCCTACAGAAGTTTCCATTCAACTAGGAGATAAAAACATGTGTAGCCATTATTGGCAAAGATTTTGATGGGAAGTGTAGTTTGGTTTCTTTGTTTGTTTTTGTTCTGTTTTCCCAAGCTGGAAGGAAAGACTGAAGGATAGATGGACAAGAAATCTGGGAACTTAGGTGGAAAGGAAAGGGTCCAAGGGTCTGGCAGAAACATACCAACAGTGAAGATCGCAAAGGAAGGGTGCTGTTACACCAAATGAAATATGATCAGGTGCAATTAGAGCCAGACCTAGTTCACTCACCCAATTAAGGAGTAGATTTCCTGCATAGAATGCGCTGCTGGCCTGGATATATCTGCTGATTACCATGTGGGAAATGAAGAAGTCTCCATACCCCACTTTCTCTCATTTTCCCAATCACTTCCTGGGTTAACTGGCATCACTATTCCAGGAAATTTCCTGTTCTTTTATAACTATTTAGTTGCTATATATAACCTGTTTACAGGGGAGAACACTCTACATTTTTATACTGAGTCTGTTTCTAGATTAAAAAGAAAAAGCCCAATTTTTATCACCTTCCGAGTGAGTGTTTGTTGTTGTTTATCCTTCATTTTCAAAAAGGACCAATGACATCATGGTGATGTCTTTTTTAAAAATATATGTAATTATTTATTGTTTTATTTTTCCCCAATTACATGTGAAATAATTTCAACATTCATTTTTTTTAATTTGAGTTCAAAATTATCTCTCTCCCCGCTTTCCTTCCTCTTCTCCCCCCTTATTGAGAAGGCAAGCAATTTGATATAGGTTATACATGTGCAGTCATATAAAACATGTTTCCATATTAGTAAGGTTGTGGAAGAAAATGCAGACAAAAAAAAGAAATTTTAAAAAAATGTTTTGCTCTGAATTCAGACTCCATTAGTTCTTTCTCAGGAGATGGGTAGCATTTTTAATCATAAGTCCTTAAGAATAGTCTTAGATCATTATATTACTGAGAATAGCTAAGTCATTCACAGATGATCATCTTAGGATATTGTTGTTATTGTATACAATATTTCCTTGGTTCTGATAATTTCACTTTGCATCAGTACACATAAATCTTCCCAGGATTTTCTGAGAGCTTCTTACTCATTATTTTTTATAGTACAATATAAGTCCATCACAGTCATAGACCACAACTTACTCAGCCATTCCACAATTGATGGGGCAGACCCTCAATTTCCAATTCTTTGCCACTACAAAAAGAGCTGCTAAAATATTTTTGTTTGTATAGGTCCTTTTACTTTTTGGTTTTTATCTTTTGTGGATACAGACCTAGTGAGAGTATTGCTGGATCAGAAAGCATGTATGAGTTTGTGGCCTTTGGGGCACAGTTCCAAATTGCTCTTCAGAATGGTTAAAGCAGATCACAACTCTACTAATAGTGCATTAGTGTCTCAATTCTCCCACATTCCCTCAACATTTGTCATTTTTCTTTTCTGTCATATTAGCCAATGTGACAGGTATGGGGTGGTACCTCAGAGTTGTTTTGACTTGTATGTCCCTAATCAATAGTGATTCAGAGCATTTTTTCATATGGTTATAAATAGCTTTGATTACTTCATCTGAAATTACCTATTCATATCCCTTAATAATTTATCAATTGGGGAATGACTCTTATTTTTACAAATTTGACTCAATTCTCTAATTATTTGGGAAATAAGGACTTTATCAGAGAAACTTGCTTTTTATGCTTTTCTTGAGTGTTGTATTTGAAAGTAAAATTTTCTATTTAGTTCTCATATTTTCATCAGGAATACTTGAAAGTCCACTATTTCATTAAATATCCACTTTTCTCCTGAAGGATTATACTCAGTTTTGCTGGGTAGGTGATTCTTGTTTGTAATTCTAGCTTTTTTGCCCTCCAGAATATTGTATTCCAAGCCCTCTGACTCTTTATTGTAGAAGTTGCTAAATTTTGTATTTTCCTGAGTGTGACTCCATGAAATTTGAATTACTTCTTTCTAGCTGCTTGCAATGTTTTCTCCTTGACATGGGAGCTCTGGAATTTAGCTATAATATTCCTGGGGATCTCATTTTGAAATTTCTCTTAGGAGATGATTGGTGAATTCTTTCCATTTTTATTTTACCCTCTGGTTCGGGAATATCAGCACAATTTTCCTTGACAATTTCTTAAAAGATGATGTCTGGGTTCTTTTTTTAATTATGACTTTCAGATAATCTATTAATTCTGAATTTAGTCAGATTTTTTTTTCCAATGAGATATTTCACATTTTCTTCTATTTTTTCATACTTTTGATTTTGTTTCATTGTTTCTTAATGTCTCATGGAGTCATTAGATTCCACTTAGCCACCTCTCTTTTTTTTTCTTATTCTCACCATTTAAAAATTTTTTTAAATTTATTTATTTTTAGTTTTCAACATTCACTTCCATCCCTTCTATCCACTCCTCCCTTTTCTTTCCCCTTTCCCCTCCTACTTCCTATAGGGTAAGTAAGATTTCTATACCTAACTGATTATGTTATTCTGTCTTTGAGCCAAGTCTGTTGAGAGTAAGGTTCAAATGATGCTCATCTTCCTCCCTTCTTTCCCTCTACTGTAATAGGTCTTTGTGCCTCTTCGTGTGATGTAATTTATCCTTTTCTGCCTCCTCCTTTCCTCTTCTCCCAGTATAATCCCTTTTCACCATTTAATTAGATTTTTTATCATCACATCAAAGTCAACTTATATACATGCCCTCTGTCTATGTGTACTCCTTCTAAATATTGAAATAAAGATACATTTCTCAAGAGTTACAAGTATCATCTTCCCTTGTAGGGATGTAAACAGTTTGCCCTTATTGAATAGCTTTTTTTTTCTTTCCTGTTTACCTTTTTATGCTTCTCTTGAGTCTTGTATTTGAAGATCAAATTTTCTGTTGAGTTCTGATCTTTTTATCAGAAAGGTTTGGAAGTTCCCTATTTCATTGAATGTCTATCTCCTCCCCTGAAATATTATGCTCAATTTCACTGGGTAGGTGATCCTTGGTTGTAATCCAAGCTCCTTTGCCTTTTGGAATACCATATTCCAATCCCTCCAATGTTTTAAGGTAGAATCTACAAGGTCCTGCATAATCCTGACTGTAGTTCCACAATTTTTAAATTGTTTCTTTCTGGCTGCTTGCAGTATTTTCTCTTTGACCTGAAAATTTTGGAATTTGGTTACAATACTCTTTGGCATTTTCAATTTGGGATCTCTTTTAGGAGGTGATCGTTGGATTCTTTTGATGACTATTTTACCCTCTAATTCTAGGACCTCAAGGTAGTTTTCCTTGATAATTTCTTGAAAGATATTGTCCAGGCTCTTTTTTTTTTATCATGACTTTCAGGTAGACCAATAATTTTAAAATTATCTCTCCTGGATCCTGAATATCCTGATCTTCCAGGTCAGTTGATTTTCCAATGAGGTATTTTACATTTTCTTCTATTTTTTCATTCTTTTGATTTTGTTTGATGTCTAAATGTCTCACAGAGTCTTTAGCTTCCACTTACTCAGTTCTAATGTTTAATGATTTGTTTCATTCAATTATATTTTATACCTCCTTTTCCATTTGGCCTTTTACTTTTTAAAGAGTTGATTTTTTCAGTATACTTTTTTTTCCCGTTTGGCCAATTGTATTTTTTAAGGATTTGTTTTCTACAGTCAATTTTTTCCTTCCTTTGCCAATCTATTGACTTTCTCTTGCATACCTCTCATTTCTTTTCCCAATTTTTCTTCTACCCATCTTACTTGACTTTTAAAAATCCTTCTTGAGCTCTTCCAAGAAGGCTTTTTGGGCTTAAGACCAGTTCATATTCCCCTTTGAGGTTTTGGATGTGGGTATATTGGCAATGTTGTTATCTTCTGAATTTGTGTTTTGATCTTCCCTATCCCCATAAAAAAGGAACTATGGTCATTATCCATTTCAGCTTTTTGCTCATGATGTTTGCCTATTTCCTGGCTTTTAAAGTTGAGCTCTCCTGCTGGAACACAGGAGACACTGACCCAAGCTTCTTGTATTGGGGGCCAGGGACCTGATCACTGGTTTTGTGTGCTGGGGCCTCAGGTGCTGGCCGCTGGAGGCTGTAAGAGTCTGGCTGCCTACCTGCTGCTAAGCTAGGATCAGCAACACTGAAGCTCTCAGGGTGGGAGAGGTGGATCTGGCACCTGGAGGATGCCTGATCACCCAGGCTACTTTTTTCCCTAAACTTTTTCTTTTAAAAAAAATAATTTATTTTGAATTATCAACACTCACTTCCAAAATTTTTTGAGTTTTAAATTTTTCTCCCCCTCCTTCCCCACCTCCCTCCCCAAGATGGCACACAATCTGATATAGGCTATGTATATATACATTCCTATTAAACATATTTTCACATTAGTGATATTGTAAGTAAGAATTAGAATCAATAGGAGGAACCACCAGAAAGAGGAAGTAAAACACAGCAGAAGAAAAAAAATAGCAAGTAGTATTCTTCAATCTGCATTCAAACTCCATAATTCTTTATTCTTTATGGATAGCATTTTCCATCATGAGGCATTTGGAGATGTCTTAGATCCTTATATTGTTAAGAAGGGTTAAGACTATCACTATTAGTCATCACACAACATGGCTTTTACTGTGTACAATGTTTTCCTGGTTCTGCTCATTTCACTCAGCATCAGACCATACAAGTCTTTCCAGGTTTTTCTTAAGTCAGCCTGTTCATCATTTCTTATAGCACAATAATATTCCATTACATTTTTATACCGCAACTTGCTCAGCCATTCCCCAATTGATGGGCATCCTCTCAATTTCCAATTCTTTGCCACCACAAAAAGAGTTGCTATAAATATTTTTGTATAAAATAAAAAAAAATTTAAAAATAAATATTTTTGTACATGTAGGTCCTTTTCCCATTTGTATGATCTCTCTGGGATATAGCCCTAGAAGTGCTATTGCTAGGTCAAAAGGTATGCTTTTGGTAAACCAGGTTACTTTGAAGCACTGGAATATTTGACTGCTGGAGGTTACCTGCCACCAGCACACATTGTGGTTTTCTGAGCCAGAGTCTACCAGTTCTCCTGCCTATGCCAAAGCACTTGGTGGGGGGGGGGGGGGTTTCCTGGTGTTGGCATTTGCCTGCTCCACCACCCTGGGGCTCAGGATCTCCTGCTGGTTTGCTGAGGTGGGACTTGCTGCTGACTTGCTGGAATACCTCACATCCTGTACTGCTCCACTTCCACCACAGCAGGAAGTACCTTTACCATTAATCCCCCAAGCTTCCCAGCCTATAAGACTGCTGCACCCTATCTTTCTGCTGGCTCAGCTGTTCCAGAGTTTTTCCTGGGGTAATATTTTCAGGGTTTTTAGAGGTCAATAAAGGACAATGAGAGCAATTTACCCCTTCCTTCACCATCTTGGCTCCCAGAAGTCTTCCCCCACCACTTCTCATTTTAAAGCAATTATTTTCTTCAGTGAGCTTTTCCATTTGGCCAGTTCTACTTTTTAAGGCATTCTTTTCTTCATTGATTTTGTACCTCTTTTACCATTTGGCCTATTCTATTTTTTAAATAAATTATTTTAATTTATTTTATCAAATATTTTCCGATTACATGTAAAAAAGTTAACAATCACTTTTTTTAAACTTTGAGTTCCAAATTCCCTCCCTCCCTCCTGCCCTTTCCCCCTCCTTAAGAAGGCATAGGCTTTAATTTTGATTATACATGTGAGGTCATTACAAATATTTCCTTATTAGCCATGCTGCAAAATAAAACACAAACAAAATAAAACAATAAAAATATAGAAAGCTGGAAAAAGAATGCTTCAATCTACATTCAAAGTTCATCATTTCTCTGGAGTTGGATAGCATTTTCCTTCGTGGGTCCTTTGGAATTATCTTGGATCATTGCAGTGCTGAGAATAGCTAAGTCATTCACAGCAGATCATCATTACAATATTGCTGTTACTGTGTACAATGTTTTCCTTGTTCTGCTCACTTCACTTTGCATCAGTTCATATAGGTCTTCCCAGGTTTTTCTGAACCCATCCTGTTCATCATTTCGTATATCACAATAGTATTCCATCACAATCATATAACACAACTTGTTCAGTCATTCCCCAATTGATGGGCCTCCCCTCAATTTCCAATTCTTTGCCACCACAAAAAGAGCAGCTATAAACATTTTTGTACAGATATGTCCTTTTCCCTTTTCTTTGATTTCTTTGGGATACTGGAAATTGAAGGGATGCCTATCAATTGGGGAATGGCTGAACAAGTTAAGGTATATGAATGAAATGGAATACTACTGTGATGTAAGAAATGATGAACAGGCAGACTTCAAAAAAAAATAGAAAGACTTACATGAACTGATGAGAGTGAAATGAGCAGAACCAGGAAAACATTGTACACAGTAACAGCCATGTTGTACAATTACTAATATTGATAGACTTAATTCTTCTCAGCAATACAAGGATCTAAGACAACTCCAAAAGACTCATGATGGAAATTGCTATCCACATCCAGAGAAAGAACTATGGAGTCTGAATGCAGATGGAAGCATATTATTTGCTCTCCTTTTCCTTTGTTGTTTTGTTTTATTGCTTCATTCTCGTGGTTCCTCTTTTCTAATTGTTCTTTCTGTCACGACTAATGGGAAAATATGCTTAATATGAATGTATAAATAGAGCCTATATCAGATTGCCTATCTTGGGGTGGAAGGGGAAGGAATGGGAGGGGAAGAAAATTTAAAACTCAAAATATTATGGAAGTGAATGTTGAAAACTAAAAATAAATTAATTATCAAAAATGGATAAATTAATTAGGCATAAAGGGTGATATAAGTAAATTAGTAGAGCATGTCAGATGTATGGATAAGGGAAAAGGTTATTCTATTTTTAAGCCTATTCGATTTTCTTCAGTATTTTTGTATCACTTTTACCAAGCTATTGACTCTTTTTTTCATGATTTTCTTGCATCACTCTCATTTATTTTCCAGATTTTTCCTCTACCTCTTTTATTTGATTTTTAAAGTTCTTTTTTAACTCTTCCAGGAATTCTTTTTGGGACTAAGACCAATTCACTTTTTTTTTCTTTGACACTTTGGATTAGCAGTTCTTCTGAGTTTGTGTTTTGATCTTCCCTGTCATCATAATAACCTTCTATGGTAAAATTCTTTTTGTTGTTGTTTGCTCATTTTCCATCCTATTTCTTGACTTTTAACTTTATGTTAAAGTTGGACTCTCCTCCTGAGTTAAAGGGGATACTCTCCCAAGCTTCAGATTTTTTTTTTATGTAGCTCTTTTCAAAGCTAGTTCTGGGAATCTATAAGTTTTCAGCTCTGTTAATGTGGTATGATCTAAAGAGAGATGTGTTTATTACCATCCTGGCCTGGATTTTGTCTATGAGCTACTGAAAGTATTATTTTCTACCCTGTGTGCATGTTACCAGGATCACTGCTCCCCTGTAGTTGCAGCTCTATTGTGCTAGTGCTTCTCCTCTCCATGGGACCGTGACCCAGATCCTGAGTATGAGCAATGCAACAGAATCCTGCACCCAGTGCCAGCAAAGAAAACCCCTGTAATCCTTCTGACCAGTTGTCTAAAACTTTAGTATATGTTGCACAAAGTGGTTAGCCTCCTTCTTTCTTCCAGAGTCATCAAGATCCAGTGGTAGGACAAAAGTAAAGAAGACTTGCAGCGGCCCAGGATGCAGTGGATGGCTTCATTGTTTTACCATGCTCTAAGTACTCCACAGCACCTGCTTTAGCTCCCTTCATGGCCATTGGAACAAATTATTTTCATCCACCAATTCTGCTGGGGGACGTCTTCACATGCTTGGGGAAGACATCCCCCTAACTCACCAATAGGTTTAAGACCTATTGTTTACCCTCATTCTGGTTTAGCCTATCTGCTGAGGCAACTTTACCAGAATGTAGCGACTGCACAGACATAGGTGAGAGTTTAGTTGAAAGGTGGAAACCAAAGTTGGATGAGTAGCCCTGAAAAAGGCTCTGCAAGCCCTCAGACCATAGGTGTTAGTCCTCCATGAACATTTATGTCCCATAAAAGACCACCCAAATGGAAAGAAGGTCTAAAGGGAAACTGAGACAAATAGCTTGAGACATCACTTGATCCTATATTAAGCTCTAACTAATGTCACAAAAAGGGCTTCACATGGATAAGTAAATGCACAATTATCTGATGAGGGTTAGAGAATGAATAATTTGTGTGACTGTGCTCATGAGAGTACATGTAGTGGGGGGAAGAGAAATCAAAGGAGGCTGACCAGTTGTCCAACACCCTTCCTATATGTGACACCTAAAGTGGGCTTTGAAGGAAGATGAGGATTCTGCCACAGAGACATAGCAGGACAGGGGAATGGATTATACAAATGCAGAGGGGTAGAAATGAAGTGTTGAATTCAGAAAACATCTTGTATTCAAATGGGACTAGACAAAAAGTGTTTTGAAGGGAAATGATATCAAATAAGTTGGAATCAGATTAGAGCTAGATGGCAGATAGTTACTAATACCAAGCTGAGGAGTTTGTATTTATCACATTTGTCCCCTTAGGAAGGACTTTTTGGACATTGGGGAAACATGCTCTGATAGATAGTACTTAGCACGTATCTAGCACTCCCTAATTATCATTATTATATTCCTAGTTATTTGAGCTCACAATTGGTGATCAATTTTTTAAAAAATGTTATTTGCTAAATGAATTAAATCTAAGTCTTTTTTCACCTATGAAAAATCTTCAGAATTTTATGGGGAAATAAATGTTTACTAGGAAAAAAAGCCCTAGTATTAAAAAAAAAAAAAAGCAGATATGCTTGCTATCTATCCAGTGCAGAAGGGACAGTTAATCAGAATTTCAAAGGGTTGTAATAACAGTTGACAATTTACTCTGATGTCTATGTCCAGATGAACAGCAGGTGTGACAAAAGCAATTTACTATTGATTTACCCACTTCAGAGCTTACTGAACCCCTCCTTATTCTTTCCTCTCCTTGTCCTTTCTTTCCCATTAAGAAAGGAGGCCAAAGTCTTCCTAGTCAATGTTTATTCATCATTGTCACCTTACAATTTTCCTTTGACAGCTTGCCTTTCCTCACTATGACCTTGGCACTGAGAACAAGTGTCAGACATTATTTTAATTTAGAAATCCCCTCAGTTTCGAATTCAGCTGCATTTTAAGGCTTTATTTTGTTCTAATCTCCCTGACATCTTCATTATTTGTACCCAAGCTTCTAGATACTGGAAGTAGATATATAACATTAGTCTTACCAATACCAATCCAAGGTTCTCTGTTCTGATATTCAGGACGTACTGCTCCTAGCTTTAAAAGAAAGACTGAGGGCAACATAGGCAAACACTGCCAGTTGATAATGGGTAGAATTACATTCAGGGCTATACTGGAGCCAACTCAAACTAACTCATAAAAGTCTCATTTTTATTCATTGTCTAGATCTTAAAGGTGGTGGTAAAAATGCTAATAATGCAGATTAAGATTAAAAATGGGCCAAGCACACTATTTTTTTTCTCGCTAGTTGTTAAACATTTACCATAATACTGAATACTTATTATCCATTGCTACTGTCTATAGGATCATAGGACCTTAGGATTATAGGACCTGGAAAGGCCTTTAGAGGCTATCAAGTCCAGTGCCCTTGTTTTCTTGAGACATCCCCACCCCAAGAGCTAAAATAGGTTTTTCAGAGTTACACATCTCATGACTATGTGGGATTTGAACTCAGATCTTCTTAATTCCAAGTCTAGTGCTTTATCTAGTATATCATGCTACCTCAAAACTCATTTCAGTTTATACCATTAATGGAGGTTGCTCCTACCACTGATGCAGATGGCACCATACCTCATTCTAGGTTATTCTTGTTCGTGACTTCTCTCTTCCAAAAAAAATCATAGAGGATCTACCCATATTTTCAGGGGTAGCATTGATTGGGTTGTCTTCCTTAATATTCAGTCCATGATTGGCCAGACTTTTTTTAGGCAAACATTTCCTATATTGTAACCTTTTCCAATTTTTGTCAATTCATCATTGATAATATGTTGCTGGCTATGGTAAGTCATCACAGGTTTCTTCATTGCCCTGTGAGTCAACCACAATTTTGAATTTTTGAGAGGTTGCAGTGTTCTATGATTCACAGTCATATAACATTACCAGGAAATATTAGGATCAAAAATACAGGTTTATGATTCAGGGAGTAGCTTGGGATCATTGAAAGTACTTCACAATTTCCCAAACGTAAGCCAGGTAATTCATTGCCTCCTATTCAATTCTAAGATCACTAATGGTCCATCTGAAAAACCAATCATATGTGTAGTGATGGACTAACAGAAAATGAGTTTCCCCTCCAACTGTAAATCAAATCTAGAAAACAGGCTTTTCTCATCTTTTTGGCTTTGTCCCCAGGTGAATTGTTAGTCTAACTTATTTTGAATTCATGTCATTAAGGCAGCCCTGTAATATTAGAGGGCATGAAGCCATCAGCATAATATTATCTGCAAACTGAGGAATTGAAAAAAACTCACAATATGAAGGAAATCCTTCTTCCTTTCGTACTCTTCAAGGACATCCTATGTAGCTATAATGGGCATGGCTTAACGACCACCGTGAAGATAATTGCTTATGCACTAACATGTATTCCAAGGGATAAATTATATGGAGAACATAACAAGATGCAACCAATTAAATATGTGTGTGTGTGTGTATATATATATATATATATATATGTACATATGTGTGCATGTGCATGTGTGTATCTTGACACTCCCCACCCTTTACATACCCTATATGTTTGGACTCTGATGGATTTAATTTATCTTTTTAGTAAAGTGGCATTTAATGAGACCCATGGTATGGTATAAACTGATTTGGTTTAGAGATCAGAAGATCTGAAATTTCATCGTATCACTGTTACTTCCTAGCTTTGCAACCTTAAATATGACTTCCTCTTTTTTGGGTCTCAGTTTCCTCATCTGTAAAATAGAGAGATTGAACTTGATACCCTGTAAAGTCCCTTTCAGCCTGAATATCCTATGGCCTTACATTTCTGTGTCTGCTGGCCTACCCACTATTCTGTGAACATGCCTACACTTTCAGAATAGTACTTCATTTCTCCTTCTGCTCTCTCTACTCAAATCTCCCAATCCAATATTTCTATTAGTCAATGTCTTATTTATCTTTTAAATCCCAGCCAAATGTAACCACGATAATGATTTTTCTCTGATTCTTACAGTCCAAAATAATCTATCCTCCTCTCCCAAATTGTTCATCCCTTTCTCATGCCATTCATCTCTTTCTACATTATAACACAGTTATTTGTGTACCTATATTTGACTTAGATCCTTAAATACCATCTTGCCCAGCGCTCTCCACATTTTACTCCATAATACCTTGGTGTTGCATTCAGTAAAAAGTTCCATGGAAAAATGTTAATGATATCATACTTTAACATCTGAAAGTATAAAATATCTCAAATATAGTTATTTTCCAATATAGAAAGAAACAAATTCTTCTCATTGTTGTTAAGTCATGTCCAACTCTTCATGACCTCATGGAGCACACCAATGCTGTCCGTGGGCTTTTCTTGACAAAGATACTGACGTGGTTTGCCGTTTCCTTTGCCAGTGCATTAAGGCAAACAGAGGTTAAATGGCTTGCCCAGGGTCGCACAGCTACTAAGAGTCTGAGGCCAGATTAGAACTCAGATCTTCCTGTCTCTAGGCCCAGCATTCTATCTACTGAACCACTAGCTGCCTCTAAATTCATCTACTTGGAACTAAAATTTTACCAAATTCCCTTTATTCTAGGAATATTCCTTAATTTCAGAATTTCCCCCCAACCAGTCTTTCAATCATCCGAGAATTTATAAAGTCTATGGATGTATTTCAAATCCCAACATATTATATGGCAAAATTAGTTCCAGAAATCTATGTTAACTATTTTATTCCCCAACTGATAGAAGAAATACTCTAAGACAGAAAGTGAATCATTTTTCTCCTGCTAGATTATAAGCTTCTTGAGAGCAAGGACTATGTGTTATATGGCTCTGAATCTTTTACAAGCCCAGTGTCTTACCTTTACTATATACTCAATACGTATTTGTTGAAATGAATTACATTTCAAAGAAGTAAATGTAACACAGACCAATATAATCAAATTTAAAAAATATATTTCAGTAATATTAATAACAAACTTGTCTGGAACAAGGACAACTTTTTCTTAGAGGAATTTTTCCTTTACCTGTGACATTAAAAAAATAATGTATGAAAAAATATTGCTATATGTATATATACAAGTGTGTATATATACATATATAATGTATTTGTGTGTTATTGTTATTGATAAATATATATATTATATATATCAAAATGCTACAAGTGAATATTTTCTGTACTTTCTAGAATCTGGTTATGTACTGAAACTAGTACACAAATAATTCTAAGAGGTGGAAGATTTCTTTGCTGAGTAGAGGAACATACTAAAATATCGGGCACATTAAGACTTAAAAGATAGGAATACAAAAGAATTGACCATATTAACATTAAATAGATAATTTGAAACACTTACTAGAAATGTGATGACTTCTTTCTTTCTTTGTTACAGGCATTATCCACAGCTGCTGCCCATTATTACCAATTCCTCTGTCTAAATTATCCATCTTAAGAATTATTTGGAGAAAATTTAAAGATTTAAAGAAAATGAATGTGAAACTCTATTTGAGTCTCTCTAGCAGTGCAAAGCCCTATAACAAGGCTCCTACATACTGAGTCATAGTCTGAACAGGTCATAATTCTTGTGTGTTCGTATATTGCCATAGAAAATCTTTCTAAATGTCCTGTCATTTTGGTCAGACATACTTGTTGAAATCCAGCAGGTGATCAAAGATGTGCCAAAAAGAAATCTTCTTCTCAAGTCAAATGTTTCATTAGAGGCCACAGGGAATTTTCAATCATTCTAGGATGTCCAGGGAGAGTTGACCACCAGAGGTGCTAAGTGCTAAAGAAATAGAAAATGAAACCAAACCCAAATCTGTCTTTCCTTATTCATCCAGAGGGATCTGTGTCAGAAGAAAAGAAACATTCAATTATAAAGATAAAGAAGAGTCCATTTCCCAGCCCAGATGGTACTTTGATTCAAGGATCTATCTTTCCATTGATACATATTGTATCCCACAGGGTAATTCTGACTATAGAAGTCAATATTAAGACTTTGTGCTCTCTCTTTTGATTACAACCCTAACTACCCTCACCCCCATGCATGTACATAGGTACAACATCAACAATGACAAAAAAAAAAAAAGTAGTGGGCACAACTAGAGGAATGAAACTATTTGAATTACTAGGCTCATTGATTTCAAGTTAGACATGCAAACCCCTGATCAAGTAGCCATATAGCCACGCTGGGCAATTTGTTTCTTCACAGATAATGCTCTCTTTCTCATTTGTCGGCTTGTGTCCTCTATGCCTGAAATACTTCTTTCAAAACTCAGGTCAAATGCCAATCTCTGGAAGCGATCTTTCCTAGTCCCCTGATCTGCTTTTATCTTCTCAAAGGGTTTCTTTCATCTACTCTGTATGTATCTTATGTTTCCAATTTATATATACATTACTGCCCCCATTAGAAAGTGAGCTTCTTGAGGGCAGGAACTGTTTTCATCTTTCTTTGTATCCTCAGCATTTAGCATAATGCCTGACACAGATAAAGGGTTTAATACATGCTTTTTGATTATTTGAACAATAAAATGAGGGGGGTTGGACTCTGTGACATCTAAGGTAAAAGCCCAGTTCTAGGCTACCATGAAGACTATTGCTAACAATATCTTGATGATGGCGGTGATGATGATAATAATAATGGCCAGAATTTACATAATGCTTTAGTGTTTACAAAGTGCCTTACATACATTATATCATTAGATTCTCACAACAACCCTGTAAGATAGGTGCAATTATTATCCCCATTTTGCAGATGAAGAAACTGAGACTGAGAGAGGTGAAATGACTGGATCCTACAACTAGTAAACAACTGATACAGAATTTAAATTCAGGTCTTCCCAACTCTAAGTCCAATATTTTATCCCCCATACCAAGTAGTTTCTCCTGCAGATAGACAGATAGACATGTAGATAGACAGACAGACAGATAGATAGATATCTCATGTGTACATAGTTGTTTGCTTGTTGTCTCCCATATTAGAAGGCGGTATCTAAGAAATGGGACTATGTTTTTGTCTTTCTTTGTATCCTCAGTGTTTAGCACAGTGCCTGGCACATGTAATAGGTATTTAATACATGCTTGTTGACTGGCTGTCTGACCCCAATCATTTATTAATCTACCTGTTTTCCCATATCCTCTCCAACCATTCAATTTACAACCTCAGTGTCAATTTTCATTTCTCTTTCTCCTAGTGATTTAGAATGTATTTTTGGCCCCTAATTTTGCAGTTGAGGAAACCACAACTCAAACAGGTCTAGTAATTTGACCAAAGTTATCGTCAGAGACATTGCCATCAGTAGGTCATAAGTTGGTTGCTTTATTTTCCCTGTTATTGCTCCCTCTATCTCTCAAATGAGATATTTGTAAAGCACTTAGTGTGATGCCTGGTAAATAATAGGTGATTAATAAATGCTTATTTCCTCCCTTCCTTCCCCCTGAAGTCTTTTCTTCCTTCTGTCATCTTTCTCCCATTCCTTGGCAATAGTTTTGTTTTTTTTTAACATATCCCTTCCCTTCATTTATCTGTGATGAGCCCATCTGTCCCCACATTATTCATTTTACGTTATTCCTGTCTTTAGGATGATTCATTACTGAGCGACAATTTACACCTACAAAGGAAAAGCAATCACATGACTAATTCTCATGTATAACAAGAAGGGAGGCGCTATAATATACAATTGGAGTTACTAACCATCACATCATATATTTGGGGTGAAGGAACTTGAAAACCCAACATCATTTTGCTATGATCTTCTCTATACCCATTCTGCCTCATAGCCTCTCCTCCTGACCAACCTTTCAAGACAGTTCAAACACTACATTCTACATGAAACCTTTCCCTTCAACTTCTCTTCAACTGCTAGTGTCATCCTTCTCACACTACCTTGTCTTTAGCTACTTCATTTTTATTTCCATGTATTCTCCTCATATTTATTCTGTGTGTACTTATGTATATGCTGGTTATCACCATTTAAATTCTTGCTTGTAGAGATTATTTCATTAATTGCATTTGTATTCCCAGTACTTACCACAGTGCCTGGTATATAATAGGTGCTTAATAGATGCTTGATTGATTAGTTGACCTTACAGTCTCCCCCAATTCCCTCCCAAAAGAATATAACAAGCTATAAACTAGTACTACTGCATTTTCTTTTTGAAATCTGGGGAATTAAAACACTGCTACCGTATTAGGAAAATATCACAGACTTAGTTTAACTCATACCAAGGCAAAAAAAAATCTGTTCTACGATTTCCTTGACAAATGGTCATCCTGATTCTGTTTGAAGACCTATAAATAGAGTGAACTCAGTATATTCTGAGGTTATTCATGTTCCTCATGGGCAGCCCTAATTGTTAGGAAAATGTTCCTTGCATAGAGCCTAAATGTGTGTATGTGTCTGTCTGTCTATCTATTTGTTTCTGTTTGTTTCTCTCTCAAAATGAAGAGATTTTAAAATACGAAAGAATAAAGGAAATTGATACCACCTAGGGAAATCATAGTATTAGATATATAATGCAAATACAGCATCACATATGATAATGCAGACAAATTCCTCATGCAGCAGAAGTAGAGTTATCTATTGGTACTTCAGATGAAATATTTTAAATGCCTTTGGAAAATACAAATGTTTCATTCTATTACTATGAAAAAACTGTCAGTTTTCAAATTTGTTCAATTTTAGCTTACCCAAAAGATGATTTCATGCATATTTTAATAATTTTAAATTGTTTTTTAACTAAAATTTTATAGGAAATGAGGCTATAAGTACAAATAAGAAACAGCACCTAGAAACATAAGATAGTCATTTCCATATATCCTTTTGCTTCTATGTATAATTATGTAATATGCTTGGTTAATAATCAACAAACTTAAGTTATGCTTTTTATTGCTATATATGTATGTGTATGTATTTTGTATGTGTGTGTCTGTGTGTGTGTGTGTCTGTGTGTCTGTATGTACAGATGTATACAGAGTAAATATGAGGTAATTTAAGAGAGAAGTACAAGAACCTACATCACGGGGCTCTTTGGAGGCTCAAATATGTATAAAGTACTTTGCAAACCAAAATGTTAGCCATTGTTGTTGTTATCATTATAGTTAGCAGTGTATAGTGGTGTTTTGCCAATGTAGGTTATTTCTGTCCACATAAGTCTGTCTACACATGAGTAAGCATAGATAACTTTAGAGTCTCTTCTCCTCACATTTCTCTAAAGGAGGTTTTGATTCCTGCCAGGAGAGGAAGCCGAAGGTTGGGTCCAGAAGTTGGTCACTCTGCTTTCCTCAGAGAATGAGGGTATGGGGCTACAATTCTATCTATGTGCTTTCTTAAATACTTTCAATCTAGGGAAATAATTTTTATGCTCATGCTGTATTTCTAATCATTATGCCTTAATTGAGGAGTGCTTCAATCTATATATACAAAATTGACTCTCTTCCCATCAAATGTCTATTCCACAATGAACGCATATAGTGACTAGCAAATAACTCATTTATCCACATTCATAGCAAAACTGAAATCAGAGGTGTGCATTTAAGAGTATATCAGGCAATACAAAATGAATGAGTTTATTATGTGTTAAGCGCTGTGCTAAACATGTTACAATTACTACTTCACTTGATTATCAAAGTAACTCTGGGATGTAGATACTATTATTATCCCCATTTTGCTACTAAGGGTCACACAGCTAGTTAATGTCTGAGTACGAATTTGAACTGAGGTTTTATTTGATTCCAGGCCCAGCACTCTATCCACTGTACCGTCTAGCATCATCTTTATCACATGCTCTCTCTCTTAAGGTAACCAATAATATTAACTCACATTTCTAGAGTATATGACATTTTACAAAATCTTTTCCTCATGTAATAATTATAATCAGAGTTGCTCTTCCTTGTGGAAACTGAGGTCTGATTCTGACCATATGAGGACAGCATTGGAAAGGCTTGGGATTTTGACATGTCATGGTAACCCTTGAGAGATACCTTGATATTCACCCTACACCTTGATAGTGGCAGGAATGCAGGATCCTGCATCAATTAAAAGAGGAGAAGACTTCTAGTTTGGTTTCTTTGCCATCAACTCTCCAGTTGGCATCGTGTAACTTTGAGGTTTCCAATAAGCAGTATGGAAAGACTGGCTTTTGTTTAACCCAGCATGATTGGGACCATGCTCATATGGCAGCTTACGTACAGACTCAACAGGGTAAATGAGTCTGTGCCCCTCACTGCCTTTTTCTTTTGCTGTTTCGTTTCCTAAGTAGATGACCAAGCAGCAACCTTGAGATGGGTGAAACCAGGATTAGAGGTGATTGTGAGAGTTCCAGTAGTCTGCAAGTCTTCAAAAACTGTGGCATCACCACCTACTCAGGCAGTAGTATCTGACAAGCGAATATTTTGTATTCAGAAGAGGCAGCTAGGTGGCACAGTGGATAAAACACTGAACCTAGAGTCAAGAAGAACTGAGTTCAAATCTGTCCTTGGACAATGACTTCCTGTTTGACCCTGAGTCAGTCACTTAACCTCTGTTTGTCTCAGTTTCCTCATCAGCAAAATGGGAATAAAATTAGCACACAGGGTTGCTGTGAGGATCAAATGAGATAATCGTTAATCCTTAGCACAGTGCGTAGCACACAGTAAGCACTATATAAAGGTTAGCTATTATTATTAAGAGAAGATGGCCACTGACAGGATTGGCCTAAGGCTGCCTATTTGACCAGCACATGTATACCAGGAATTGTTTTTAACAGTGCAGAACTGAGTTGAAGTGAAAAAAATAACTAATTAGCAGTTTTGACAACTGTTTCTATATTCTAATATGTTAGCTATAAATTAAGCTACTAACACCTGCTTTAAATCATTCTGTCATTGGGCACTGAGTCTTCTATGCTTAATACCTCTTTTTATCTGTAGGAATGAACTAGCCATTGAATGCTGAGTACCTGTTATTCTCCACGATTTTTGTGAACCCTATCTACTAGGCTAAAATTAACCTTAAAGGACTGGCATGGGGAATTAGAGGCAGTCTCCCTAAAGGAATGAACTCAATAGAACCCCACGCTTGGCCCCAGAACAGGGAAGGTCGAATGACTCCACCCTTTGGGCCCAGCTGTAGTTTCTCAAGATTCGACTCCCAACAATCCTATGAAATATAAAGGTACAATATTCCCATTTCCATTTTACTGATGGAGAAACTGATGATAAAAAAAGTTTAAGTCACTTGTCCAAGGTCACAAGAGTAGTCAGTGGCATAGCTAAGACTCAGAGCAATTGCTTCATTTGGTTCTATTTATTCCCACTATTCACTGGGCCACATTATGTAAATCAAGAAACAAAGAACCAGCCACCGCAACTGGTTACCCTCATTTAGAAACCTTTCCAGCCCTTCTCAGTTGCCCTTCTCTGGACCTTTTCCAATTTTATTATGGCTTTCTTGAGATACCAGTTGTTTGAGGCAAAGGCTTACCACAGTTTTTGTTAATTTCCAAAACCCTTCCTAATGGTACATAAAATTCTTTAATCTTCTTGCTATCAGCAGCCCTAATGTATTCAAACGCATTTTATAATGAATTCTGGAGCCCTTTCCTCACCAGTCTCAAAGCTGAACACACAGACAGGGTAGTGTTGTTATAATAAGAAGAGCATTGGATTTAATGTCAAGTAATCTAGATTTGAATGTGTATCTGCCCCTTCCTATCAGAGTGATTAAGAGTGATAATAAGAATGAACATCTTAAAGTTTACCAAGCACTTTCTATACATTATCTCACTTGATCCTCACAACAACCATGCAAGGTAAATATTGTTGTTACCTCTATTTCACAGATAAGGATACTGAGTGTCAGAGAGGTTAAGTGACTTGCCAAGAATCATGTGGCTAGTTAAGTGTCAGATTAAGGATTTGAACTCCAGTCCTTCTTACTCTAAGTCTAGAATTCTTGCCACTATACCTACATGACACTACTAGATATACACTATACTGTTACTTCCTCATTCTGAGCCTCATTTTCCTAAACTGCACAATGTGGGAGTTGGACTGAATGAACTCTAATTTCCTTCCATCTCTAAATCCTATCATGTCACAAATATATTTGTTGTCAATGCTGTTCAGTCATTTCAATCATATCTGACTCTCTGTGACCTTGTTTGGGGTTTTCTTGGCAAAGACACTGGAGTGGTTTGTCATAGCCTTCTACAACTCATTTAATAGATAAGGAAACTGAAGAAAACAAGGTTAAGTGACTTGCTCAGGGGCACACAGTTAGTAAATGTCTAAGGCTGGATCTGATTTCAGAAAGAAGAAAGTTTCTGTCTTCAGACCCAACACTCTATCCATTGTGCCACCAGGTTGTCCTCACAAATATATAGATTTCAATATTTTCCTTAAAACAACTAATCTTGACTTGTCAGAGTGAAGTTCATATACTGCTTTTCTTTCATGTACTGCTTATCTCACAGAACATTGTGAACACTATCCCCACCCTATGCCACTCCTTATAATTTATCATTGACAATTTAGCAATTGACTGCCTGAAAGATCTTGTGTCAAATGCAAATAAGTAAATTTTATAATAAACTCTTATCCTAGAATACTTATAAAGATGTTAAGTATGAACTTCTAGCACCAGTCCCTTAAGAGCCCAGTTGTTTACATTTTGCCATCAAGAGGAGTTGCAACAAAGAGAAATAGAAATAGACATAGACATAGATATAGATATCTGTTCATCCATTTATTTTTATATATTCGTAGCCATATGGTGTGGTGCAAGGCATACTAGCTATGAGGTTGGAGGACCTTGGTTGGTTAGAATTTCAGGAGGTAATGTGGAGGAGAGGCCACTTCTCCAGGAGGGAATAAAATTAGCCAAGCCTCAGAGATAAGGGAGTACTCTACATGTGTGAAGACAGTGGGTGATCTACTTGGGTTACAATATAATGTAATATTGGGTTACAATATAATGTGGGTAATAACCCTGGGCATATAAACAGGACTTTCAGATTCCCAAAGTGATTCCCATAGATCTCACTTAAGCTTGACAGCTACCCAAGGAGGTAGGTACTACAGGTATTATTATCTGCATTTTATAGAGGAGAAAATCGAGGTTCAAAGTGGTGTAATTAATTAGTAAGTATTAGAAATAAGATACAAACAAGATCTGCCAGAACCCAAGTGTAGCATTCAATCCACTTTATCATATTTTAAAAGACAAGACTGGAAAGATTGATTGTGGGGATATGGTGAAAGCCTTTAATGTCATGTTAAGAATTAAAAATTTTCATTTCTTTTGTTTTGGATTGCTTTTGTTTGTTTGATGGTTGTTGTTGTTGTTGTTGTTGTTGTTGTTGTTGTTGTTTTTGTTTTCCCAATAGGCAATGTGAATGCAATAAAGATTTTATAGAAGAGGAGTCACATCAGCAAAATTCTACTATGTTAGACATAAAGGAAATTTTGCTGAGGGGCCTTGCTGTGAGATATAAGAAGGTCAAATTATATGTCAAGTTAATATTTGTGTTTGAAGAAAAAAGAATGCAGGAAAATAAGCCAGCAAGATATATCTTTTTCTGGGTGACTATTAGAGTAAGGCTTGGGGGCTTGGATAGAAGTACTCTTTTATGTGTCAAATTCATGTTTATGAAGTTGTATGTGTTAGATTAACATTTATGAATATTGTAACTTAAGCTAATGTTACACTGTATTGCCTATGAAGCTAATGTTTATGTTACATCATGTTAAGCTAATGTTTATGACATACTGTGTTAAAAACAAAGCATATGCTGAGTGGGAAAGAATTGTGGAAAATACTACACATTCCTTTGTCAAATGATCAAATCCCATACAAAGGGCTTAGTGGCCACTATGCCATGCAGACTCATCCCATTTACTCCCAGGTAAACATTCCCTAAAGAAATTCCAGGATGGTTCACATGTACAGAAGAAGTATCTAAATGTTAATAATTATTATGTGGTAACATTTGTAACAGGGAAAGATTATATCACAGAGGAAAAGGTAGGGGATTAGTGAAGGCTTTTCTAGATCTCCATTCAAAGAGGAAAATTGCAAGCGTTGCCAGAAAAAACATAGGGAATAAGACTTCCTAAGATACTCTATTATCCTGCATGCAAATAGCAACCTTCTGTAAGGCAGTAGTGGGAGGACACCATCACTGAAAAACAGAATAGAGGGCTAACAAGCTACAGGAAATTTAACCAGGTGACCATACAATACGAAATATTACTATCCAATACAATGAGAATATTAATTTTAATTGCTTTAGGTTTTGAACCTTGAAAAAGACTAAGTGAACTATGTTCTATGTTTATTTACTCATGTTTAGGATAAGCCTAAAATGATTAACCAAATAAATTTTCCTTTAGGAGAAAAAAAAAAGTTTTACTGTGCCTTAAAGTTTATGTTAAGAAAAATGATATTTTCTTTAATGTAGATTCCCTGGGCTCATACAGCATGTCAGTAAAAGTCATTGATCACAAGATTTTCCATGAAGCCTTTTTCATACATAGAGGACATTCTATCTAGGCCATAGGGGACAGAGCTAGATAAATACAAGTTCCCAGGAAGTGACAAAAGAGAAGGAAGAATATAACATTTTAGGACCTTTGGACATACAAAGAATAACTTATAAGAAAAAAACTCCAAATTATGCAAAAAATCTATTTTGAAATTAGGAAGCAAAGCAAATTTTGTTCTTCTCAATGATTCCTCAAAAATTTTCCAAGAGCAGTTAGTCTATCTCTCTTCTTTGGGTCTGTTATACTATATTATACTTAATATGAATGTATGTATATATGTATGTAAACTGCTATGGATACTATGGACACTATGGACAAATGACAACTTGTCAGTAACCCAACTCAACTTTTCTGAGATGATGATTTGTAGGTCAATATAAATTATATGTTAGGCTATGTCAATGGAGCTAATTTAAAACCTGAAATTCCCCCCAAACAATAAAAATGCAATGTACTATATCTGCAGTATCTAGCTCAAGGCCTGGAATTTAGCAGATACTTAATAAATAACTGTTGTTTAATTGACATTTCTTTAGTATTTTAAGGTATATAAAGTGATTTAGATATGTAACTTCATTTATCTTCATCCTATGAGTTAGATATTATGGCTCTTATTAATATTCCTATTTTATAGATGAGGAAAGTTGAGGCTCAGATACTTTAAATGGTTTGCACAGTTACATAGCTTCCAGGTAGCAAGGTGACGCAGTGGATAGACCACTGGTCCCAGAGTCAGAAAAACTCATTTTCCTGAGGTCAAATATAGTCTCAGACACTTACTAGCTCTATGACCCTGGGCAAGTCACTTACCCATGATCATTCATATCCCGGCCCATCTCCTCCCATAACATGAAGGCAGTGCTGTCCAGGGCAACCTACAGACTTATAAGAAAACTCAACTCTACTTCATGATCCTCCCACCATCAGGAAAAAAACTAAAAGAAGCTTGTCCAGACAAGGACAATAGTATGGACGCACTCTGTAATGCCACCAAGCTCAGCCAGACAACTGAAAACAGAGGTAACTGGGGCAAGACCTATGTTTGTGGTTATGGAGTATATGCAGAACTTTGACATTTTCTCAGCACAATGAAATCTTTTAAAGTGTGATTTATATATCCACAGAGGATATACTTGATGAAAATATGAAAAGAAATCAGACAGTTTTTGCAGCTAATTTTCTTAACATACAGCACCTTTAGAGTCACACAAAGTTGACTGATAGGTGTTGAGAATATACAATTCTGATGTTTATTATTTGTTAGTTACCAAAAAATTACTAAATTAAGAAATAGCACCCATACTATCCAGATTCTAACATACAGATTGGATGAAAATAAATCTAACATTTTTCTAGGCATATCCATTCATTTGTCATCAGTCATAGCCACCACTCAGAGAAGGGTTGGATACTGAATGAGAATATTATGAAATTAGGTTGGAAGGGCAGATTAGAATTAGATTGTCATAGGCTTTGAATGCCATGCTAAAGTTTTGCTATTTATGAGTGGGCGAATTGATAATGAGGAACTCCTACATGCTGATGTGATCATACCTATATACTATGAACATTACTTTGAGAAACATGTGAAGGGTGGGTTGGGAAGAGAGAAACTAGAGGCTTTGAAACCTATTGGGATTATATTGCATCTGTCCAGGTGAAAAATAATGAGGACCCAAACTTGAGTGCTAGAAGTGGAAGTAGAAAGGATGGTGTCAATGTTAAAGAAATTTCAGAAGGAATTGACAAATGATTATTTGGGCTTGGTGGATGGGGACAGAAGAGTCAAGGATGACTCCAAGTTCCAAAATTAGGTGTTTTTTTTTTTAATTTCATCAACAGTAATAGGAAAGTTAAGAAGATGGGCAGATTTTTAAGGAAAGAGATATCTCAGTTTGAGACATGTTGAATATGAGGTTTTTATGGAATGACCAGGTAGAAATGCCTAACACACTGTTGAACATGCAGAACTGGAAATGTATATTTGAGAGTCATCTATGCAGAGGTGATAGCTAAAATGATAGGAATGAATGAGATTGTCAATGGAGACAATGTAGGTAAAGGAACAAAAAGGGCCAAGGAAAGTCTTTGGAGTCACAAAAATAGAGGGGAAAAAGGAAGAAAAATAACTAGATGAGAAGACTGAAAGGAAGCAGTCAGAGAGAAGAACTCAGAGAAAGTATTATGGGATTAAACCTAGGAAGGAGACAATATCATGAATCTGTGAATAATAAATGGTGACAATTGGTGGAGAGAGATCAAAAGGAAAGAGGAATAAGAAAAGTATTGCATTTGTCAATGAGTAGACCACTGGAAACTTCGGGAAAAGCAGCTCCAGTAGAACAGTGTGATGGAAGCTAAGTTACAAGTGGTTAAGTAATTTGCATGGGGACTTGGCAGGAATTTACAAATTCCCAATTAAAATAAGTCAAACAATTTATTTCATTCATCTCTGGAAAAATGGTAGAATCCTGATCATTATAAAGCTTTGTTTGGTAGCCAATAGGAACAGGGGAGCTAAAGAATTGTTTTTTAATTTTACAAAAGCAGAGAAGCAGAGAGATAGAAGACTTTTTTTTTCAGCCAAAAACACAGTTTATTGAAAATTGGCTATATTAACCAGACTCTTAAGGAATCTGAGCATCTTTGGGCTGTTGGCTAGATGGTGAAAATCTGAGCAGTGGCTAGATTATAAGAATCTGAGTATCTTTTTTTTTTTTAAAGACACTTGGGGTTAAGTGACTTGCCCAGGGTCACACAGCTAGTAAGTGTCAAGTGTTTGGTTTGAGGCTGGATTTTGAACTCAGGTCCTCCTGACTTCAGAGCCAGTGCTCTATCCACTGCACCATCTAGCTGCCCCAAGAATTTGAGTATCTTAATGGAGACAAGGTGGAACTTATATACAGAAAGACTGTGGGAGGGACCTAGGAGTGGCCAATAAACTGGGGTGGACAGAACTCCTGGGACCCGGACCTCTTGGCCAAGGGCGAATGGAGCCTAGCTAGGATTAAGGGTGGGAAATGGCCAGGGTCATACATAGGGAGGTAAGACAAAGGAAGGCCAGGGTAGGTTAACAGAATGGGAGACTGGGTGTAGCCACAATGAAAGGCCAGTTGATGGGATTATAGCCTCAGGCAAATGCCAGAGATTTGGTCAAGTGGGAAAGCCCAGGGTTTTTCCTTTCTAGGGTCTAGATCCCAACCCCATCATTCCCCCCTCAAACAAATGGGACCCAACTTCTTTTAGAGTAAGATGCGAAGTTCTCAGCTTCTGAAACTGCTTCCTGCTGGCAAGGGGCGTAGAGCTGTCCCTGCCTCGAGGGGGTCCCAAAGAGGAGGTTGACTGGCATCCAGGGAATGATGTGGGGACATTTGCTGGTGCTTGCTGTTTGCTACCAACTGTAGGTGACTGGCCCATGGTCTGGAAGACACAAATCTGACAGAAAAGGCTGCAGGGCCCAGATATAAAGTGGGGACTAGATTTAGGGCCCAACTTTGAGAAAATAAAACATCCTTAGCTCTGTTTGGATTCAGTTTTCCAACCATGCAGCATCAAATCTACCTCATAACCAGACTCAGGAATAGCCAGGTAACATTCCCTTTCAAAGGAACATAATGGAGAAACTGAGCCAGGAGGATCCCATCTTAGACTGAGGCTAAAATTGTCCTCTCAGCTTTTCCTGATGCTGACTTCCCACCAGTATCACCTTCTCTGAGTAGCTTGTGGGATTTCTCTCAGATGGTGGATTATTGATTATCAATGGATTATGACCCATCAGACAACTCAATATAAAATCCTATGAACTTTTGCCTCAAACAGCAAGTTTTACTGATCACAGCTTAGGAAAAACTTTTCCAGGATTTACATCTCAAACTTAAATTTGTCCTGGTGCAAAAAGCCAATCATTAGAGATTTCTATACACTTGCAAATTCTCAGCAAGCCATACATAACCCAAACAAGCTTTTTGGCTAGTTTACACTTTAAAACAATAACCAACAATAGCCAAATTATTTTAGCGGTAACCAAATTATGAAAAGTTGCTTGACCTAACTGATACAGAAAGTTCACCAATTTGAAACTTGAAACAAACCTATTACCAATCAGGTGACTTCAGTTTTTTTAAATACACTTCCAAATTACTTTACACAGAGAATCAACATAACAGTTAAAACTACAAATTTAAAAGAGCATGCTTACCCAAGTTCAGAGGCCAGCTTCTTTACCTTGAGAAATATGTGCTGAACTTGGGTGATGCTTCCAGGCAAAGGTTGCCCTTGGACCCTAGGCCATTGCCAGGGGGGCCCACACCATAGCTGCTGCCCCTCCCCCCTCCTTCCTTTTCCCCAGGTGGGGGAGGGTGAAATCAAAAGTGAGGGTAAAGGGTGAAACTCTCTTCTCCTATGAGAGGAGTTAACAGATACCCTCTTGACTCAAGCAAAGGGAGTGGGAGAAATGGGTGACCAGGCTTGTACAGGTGTTTCAAAACTCCTTAATAATCAATCACAAAACCTCCAGAATCTGCCAAGATATTTTTAGCTGTTCTAACTTTCCTCCATGAAAGAGGATTCAGAAGTGCAGAGGGAAGGGAGTAAGTAAGCCCCAGGGAACCAAAAAGCAACTGCAATTTTCCCCAATTCCCTAGCACCGAGGGAATTAACAGAATTGAGCATATACTTCCAGATATGGTGTCCATCCTTGTCCTGTATGCTGTGGAAGGTGTACCCAGGTCCATGGCCTTCAACCAACCCATTGGACCAAGAGCCTGAGAGCATCAGGCCGAATGAGAGACAGCCTAGTAACTGTCTGCCCAAAAAGCACCTCCAAGCTGGTGCTCGGAAAGCAACCCAACTGTAGAGCAAGAAAGGAGGGAGGAGAGGCTTACATACCTTCCAGTCTTGGCTGGAGAAGAACTTGGGGTCAGGCAGTTTCACCGTATGGGCCACCAAAATGATGCAGTTTAGGGGTCCAGGGGTGCTGGGACCCCAAAATCACAACACATGGGTTCTGCCCAAATGAATTCGACCCAAGCCTTCTTTCAGCCAAAAATATGGCTTATTGAAGATTTGACATATTAGCCAGACTCTTAAGGAATCTGAGCATCTGTGGGCTATTGGCTAGATTGTGAAAATCTGAGCAATGGCTAGATTATAAGAATCCCAGCAGTGGCTAGATTACAAGAATCTGAGCCGAGACTTTTCAAAAACGTAATCAATAGGATCAAAGTATAAAAAAGTACAAAATTACTGTAATTCTGCTTAGAATCCTATAAGGAACTATCTGTGGGCAAATTCAGAGAAAAGGAAGTACAACTCTACACTAGCTGCCTTAACCACCTGAGGCTAAATTACCCTGAGGCTGACTCCGTGATTAGTGAGTCCTTACCTAGGACCTCCATACCTTCAGAAATCTCCATGGCTGCTCATTTTCCCACTTGACTTACTGGCTGTCTTGCTCACATATTGGTACCACTCCCTTTCCCCTCTTCTTTTTCATACCCCTCCCTTATACCATGGGAATGTAAGTTCTTTGAATGTCAAGACCATCTTGTGTTCTTGTTTTCTATTCGCAGTGTTTACCACAGTGACTGAAACATAGTAAGTGCTTGATAAATGTTCTATTATATGTCTACTTATCTACCTCCCTATTTACCTATCTATTAATCTTTCTATTGATATGCCATTTGTTTATCTATTGCATATTTCATTCAAATCATGGGAGAAATTGGAACAATATAATATACTAATATTTATATATTAAGAGGTTGAAACAGAAGGTATGGAGTGAAGGACAAAGAGGAACACTATCCTTAAAATTGTTTAGAAGTTATTTTCACATCTACTCCTTTTTTCTTCTTTCTATACTTTTTCTTCCCTTCCTTCTTCCTGTTCTCTCCTTTTGCTCTCATCCTCTCAGGGTCATTATCAATTAAGATTGCCTATTTGAGTCAGGGGATAAGGAAGGAAAAATTATTATCCAGATCATACGTGGTTCCCCCAGACAGCCCCCATTTTAGGCATTAAATACATGTTTTCAGGATTCCTGGGAGATTTTGTGTAAATTACACCGTATCTAGAACCATATGCTTTGGCTGAGAAGTCAGCAGTATGATGAGAGCTTCAAGCTGCTTTGATGCCTGATAAAGATCAGACTGTTTGCAAAGAAGGAACTGTAGCTGCCAAGAATAGTTATATACCTTATGTTCATATTAGGGACAATAGAAAATTTGGTATGCTCCAATACATTGCAATATGATCAACAATTAAATCTAGCAGATGAGACAGCCTGCTGCTGTCCTTATTAGAATTTGGAAGTTATAGATTGTTAGAAGGAACCTCATAATAACCTAGCACAATTCCCTCATTTTATAGATGAATAAACTGAGGCTACAAAGGAAAAGTGGTCTGCTTAAGGTCACACATAAAGTCAGTGGCAGAAATGAAATTCAAACTCAGGTCTTCCAACTCCAGCACATTTTTCTGAGTCTCATATATTTCATTGGGCTGACACTGGAAAGGCTGTAACTTCTATATTCCAAATACATTTTTCTACATATGGTACAATTGGAAAAAATGATATACCTGAAGCACAAGGATCTAAGTTCAAATCCTAGCTCTATCACTCACTGCATTGGGCAAATCAATTCACCTCTCTGGGCTTTACTTTCCTTACATGAAAAAGGTTAGGGTTAGGCCAAATGGCCTCTAAGTCCCTTGCAGTTCTAATTATATGATCTATACTTCTTAATTGGCATCTTTTATATGACTACTTTTTTGTATTTACATATTTCCTTTCCAGGTATCCTTTACATAATTCTCAGGTCATCTCTGCTTAAACTGGTGAAGGACTCCAGTGCAGATGTTAACACACTTCTAAAATATCTACTGCATTATGAGCATTGTGAGGAGGTAGCATGGGACCTTGGAAAGAACACTGGCTCCTGATTCTTAGGCCCAGGGTTTAAATCTTTGCTCTATCACTACCTCACTACCTGTGGGACTGCATATAATTTACCTTCACCTCAACTGTCAAATGGGAGGATAAGACTAATTGACTTCTAAGGTCCACTCCAGTTCTAAATATGTTATCCCATGATCCCATGTGGAACATAAAAAGATTGAAGATGAGGTCTCTGTCCTGTTTTCTTGAAAAGTAAAATCTAGTAGTAGTAGAAGTAGAGTAGTAGTAGTAATAGTAACTCTGCCTCCCAAATTACATGCTAATCATTTTACAAAAATTATCACATTTGATCCTCCTCATATCAACCCTGAAAGGCAAATGCTATCATTATCTCCATTTTACAAAGGAAGAAACTGAGGCAAACAGCAGCTAAGTGACTTGTTTGGGGTCATAGAGCTAGTAAATGTCCAAGGCTAGATTTGAACTCAGTTCTTCCTAACTCCGGGCCCAGTGCTCTATCCACTGAACCACCTAACTACCCCCATTTAAAAAAAAAAGTTATGACACCAAAACAAATACTTATAATAGAAAAATATGAATTTTAATTAATTTCTTTATGTGAAAGAAAAAAGAAATACCTACTCCGTTACTATGCTTGAAATAAATCCCTGAATTATAGTAGCTCTCTCTACCTATTAGCTTCTGTCTATAAGCCTTCACGATTCCTTTGCCTTAATTATAACTTACAACCAAAAGCCACTTCCAAGAGTAAATTCTTTTTACCTTTACTAGAATCCCCCTGGTAAATCTGCCTCAATGCCCAATTAGTCAACAGAACTGAGATAATAGAAGAATTCCAATACCTAAAGGAAATGGGCATTTATCCATGGTACAACTGCTTGCTACAGTCAACTCTCCACTCTCAGGTTCATGACTCTCAAAATTTCCTAAAGAAATGTTTTACTAGTAATTTAGGTTTACTAGTAATTACTAGTAATTAGGTTCTTACCTTAAAAACTGAAAGCACAAAGTACACGATACCACGTCGTTTGAGGATGGACCTAGCACTGCATGATTTGGACATACGGGGAGAAAATAGAGAGGGGTTTAGGACACGGGATGATATCAAAAAACTTCAGGTCCATATAAGAATTTCCAGGCAGTAAGTGGAAATATGGATAGCCTGAACACCTGGGATAAAGGGTGCGAATGCTAGAGGAGAAGAAGGTGATGAATGGGGGAGACAGAGTCGAAAGGGAGAAAGGACACAGAAATAATAGGTGACAATAAAAACATCTTTTCTCTCTCTCTCTCTCTGTTTTACATTTGTACCTACGTCTTCCTGGCTGTAGCAAATGCCTCAGATCAAAAGTGTCAAACTGATAGCCAAGTCACCTGTAGAACCTTCCTGTGTGGCTAGAATCAGATTAAAATGTAATTGGGAAATGCTTAACAAAATAAATAAAAATACAATATAGATAATGTTAATTTGTGGTTTTCTAAATCAATATACCACCTGCAGGGATCTATTTCTGTTTGAGTTTGATAACACTGCTTTAGATAACACTAGTTTATCTCAAAGGGATCCTTTAGTCCTCTTTCCCCTCAATATGCTTGTTGCATATCCACTCCTGTACTACCTATGTCCCAGTGGTTCCCCACCCCCATCTATAGGGGCACCATAGCATACTTAAAGATATAGAGGGACCAGAAAATACTAACATATTTCAGATAACCAACTGGTATCAGATCCATTCTGGGGTGTGTGTATTGAAGGAAGGTATCAGGAAGGGTAAGGTCACAGCAACTTGTGCAGAGGTACAGCCTATTGAGGAGGTTTCTTTTCTCTTTAGCTTCAATTGCAAGACACTTACAATGACATGTTTGGTGTTTAGCTTATGAAGGGAAAGAACTATCTATATAGTGTGCTCAACTGTGTAAATTTAAACTTTATAGCCAGTGATGTGACCAAAGGTCACCAATGGTCAGACACTGAGATGCTCAATAGAATGTTTCATCTTTGTCAGAATTAAGTGGGGCCATCGTTCTTTTTCCTGAATGTTTATGGAGTATTAACAATGCCCTCAGCACTCTAGAGAATGAAGAAGTAAATGGTATATTCTCCCATATTCTGAGGAAAGACTTATTTTCCCAACAAAAAAAAAAAAACTTTTTCTAACCTGAAGGTCAGTCTCATCTTTGAGGGATCATTATAAATGCACTCCTTTTTAAAAGATGAAATAATCAACTATTAATTATTCAAAGAATTTAACGATGCACAATATCTGTTATATTTCCAAGTATGTTTCCACTTGAACATATACAAATGATAAACACAATAGTATATAAATCAGCACTTAACTTCAAATTAAAATATATTTCAAATCTGTTGTTTTAATTTTTCAAAACCAGAAGTGTCAAGGGAATCATTCCTAAAGCAATGCATTCCTTATCTTGATATTTCATTTGTATTTTAAGGAGTTTTAGCAAAAGGAATACATTTTATGATTCTTTTTTTCCCTAGAAATAACAGATAGTTTTTGAAAAGTCTTCAAGATTACAAAATTAATTTAAATGCATTTCATTTTAAAGCAATTGGCATTAACTCCTTAAAATATTATATTTTATTAACTTTAGTACTAAGATTTTACTAAATACAAAAACAGTGAACAAGATTGTCACGATACTTAAATATTATTCATGTATGTTATGAAAATAAGCATTCTCAAAGCACACATAACTGCTGAAGGAAAAAAACACTTATTAGAGAATACAAACCTACATAATTAAAATTTTAAATGATCAAATATTTTCATAGATAAATATTTCTTAAGTATTTAAAATATCAGAATTATCTTAAATCTTATGTTAAGTAATTTGTTATATTTTCTGGATAGTGATTCATCTTAACAAGATCTACTAACAGGTGATATAACAATTGAAAATGCATTATGCAAAATGTTTCCCTGTTAACTCCAAATACCACCAATTCTATTGGTGTTGACAGATTCATAACTGGATTTTTGTTTTTGTTTTTGTTTTTTGCTTCTAGGGTAAATGGCACAAACAGGTCCTAAAATTGGGTGTGGAAAGCATAAGGCTGGGCAGAACCTGGTATAAAGCTTACTGAATGCCTAGTGGGACAACTTGACAGAGTGACTAAGGTGCTGGATTTGGAGTCAGGAGGACCTGAGGTCAAATCCTGCCTCTGAGCATTACTAGATGTATGACCCTAAACAAGTTACTTAACCTTCTCAGAATCTCTCTGGAACCAACTCCAGAACTGTGGGGAGAAAGAGAATGACTTTGTAAGTTATATGTAAGGGAAATGAGCTAGCTCCTCAACATGTCCTTAACTTCCAGCTTGCATTCCTAGAGAGTTTGAGGAATTTCCCATTGGGTACAATCATGGCCTCTCTCTCTCTCTCTCGGTTAGAGAGATAATTTTATTCTAAATTGTATAACTTCTCTGTTTGCTATTGTTTGAACAAATGGTTTTACTCATCCTTCACTATTTGTGATATTCTTCTATGTACTAGCATGTGATGCAAATGTGTCAAACTGGATTGTAAGCTAAAAGCTACCCTCCCCTTTAAAGGAGAGTGACCAGGGAAGTTAGAGGCTTTTGTTTTGAACCTAAATATCATGTCCCTAAATCAGCAATATGTAGAGTAGCAGAAATATAATTTTAGTCTAGTGATCCCTTCTCATGCTCTCCTCAAGGCAGTAATAGGAGTCACTCTTGAAGAGGAGAGGTAAGATTCTAGAGATATTTGTCAATGTTTCCCCTTGAGCCTTCTGTCCCATGTGGATCTCAACATGTGCACACACCATGCATGTATGTAATTAGATTTGCAAATCTTAAAATACCATATAAATGTTATTTATTATTATTATTATTATGTCATAATCTGGTAGCTACCTTCTTATACAATTCTCACTAATCTGGTGAAAGACTTCAAATTCTCATACCATGCTCTAAATTTTAGCATCCTAAAACAAATCCCCAGTTGTCTCTCACACAAGTTATGGCTTTGGCTAGTGAATTCGTTTGACCAAATTTCTTTCTGCATTTCTGAGTGATCTACAAAGAAGTCTAGCATAAGAAAAAGTAATGGTCAGGAAGGGAGTGTGGTGGCTATTTTTCAAAGCTTTGATGTGCTACTTTTCCTTGAGGTATGTAGAGTCCAATCAATCATGGATTATCTGGTTTACCTTTTTGCCATTCAGTGATTTTTTTTAAACTTTTGACCTACTGTGTGAGACTGAATTTCCTGCTAAGATTGAGTACAGAATCCTAGGCTTTATCTCTAAGGTCCAGTTCTCTGGCTGACTTATCATGGTACTCTCAGGCTCAGAGAACTACCAGCACCATCCCAAATGATGACACAATTACCTAGCAAATTAGCTGCTATTCATCTCTTTAGGTGGCACATTTAACAACTGTGGACTTCAAAGGAAAGCAAAGGCACAATTCTTTCCCCAACAAGCAAATGGGGACCCTGACTTCCTGCAGATAGACAGAGGAGCCAAGGTGAGTCTCAGAAGCATGTCACAGAATTCACGGAAAGTAAGTTGGCAGTTCCTATCCATCAAAGGCACTCTTAGACTTGATGGTTAGCCTGGGTTTGATGTTTAGTCAATCCTCTTTGAAAATGGGTCCCAGGGGCTAGAAATTCATTTCCTGGTGTGGTCCTTAGGAATACCTGCATGTATATGGAGCACTTTGGGGATTCCATCATCTGATTGTGTTGGGAGACATGTGAGCTTGCAAAAAGAGAAAACTTTTTAAGTCCCTCTGTTGAAAATTATTTATTTTGGATTCTATTGATGCCAGTGGAGTTTTCAGCAGTGTTGGAATGCTTTAGAAGAGAACACTTTATTAATGATTTATCAGTTGGAAGGAAAGCTATAAATATTTAATGGTCTTTAAATGAAACACAGTTAAAACATCACAGTTCTCTTCTTCATTGTTAAACTGCCACTGACATGGATTGGAACCTGGTTGACAGTGTCTTCCATTGGGCTTGCTTGCTGTGACTGCCTCAGAGGGCCAATCATTTCTCTTCACAATGACTGGCTCCAGCAGTAGGCTGAAGCATAGACTTGGTAATAAAACAGTTTAAAGAGGAACAAACATTTCACTTTATGGAGACAAATGTTTCTTAAAATACAATCATTTCAACTCAGTGACTGAGGAAAAGAAAGGTAGTTTTCCCTTAAACTAACAAACATTGCATACATCTCTTTGACCATTTGCTAGCAAGAGTGGAAGCAGCAGTAGGCATGGTGATTCAGAACGGTAGAATTTGATCATGATGGCTTGATTGAACTGGGCAGGTGACCTCAGTGGACTATCCATTCAATCCTCTGTCACCTTTGCTCCTTCGATTCTGGAAAGCCATCGTCCTGTGCTCCTTCTTTATACCCCTTCCATACCCTTCTTACTCTATCATGCCTTTCTTCCTCCCAGATTTCATTTCCTCACCATTACATTGGATCATGCTGTAGGACCAATGATTTGGAGCTGAAAGAGTCTTTCGAGATTATCTAATCCATACTTCCATTTCATATATGAGAACAAAACTGCTTCCTCCCACCTCACCATGTATTGGAAGGTCCCTCTTTTCTTTTAGACTTTTAAGGGCCTTCAAAACCATCATGGACTTAATAGCATTTGAACATATTCACCTTTCCTTCACCTTTTACTCCTAGTTCAGCTTTCTGCTAGTCTTGGTCCTGTACTACTAATATTCACATCATTGCTTTTTTTTGAAAGCACAAATGGCATGTTTACGAAACCTGCAAAGGACAGGAACAACTAAGACTCTGGAGGACAGAGTCAAAATTTAAAATATAATAAAAATAATAATAGTCTCACAGATTAAAATGGACTGAATCTAATAAAACAGAACCAAATAGGAAGATATACAAAGTAATATACTCATATACATATATTATATATACATACCTATGTGTATATATATAGTATATATGCATATATACACACATATGCACATATAGATCTAGATATAGATGTATACATATAGATGTGTGTATATATACCACACAATCTCATGCCTCCCAGATGTTCCACTTCTCACTATTCCATTTGCATCCTCCTTCCAGTGTCATTAGAGTTTCCTAGTCCATAGTCTTTCATCTTTAAAATGACAGTAGTGTGGACTGGATAACCTCTGAGATTATTTACTGCTCTAAGAGTTCAAGATCTTATTGTCACATGAACATTTTCTTTGTATTCCAAGTGTCAATCTCCATGCCTTGCTTGCTTTCCCCCTCAGGAGCAAGTTGGCTAAGGAGCAGAGGTTGGTGAGTCAGAACCAATCCGTTCATCCATATAGGGAATGCCTGGTGTGAAGATTATACTTCCCAATGCAGATTAGAAATTCTTCCGTAATTTATAACCTTAAAGAATCGCCTAGAAAGTCAGTGAAATATTAAGTGATTTGCCCATTGTCTCATAGCTATTATATGGGAGGGATTTGAACATAGTTTTTTCTAACTCCATAGCTGAATCTCTATCCACAAAGCTGCACTGCCTCTGATTGAACCCTTGTGTAGGCACATTAAAACTGTCTGTTGAATTGAATTGGATTCCAATTTTCTTTTCTGATTTTTTTTCACTTCACTTTGTTCTTTTAACCTTTAAAAGACTTGGAAATATGCATTATGTGGTATTTTGAAATAACTTTTCAAAGTTCAATCTAATGTTTTGTTTTGTTTTCTATCCTTCTGAAACAACTAGCATACCTAGAAGTTGAGAAACAGGGGCTTAAAAGAAGGGCTAAATGCCAAGGCACATCACCTCTTCCTCAAACCTCTAAAAAAAAAAGTCACAAGGAAGGAAAAAAACCTTTACACATAGAAATGTATTTTTAAAGTTAGAAATATAAATATCTGAAGTAGATGGCATATCTTTGGCTGTATCTCTAGACAAGTAAGTTTGACACCTTCCTTTCCCCCAAAAGCCATCTCCTCTATTTCTTTATTTGATTATTTCACAGAATGATTATAGAATTTAAATTGAAAAAGAATCCCCAAAGATCATCAGTCCCTTACCTTTAAACTAATTAATTACTAAAAGTATTAACACTTGTTTGAAATTATATTTAAATTATTGTATATATCTAAAACATATGTTCAAATTTTCATTATTCTGCCTTTCTTGTTGGGGTAGAGGGGAATACATATCCATGTGCCCTCAAAAAAGCTTTCCCTTAAATGGGTGGCATTTCTTAAAGTATGATTTACCTTGTAATTATGAATCCATTTGTTTCACTTAACGTACTGAAACAAGTCTCCTTTAAGCACATGCTAATAGTTAGCTTTAAAAATGCAGCAATAATCTATTTAATAAACCCAACTGCCTGATAAAGCTGACAGTAATGTTCTTGGAAAGGATAACAAGTATAATCAACTTGGCAGAGTCAGTCACGTATCTTTTACAAGGGTGGGGGGTGGGGGGTGTGATATGCCTAAGTGGAATGAGCATTTTAGTTCATTTGCATGATGCCAAAAGCTCAGCATATGCCTTCTCTGGGCTGATTTGAATCTTATGAAAATGGCTGTCATCCCCACAATTGAAATGGAGCTCATTCTGATTCACTAGGTCTGCTCTTCCCTCTAGGAGACAGACAGTTGTCAGAGATAACACGATCAAACCACACCCAGTGCGAGACAGAGAAGCCATCACGTCACAATATGGACTCTTCTGCTCCAGGTAAACAAAGTATGAAACAGAATCCCTGAACCAAATTCTACTATACCTGGGAGACTAGAACTAGTAGTTGGTGAAAATCACTGACAGAAAGATTTAGGCTGAATGTAGTTTGCCTCAGGAGGGAAGGGATTCCATCTCCCTGGAGGTCATTATGTGGGGGAGGGGGGGACTCCTGTTCAGATACAGGTTGGATTAAAGGACCACTTTGAACTTCACTTTGACCTCTGAAATTCTGTGATTATATGATCCTCATCTCTACTGCCTGCCTTCCCTAAAATCCCACCTTTTACAAGAAACCTTTCCTCCTGCTCCCCCTTAATGCTAGTGCCTTTCCACTGAGATTATTTCCATACATATATATTTATGTTTGTATATGTGTGTAATATATATAATGTATGTATATACATAATACATACATATATACGTATATATAATACATATGTGTGTATCCTGTTTATATATAACTGTTTGCATGTCTTCCCCCACCTCCAGTGGATTGTGAGAAGTCTGGGACTGTTTTCACCTTTGTTTGTATACTGATCACTTAGCACAGTATTTGGCACATAATAAGCACTTAATAAATGTTCACTAACTTACTTAATAATATTAGCTTACTTCCTGTGTATCCTTGGGCAAGTTAGATTGAATTTAATCTGTGGGCCTCAGTTTTCTCATCTGCAAAATGAGGGGATAGAATTATATGATTTCTAAAATCCCTTCTAGCTTACTAGCTCCTTAGACTGAAATTTTTACATGTAAATACCTATTTCTATGTCTAGATTATACATGTTTATGTGTGTATGTGTGTGTATTCTGTAGATAAATGCTAGATAAATTAATAACTCAATAAACAACAGATAGATAAGACAGATTTTTTTTAGCAATAATGTTTTAGTGATGCCTCCTGCATGAAATTGAGATACAGTAGCTAGATACCTGCGGGTCTGGGCAAAGACTTTCTGGAGTCTCTCTCCTCAACCTCTGGTAGAGTTTTGCCCTGATCTTTGTGATTAATGTAATTATGGAAAGAAGGCTGCCATCATGGTAGGCAGAAAGTCTCCGCTATCAGTAGGGGACCCTGAGCCAGGAAAGAGTGAAGCAGCAAGTGCCTTTATGACCCTCTACCCCCCTCCACTACCACCCATCCCTTCTCATTTTCTTCTTTCCAGAGAAGAAGATTTTTCTTCCTTGGGAGGTACTTACCTTTGTTTTAAAAGATTATGTGACTAGAAAGAAGAGATATGAGAGGTCTCCCCCAACCCACCCCTGATTGCAGGTGGGAAGTCCACAGGTGTTATATACCTTGTAAATGTTTTCAGACTTTTTCAATATATTTATCAGTTGTGCTGATTTTTCACCTTTTTTTTCTTTGTATTTAATTTTATTCTTTTAAAATATTATTTGGGGTGGCTCTCTCAGGGGCAAGGGGAGGGATGTTGCAGAAAACTATGGTGATATTAAAAATCAAAAAACATCAATAAAATATTTTTAAATAATAAATTTTAAAAGTTTATGTTTTTTCTTAAGCTAGCAAATATGACAAAACTGTTGTTGACCAATACAATTGCTAAACTTGTGGGGGTAGGGGGACGAGGTGGTTGAAAGAAAAGCTGGAAGAGAGGAAATATGAATTATTGGGATTTATTTCTACAAAATCCAACTTGGTGCTTCCAGAGTGAACTTTCAGTCTGGAGAGGTTCAAAGAGGCAAGGATTAAGAGAAATGGTAAGTTATTTGTGGAAGGAAACTATACAAATAGTCCAATACCCACATGTGAGTGTTAGACACAAAGTTAGCCCAGTCATTTTTTTCCCCTTTGCCCTGAAAGCCTACACTGAGCTTGAAAGAGAAAGCCGTGCCTCTGAAGGGGTTGCTAAGGAAGCCCCAGTAACAAGAATAAAGGAGAAGTTAATTATATTAGCATATTCAATGGGTCTCTGGCTCAGTGGATGACTGATAACTCAGTCTATCTATCCGGACAGTGCTACCAAGTAGTTATATTGTTAAAGATTTTCATGTCTTATCACCAAGATATTGGAAGGGCTTGCATAAGATATCACAGGCACATCTACATCACGATATAAGGCTAGCTTACTAAAAATAAACCGATGTGTTTCATTAGCAATGCTGAGATACAGAGGAAAACTTTATGATTCCTATTGGAATTATAATAAAGGTGGTATGCTCACAATGTAACACAGGATAAACCCTTCCTTTTATTGCCTAACACCTATACACAGTGGTGTTTTCCCATTGGCTCATAGGTGGAAGGCTGTTGTGCGTACATGTGGTGAGAGACAGGCCCTGATGTCATTGGCAGGGTAGCCAAAGCAGGGATGAATTCCTGGTATCCTGCCCAGAAAACAGAGGCTTCATAATACTTGCCTACATGGCTGTCTATTGTGAAAACTCCTGTGACTCTATTTCTGACAAGCCTATAATCATAAGATAATGTGCAATGCGTGACTTTCCATGCAAGAAGATGGCGTTATTATTGACTTACCATCAGGAGGCATCTCTTGTGGCCTCTATGACATATAGAGGGTGCTTTGGGGAGAAGGAGAGCCTCTGCAGGCTGACTAAGAAAAGAATAAGGCTGGGGGTACAGGGGAGGGGAAGGTGGTATGTCAGAAAAAGAAGAAAGAAATAGGAAGAAAAGAGAGGCTGAGAGAGTAGAATGATTAAGAATGAGCTAGAGGATGAAGGAATGTGTCATGATATCTCCCATTTATGCCCCCTTTTCTCCACTCACAATCAATAGCCTTTTACAAGCCCTTATCACCTCACGCCTGGACTATTTCAATAGATTTCTGGTTGGTCTCTCTGCCTTATTCTCTTCCCATTCCAATCCATCCTTCACTCAGCTACCAAGGTGATTTTCCTAAAGTGTAGATCTGACCATATCAATGTCTTACTTGATAATAATAATAACAACAGCTAACATTTATATAGTGCTTACTAGGTGCCAGGCATTGCACTAAGCACTTTACAATTATTATATTATTTGTGATATTATATATCACAACAACCCTGGGGCATGGGTGCTAGTATTATCCCCATTTTATAGAGTAGAAAACTGAGGTAAGCAGAATTTAAGTGACTTGCTTAGGGTCACACAGGAACTGTCTGTGACATCAGATTTGAACTGAGGTTTTCCTCACTTCCGACCCAGTGCCTTAGCTGTTCCAGGTACATAGTGATTTACATGTTGTTTCTGACTTTAGAATGTTAGCTCCTTGAAGGCAGAGGCTAGTTTTTTTTTTCTTTTGTTTTTTATCCGCATCATTTAGTACAATGACTGACCTGGAATGTGGTATGTGCTTAATGTTCAGTGACTGAATGATTAATTTGAACATTCCTCAGAATCGATCAATCAACAAGTTTTTATTAAGCACTTACTATGTGCTAGGCACTGTGCCAGGCAGTGGGGATAAAGCATGAAGCAGTCTCAACTCTCACAGAGTTCAAATTCTAACAGGGGAAATGACAAGAATACATAATCATATGTAGTTCTGCTGCTGCTGCTAATGTTCTTGTTGAGTCATTTCAGTCATGTCCAACTCTTCACAACCCCATTTGGGATTTTCTTGGCAAAGATAGTGGAGTGGTTTGCCATTTCCTTCTCCAGCTCATTTTAGAGATGAAGAAACTGAGGCAAACAGGGTAAAGTGACTTGCCCAGGGTCACACAGTTAGTAAATGTCTGGAGGCTGGATCTGAACTCAGGTCTTCCTGACTCCAGATCCAGGAGCTCTATTCATTGCATCATCTAGTTGCCCACATAAGCATATACAGAATAAATATAAAGGAGAAAAAATAAAAAAGTAAGGTAAGTTGGTTAATGCAAAGTAGTTAGGATAGAGAAGACATCAATGACTGATAGACCAGAAAGGACTTTGCATAGATGGTGATGCTTGAGCTGTGTCTTGAAGGAAGAGAGGGGATCTGTGAGGAAGAGGTCAGGATGAAATAAATCCAAGCAAGGGAGATGATCAGTACAAAGACATGAAGATAGGAGATGGAATATTGTGTAGGAGTCAAAAAGAAGCCAGTTTGAATGAATCATAGAGTGAAGGAAAGGGCATAATTTATAACAAAGCTGGAAAGATATATTGAGATCAGGTTGAAGAGGGCTTTAAAAGATAAATACAAGAGTTTTTATCCTGAAGGGAATAGGGAGCCACTGAAGTTTGCTGAGGAGGAGAGTGACTTAATTCTGTACTTAATGAAAATCACTTTGGCAATTGTGTAGAGGATAGATTAAAGTGGTAAGAGACAGAATACAAGAAAGAAAAACTATGAGATTTTTGCAATGTCTAGACAAAAAGTAATGAAGACCTGAACTAGAGTACTGGCTATGTGAGTAGAAAGAAGAGGTTAGGGGGGAGAGAGAGAGAGAGAGAGAGAGAGAGAGAGAGAGAGAGAGAGAGA
>NW_020954598.1:10259473-10261496 GCF_900497805.2 Vombatus ursinus
GAGAGAGAGAGAGAGAGAGAGAGAGAGAGAGAGAGAGAGAGAGAGAAGTAAGGATAGGATAGTGTAGGTCAATTCTGGAGTTGTCAGCATAAGGTAAAAATGAACAAATGAGATCACATGACATAAAATGAAGACCTCAACCCTTCTCTGGAGGTGTGTCTGGTACTAGTCAAGACTCAGGCTTCCAGAAACAGAGCTAGACAACAGGAAGAGAATAGTAGGAAGAGATGGGAGTTGAAATCTTTGTCCTTTGAATGATCCAATGCTAGTCATCTATTATTCACAGAATCTTTGTAACACCAGCATATGGCTGCTATTATGATCTGATTTGATCCAAAGTCCTGAAGGTGTTACCAATCTTCTAACATTTCATCTAGATTCTCATAGGCCCTCAGTCTAAGAATGATCTGAAGCAGAGATAGACATCTGAGGCAGAGACAGACATCTGAGACTTCTGCAGGCTAGGAAAGGTCTGCCAATCCCACCCCAGGACTAAGTCAGAAAGAAAACGATAAGATATGAGAACATCTTATAGACCATCTATATTAAATGACTCAGTTTCACTGATGATAAAACTGAGACCCACATGAATGAAGGAGCCACCGAGTATATTCATAACAAAGAGGACTCAAACTCAGATCTTCAAGTTCAGAACTCATCCAGGTTTCTTTGAATCATCAGAACTACAATGGAACTGCACCAGCCTCAAAACACCAGGCATCACTTTAAGCAAACTGCACTAAAGCAGCTCCAACTCCATCTCTAGCCACTGGGAACAAGGAATGAGAGGTCAAAGCCTTTGGCTGCTTCATTTGAAAGCAAAATAGATAAGATTCCCTAGGACTTTACAAGTACCAACTTTTGCCTTGAGCAGGGCTAACAAGTCAGATTCCATCCATACCCTGGCCTAGAGGATCCTATTTATATAATTCTGAATTCAAATGCACTAATGCTATAGGGTTGTTTGGGGGTTTTTTGTTTGTTTTTTGCTTTTGGGGGGGTTGGTGTTTTTTTTTGCACGTACATCCCTGACTAACAAAAATAGCTATGTGTATTGGTATTTATCCCCACTCTTTGCAAAGCTTCTCAAGCATGCATTTTAGCATTAGTTATTCCCTGACTCTGAGCTATAAAACGCTTTTACCAGCAATAGTTATTTTGATGATATTAATCACTAATAAGCAACAAATGTTCTTCAAAAACAATGCAAAGACACCACAAGACAAGAGTTAGAGTTGGGGAAAGAGGTTGTTACAAGGCAGGGTTAAAGCTGCTTCCACTCTATTGAAAATTCACAGCTTCAGAAATCCAATCTAATTAAATCCAAAAAACATGTATAAGGCACCTGCTATATACCAGACACTGGAGAACTACAAAGAAAAAAATAAAATAGTGCCTACCCTCACAAAGTTTGCATCCCACTGAGGGGACACATGTAAACAAATGAATGTTTGTCTGTATGTATAGATGTCTAGATTCAATCATTGTAAAGAGCACCCCATGAGGAAACTCCCTCCTCCAATACAGAACAGCACATGCCCTACACAGTTTAGCCTTAGAGAATTGCCTGTGACATGGACAGGTTAAGTTAAGTTACATACTCAGGTCTGATAGCAAATATGTGTCCTGTTTCTAGGACTTGAACCCAGGTCATTCTGACTCTGCAGATAGTTTTCTATCCACTACACCACATCACCTCTTTTTTAAAAAAAATTATATTTTATTTGTTTTAACATCCATTTGTTTTAAATTTTGAGTTCCCAATTCTCTCCCTCCCTCCAGCACCTCCCCAACTCATTGAGAAGGTAAGCAATATGTTATCAATTATACATATGATGTCATATGAAACATATCTCCCTACTAGATTACAGACTAGCCTAATTAATACATTGATTATTAATTACTCAGAAATTCTGTCTCTCAGTCTTTTTATTTGTCTGGAAGGAAGGAAGGAAAGAAGGAAGGAAGGAAGAAAAGAAGGAAGGAAGGAAGGAAGGAAGGAAGGAAGGAAGGAAGGAAGGAA
>NW_020954598.1:10261506-10283820 GCF_900497805.2 Vombatus ursinus
GAAGGAAGGAAGGAAGGAAGGAAGGAAGGAAGGAAGGAAGGAAGGAAATTTGCTGTAGCTAAGATTTCGTTGGTTCAGGGATTTTCCCACAGCAAGAGAGGGAAGCAAGAAAAATAAAGTAAGCGAAAAAGGTATACTTCAATTTATATTCATAGATCATAAGTTCTCTCTCTGGATATAGATAGAATTTTGTCTTTGTGAGTCCTTTGGAATTGTCTTGGATCAGTGTATTGATCAGCTGTCTGTCATAGTTGATCATCATTACACTATTGCTCTTCCTATGCATAATGTTCTCCCAGTTCCGCTCACTTTGCTTTGAATCAGTTCATATGTTTCCCAGTTTTTTTTTTCTGAAACCATGCAGCTCATCATTTCTTATAGCACAATAGTATTCCATCACAATCATATAGCACAAACAGTTCAGCCATTCCCCAATTGATGAACATCCCCTCAATTTCCAATTCTTTGCCATCACAAAAAGAACTGCTATAAATGTTTTGTACATATAGGTCCTTTTCATTTTTATTTGATCCCTTTGGGATACAGACCTAGTAAGTGGTATTGCACAGTGTTGTATCCCTTTGGGCATAGTTCCAAATTGTTTTCCGGAATGGTTGAACTAGTTCACAATTCCACCAGCAGTGCATCAATGAACCTAATTTTTCACATCCACTCCAGCATTTGTCATTTTCCACCATATTGTCTTGTGATAAATATCTAGCAATAGAGATAGAGATAGAGATGGAGTCTGGATAGTTAGACAGACAGATAGCTAGATGATTGAAAGAGAAAGAGAGAATAGATAATAGAGATGTACATCCACATTTGACCAGTCACTTCACCCCTCTGGGGATCAGCTTCATCATTTATCTGTAAAATTAAGGGGTAAAACTGGATGACCACTAAGGCCCCTCTCATTTCTAAAACTACTATGCTATGGTCCCAACGTCCTAGACTTATTGCACATTATTCTCTTCACACTATCCATCCAAATTGTCCTTCTTGATGTTTCTCATATGTCCTATTCTCTCTCCTACTGTCATATCTATGTGTGTATTATATAACACATATTTATAGTAATTATATGTGTATATGCCTTTATACAGAAATATATTAGTCCCAGGAAAATAAAATGTGTGTATATAAAATGTTTACACATGTGTACATGTAGAGTCATATGTGTAGGTAGATAGGTAGGAAGAAAGAAAGAAAGAAAGAAAGAAAGAAAGAAAGAAAGAAAGAAAGACAAAGAAAAGAAAGAAAGACAAAGAAAGAAAGAAAGACAAAGAAAGAAAGAGAAATTACTGGAGGCAGCTGAGTCTCATGATCAAGGCATATTCTTGGCAGGAGGAGCTGAATTTTAGCCTGCCTCCTTGTTTACAAGTCTACCCCCTCATTAATTGTTTACCAATCAGGGCCGATTTCTCCTGTCAGAGGAAGGAAGGAAGGAAGGAAGAAAGAAGGAAGAAAGAAAGGAAGGACGGAAGGAAGGAAGGACGGAAGGAAGGAAGGAAGGAAGGAAGGAAGGAAGGAAGGAAGGAAGGAAAGAAGGAAGAAAGAAAGAAAGAAATTTACTGTAGCTAAGATTTCATTGGTTCAGGGATTTTCCCACAGCAATATCCTCTACCAGTGTAGATCAGGAGTTTTTCCATAATGTGTCATATTTTTGAGACATGTGGGTCATTAAAAAAGTTACTTGTCTAAGATCATAGAGCCAGTAGGTGTCAGTGGCATAGGGAATAGAGAGCTGGCCGGAGAGCTAGAAAGACCTGGGTTCAAGTCCTATTTCTGACATGTATACACACATAATACTCTTTCCACTGCACTGTGCTGAGTTCTAAGGCTAAAGCCAGATTTTAAAGGGCTCTGAATAGCAAACTGTGAAATTTGTATTAGACACTAAGAGCAGTTGTGATGTTTCCTGATCAGGGGAGTGATATTGTCAGACTTGTGTTTGGGGAAAATTATTTTGGCAGGTGCATAGAGCAGAAGTGTCAGACATGAAGCCCTACTGGCCTCAACATTCCTGAGTTGCAAGAACCAGATTAAAATGTAAAAGGAGATATTTGACACAATAAATAAAAAATATAACAGAACAGATAATGTTAATACATGGTTTTCTAAATTAAGATACAGCTGATGGGGATTATTATATATGATTCAGTGGTCTCCATTTCTATTTGAGTTTCTATTTGATGTAGTAGGTGACTTCAGGAGGGCCTCTATTGGAAGTAGTGATACAAATTAGCAGGTTATTAGTGTCTGAATCTCTCTTCATTTGTTTCTGTTCAAGTCTTCTTATACAAAATTATTAATATGAAAATATTTTGCATGATTGTATGTACATAACCCATATCGGATTACTTGCCATCTCAGTGAGGGTGGAGGGAAGAGAGAGAGGAAGGGAAGGGTAGAATTTGGAATTCAAAACTTTTTTAAAAAATTAAGAACTGTTTTAACATGTAATTGCAGAAAACAATGAAATATTTTTTTTTAAAAGAGATAAAGGAATGGATGTGAGATATATTGAGGAAGTAGAATTGATAAGACTTTGCAGCTGGTTGTATATGGGAGGAAGAGTAAAAGATGGGGGAGAGTTAAGGATAAAGAGAAGGTGTGCTGAATCTAAGGAAAAGCAAGTACTGAGACCTGAGATTGTCACCAAGCGTTACAACTGCTGTCCAAGTTTGAGTTAAGTATGAAAACTTGGGAGTCATCAAACAGCATGAAATAGTGACTATATAACCCAAGTCAAAGGACTTCTGAGAAGAAAAGAAACTTGAAAACAACTGGAAAAGTAGAACACTAGTTCAGCTATCAGGGGAAAGGAGAAAGCTGGAGACGCGCTAGACTTAGGATAATAGATTTTGCTATACACAAGGAAAATCAACCAACACATTTCTGTGACAATTGTCCCACTTTTTACAGGCCAGAAAGTCCTAGCCTACACAGAAGCAAATGCTATAATTAATTTTTTTCTATTATTTTCCAGATAATTGCTTCATCAGGATCAAGTGCAACAGCCATGTTATATCATCATCAACCCTAATTGGACAGAAGTGTCTACTTTTTATTGTGCACATTTTTTTTTCCTTTTTTTGTATCTCTCTCAGTGCCTGCCAAACTGCACTATTCACATAGTAGGCATAGTTTTGATTTCTAGGAACATTTTTATTTCATTGATATGACTTTATAAGGTCCCTTTAAGCCCTATGATTCTTTCATTCCTAAAGTTTCTACCTTTCTTTACTTTTTTAGCACTTTTGCTAAGACTCAAAAGTAAGCACTGGCAATTTTTTTTTCCTTTGTCCTCCATCAGCAAATGATGTTACATACCTCCTATTGCCAGTGATCTCCAACTCTTCACCAAGTTATATCTGAATCCCTGAGTGGTAGTTCATGCCTGTGATCCCTGCTGTTTCAGAGGCTGAAGCTGATGGATTGCTTGAGTTCAGGAGAGTTCAGAACTGAGAAAGGGCTAAACCCAATCCAGTGTACACACTGGCACCAATATGGTGGATCTCTGGGAGGGGGTGGGGATAAGGCTGCCTAAGAAGGGATGAACTGGCTCAGGTCAGAAATACAGCAGATCAAAGCTCCCATACTTCCCAATGGTTGGATAAGTCCATTGAGTGGCCACTATATTTCTATCCTAAGAAAGATAAACACAATCTCAAAATAATAATAATAATAATAATAATCATATTGATGATTATATAATATAGTTATGATCATCGTTATTATCACCATTGCTAATAAATATGCTCTATTTGGCAGAAAAGAAAAAAATAAATAAAACAATGGTAGTGTAGGGTGAGCTCCACAATATGTGTACATCGCATTCCCTTGAATCATAGTCTTTGGACAAGCAATGCATTGCATAACATAACAAAATGCAGAGTCTGAAAGTAAAATAAATTATGTTCAAATATCTTTTCCTTGGGCCAATAATCAACAGAGATACTCTAATGGCTTGGTCAGGCAGAAATAAAATTAAATAAATAAATGCATAAAACTGAAAATAAAACCTGGTTCCTGCAATTTTGGAGACTTTTTTTTAAATATCATTCTCAAATACATACCAACAAGGATTTGGAAACCCTATCTAGTCTCCCTTAGCACACCAAATTCATGAAAAGTCCAAAAGTCATTCTAGAGCAAAAAGAAGAATAGTTTTGGAGTCAGAAAAGCTGGGTCCCAAACCCAATCGTACTACTTACTCCTTTATCACTTTTACTAAGTCATCTCACCCTCACTGGCATTCAATTTCATCATCTACAAAATAAAGAGGTTGGATCTCCAAGTCTGTACAACTATAAATTCCATGTCCTTACATTTCCAGATGTAGCTGGAAAAGGAAATGGCGAATGACTCCAGTATCTCTGCCAAGAAAACCCGAAATGGGGTCACAAAGAGTTGAACATGACTGAAACAACTCAACAATAACAACTACAACAACAAAAACATCATTTCCAAAAGTAGATAAACTTATGCCTAGTTGTTTTTTTTCCAGGTATAGATTTGCATATCAAACAATACCTCTACATATTTTGGGCACTCAAGAAATCAATAAAACTTGTAAATAATGTCAGATACATTATGAGCATTAGTTGATTTTTAACAAACTCTTAGTCATGTCTAAGCAAAAAGAAAAGTAGATTAGATAATATCAAAGACATTTTAAGAACACGTACTCCCCACCAGTTCTGCACCTGCAGGGACATGATACCTGTAATATCCAACCAAAAGAAACAATTGAATTTCACATTTTGACCTGTGAAATTTCAAATGTTAGGCCTTTTTTGTTGGTGTTCTGGTTTTTACTATGATTGTCTTCAAAAGTGGAGAGATTCCTAGTCACATGTATATTATTTCCATTCCATTCAGATTAATTAGCATTTCTCCTACATGCTAGGTGGGTTCTAGGGTTACAAAGACAAATTTGAAACAGCCTGTCTTCAAAGACAGGCTGACTTTCTATTGAAGAATACAACATATATAAAGATATGTAAACACAAGGTAATTTGAGGTGCAAGTAGCACTAATGATTGGAGGAATCAGGAAAGACTTTTCTGAAGAAGGTAATACCTGAGCTAAGCTTTGAAGGAAGCTAAGAATTATAACTGGCAGAAAAGAAAAGGATGTTTATTTCAGTCAGGGAGGGGGTGTGTGTATGTGTGTGTGTGTGCATGTGTGGACAACTTATATAAATACACAAATGGGAAATGTAATGTCAGGAGCAGAGAGGTAATAGTTCAGTTTGGCCGGAACACAGTTTGTGATACAGAGTATCAAAACAAGAAATACACCTAAAAAGGTGGTCAAACTATGGTGGTTTTAAAATGTTAAGGTTATAGATACTGTACAGTTATCCCTTTCACATCATGGGGATTAGGGGCCTGGTACCCCTGCAACCTGGAAAACCCACATAAAATATTTTTGGCCCTCCCTTCTTACCAGAGAAGAAGTCTGATTTTTTTCTTTTTCTTTTATGGGGTATTTATAGTACCTTATTGTAAAATTTGGGTTAAATATTTGGTCATAGGCTGTGTGTCATCTGCTGGGCCTTCGCATGTCATCTTCAGCTTATGCAAAAATTCCCAAAAATTCCCATTTAATTTCTCATGCCAACCCACCATATATTGGAACTGCAATGGGAAAAGTCACAGTGAGTTATCCTAGGTTGGCTATTCAGAGCTAGAAGCCATCTCCACAGAAATGTTGATTGAATGCATAAGAGTTAATAAGAGCACCAAGCAAGGGAGCACAAAGAAAGAAAAGAAGATGGGAGAGGGATAGACGGGAGACCTGAAAAACAAAGACCTATGCGAATGGAGCAGGAGTTAGATAATGATACAACAAAGGAAATGTCTCAGGAGAATTCATCAGGTAGGAGGAGACAGAGGTCATAGAAGCCAAGGGAACAGAGAAGATACAGGAGGCAACGATAGTCCACGATGCCAAAATCTGCAGAGAAATCAATGAAGATGAGAACTAAGAGAAAGCCATAGAACTCAGCAATTAGTAACCTTTGAGAGAGACATTTGTTTGGGGAAAGTAAGTTAAATTTTTTTCCCTTTTTTTTCTTTTTTTTTTTTTTTTTTTTAGGCAATTGGGGTTAAGTGACTTGCCCAGGGTCATATAGCTAGTAAGTGTCAAGTGTTTGGTCTGAGGCTGCATTTGAACTCAGGTCCTCCTGACTTCAGGGCCTGTGCTCTATCCACAGTGCCACCTCGCTGCCCCAAGAGTAAGTTAAATTGATGCTAGACTGTAAGAGATTAAGAAGCAAATGGGAGATAAGGATGTGAAGGAATGATGCCCAGTCTTGATATTAGGAGGATTAAAAGATCTTACATAGTTTTAGTTTTCAAACATTTTTCTAACTCATCAAGTGTATGGAAGAGGAAGGGAAAGAGAGAGGGAAAGGAAAAGGGAGGGAGAGAAGGAGAAGGAGCTAAAGAAAGGGAAAGAGAGATAGAGAAAGGGAGAGGGAGAAGACAGGAGATAGAGAGGAAGATGGAGGAGAGAGAAAGAGAGGGGTGAGAGGGAGAGAGCAATGGAAAGAGAGAAGGAGAGAGTAAAATAAAGAGAGATTTGGACCATAGGTACCAATGACCATAGGTGGTAGCAGGTGTGCGCTTCAAGAAGACAGCACAAAAATATACTTACTAAATGAATTGAAGTATTCTGTCAACTTTTAGTGTTCAAAACCTTTCTGACATTGCCTTAAGCATATTATGATTTCCCGTGGAGGGAACAAATAACAGCTTGCCTTTTTGAGAGCAAAGAACAAACTTTATTTGAGTAAACTCATTTGGTTTATAGTTCTCTGCTCTCCAGGGCAACAAGCTGCTCATCTTTTCCTTGGAGAAAGCTTAGAACCTGATAGGTGAGATGTCAGGGATAATTAGCCAAAATGGCAGCCCAATAGAAAGAGAAAAGGAGAGACGGAAATGTTTGAATTATACCTGGCGAAATATTTGCCATGCCAGCAATGCTGAAGTTCTACCTTTCCTGTGGAGTAGAAAATAACACCCATAAATTATGCATGGATAACACTATTACAGTAATAAGCTTAGTCTAGTTTGCATTATTGTACAAGCAATAAACAAAAGTTAGTTTGGGATGGGGGAGAGAGAAGTTTAATGAAATTCAACATTTTCCAAGTAGTCAGTGTGAGAATATACTCCCGTTTTCCTCCATCTTTTTGTCATTAAGAATTTTCCTTAATTTTCACCAGGATAAAAACATGCGCGTATATGCGTGCACACACACACATCATCAGGGAAATGTATGATAGGAAGGAGAAAAGATGTATTGGTCATGCAGCAGGGTGAAGGATGATAAATAAACAGTCTATATGCTACACAAGGATCTTCGTGAAATCAAAAGAAAGACAGGAAGGCTTCTAGTAGGTCAGATGTATCCTCTGTGGTTAACTTACTGGAGTGCAAGAGTCACACTGAATGGGCAGCCATGGAATTGAAATCTGCATCATTGGAGGGAACATCCACATCTATAAGATCACAGATCTTTTTAAAAACATCAAATAAAATGAAACTTCTTATTAAAGTACCTGTAAGAGGACCTTTTGGGGTCAACTGCAAAACTTGTGTTTCAGCCAAATCATATGTGGATCATTTTTTTCCCCCTGGAAAGAACATAGAACATTGGGCACAAAAAAATCAACAGACAGCTGTGTGAAACCACTTTTATCTGTAATGAATATGGAGGAAATCCCATTTCGAATGGTTCTGATTCCAAAAGTTGAACATTTGGCATGGGTATTAAATTCCATTTTAATCTAGATTTCTTTTAACAGACACCTTGAGCTGTATTTTGAAACAACTGAAATGACAGAAATTTGTAACCATTCCCTATTCTTTAACAATGTGAGCATTTAAAATAGCTACAATTAATGTGATCATTAGGGATGGGAGCAAAAAGTGAATATTTGCACTGGGCCAAATCTATGTTTTAAGCAGCAAGCAATTAGTGAAGGGAAATGGGTAGTCTCACATGATTCTAATTAGAGACACGCTTAGAATCAGCAACAAGGTAAGGAGGAACCTTAGGTCTCATTAATGACTGGGAAAGCCATTGTGAATTTCTGAAGTCTGGGAATCAGTCAGCGTCTGAGTATTATAAAAAGTTAATCTTCCACATCTCCCAATGACTTTGACAATGGTAGTTCGGTTTCAATCATTTGAAAATAATCCTGAGATGACTGACAAGGTGACCCATGAAAAAGGCCTTCTGAAGCGGACATATTTATGTAATAAAAATCATTTCCTTAATGAACTTTTTTTAAAAAAGTCATGGTGACTAGAAATGACCGTGCCCTTCTCTGCCAGAGTCAAAAACAAAGGACAAAAATAAATTAATTTCAAAGTTTTCCAAATCTTTAAAAAGCTTTAGGGCTGATTCTCTTGAAATGGGGCCAAGCTCACATTTGTATTGAAGACAGAGCGGTGATAGTCTTTGGCAGAAGGATATAAACTCCAACAAACAAACCTAAAATCTGTGTCATACCCAAAAGGATCAATCTGAGGGGAAAGTTTCTTATGAAAGATAATCATTCTATTTACAAAGAAATATTTCCATAATTTGGGAAAATGAGAAACAAAATAGATTTGATTTCTTTTTCACCTTTGGACTCTGGTAGAATGGACACTTTATATTGTATATTATATTTATATATACAGATATGTATTATATACCATATAATTATAATAAAATCCATTTTTGTTAAGTACATCTTTTGTTATGATTAACCCATTGAAGGAGGATCAGTTTCCCAAATATGTCATTCCATTGTTTAAATGCCACTGTAGCTATAGAAAAACCACTATTGACTATTCCATATGAACATTTCTCCAGGCTTTCCCAGTCTCCATCCAGTGATTCCCATTCCTATCCTTAAGCCCTTACTATAACACCCCAATTTACTCAAGACCCAGGGCAGAACAAGTCAGGGATGAAAAGGCTATGCCCTTAGGTGTAACTCAATTTGGAAGGGCTCCAGCTACTCCAGCCTACACTGATGATCTTCCTAACATACCCTTAGCTGAACTTCCTCATTTGCTGTTGTTGTTGTTGTTGTTCAGTCATCTCAGCTGTGTCCAACTCTTCGTAACCCCATTTGGGGTTCTCTTGGCAGAAATACTAGAGTAATTTGCCATTCCCTTCTCCAGCTCATTTTACAGATGAAGAAACTAAGGCAAATATGGTTAGATGACTTGCACAGAATCACATAGCTAGTAAGTGTCCAAAGCCAGATTTAAAATCACAAAGATAAGTCTACCTGATTCCAGACCCACCTAGCTGCCCAAAACTCCTCATACCTTGCTTCAATTATTTGCCCTTTCCTCCCTCTATACTATAATCCCCATTGATCTAGTCATGCCTACTCAGAATAGCCAGACCTTCTCCTTCTAATACGCCTTCAGAATTCTTGCAGATGATTGAGCCCATTTTAAACTATTAATATGTAGGGTGTATATTTTACTTAATGTCTTGTTTCCTCCTTGAATAAGCATTTATTGGGGTGTCTACAGTGGGCCCCAGACTAAACATGTTTAAAAGAAGAAGAATGAATGAAAAAAGTATTTATTAAGCACTTACTATGCTCAAGGTATTACGCTAAGTGCTAGAGATACAAATAAAAAAGCAAGACAGTTTCAGCTGTCAAGGAACTCACATTCTTTTTTTTTTCTTTTTTTAAATTTATTTTTAGTTTTCAACATTCACTCTCATAAGATTTTGAGTTTCAAATTTTTCCTCCTCCCTCCCCAAGATGGCATGCAATTTGATACAGGTTATACATGTACAATTATATTAAACATATTTCCATATTAGTCATGTGAAAGAGGAATCAGAATAAAAGGGAAAAACCACGAGAAAGAGAAAAAAAAGAGAAGATAATATGCTATCATTTGCATTCAGACTCCATAGTTCTTTCTCTGGATATTGATAGGATTTTCCATCATCAGTCCCCTGGAATTATCTTAGATCACTGCATTGCTAAGAAGAGCCAAGTTCACCAAAGTTGATCCTCACATGATGCCACTGTCACTACACACAATGTTCTCCCAGTTCTGCTCACCTCATTCAGGATCAGTTCGTGTAAGTTTCTCCAGGTTTTTCTGAAATCTGCCTGCTCATCATTTCCCACAGAACAATAGTATTCCATTACATTCATATACCACAACTTGTTCGGCCATTCCCCAATTGATGGGTATCCCTTCAAATTCCAATTCTTTGTCAGCACAAAAAGAACTGCTATAGATATTTCTGTATATATGGATCCCCTTCCTCCTTCCATGATCTCTTTGGGATACAGACTAAGCAGGTCCATTGCTGGATCAAAGGCTATGCACAGTTCCATAGCCCCTTAGGCATAATTCCAATTTGCTCTCCAGAATGATTGGATCAGTTCACAAGTCCACCAACAATGCATTAGTGTTCCTATCTTCCCACATTTTCTCCGACATTTATCACTTTCCCTTTTTGCCATATTAGCCAATCTGATAGGTGTGAGGTGATAACTCAAATGTTTTAATTTGCATTTCTCCAATCAATAGTGCTTTAGACCATTCCTTCATAAGACCATAGATATCTTTAATTTCTTCATCTGAAAACTGACTGGAACTCACATTATTAATAGAGGAAAACACACATAAGAAATTTCAACTTCAAGTCATGCAGAAAAGCCCAGTGATCCTTAAGGTATAGAGAAAATGATAATCTCTCTCTCGAGGAACTATAATTTAGCTGGGAGACAAGATTGGCATAAATTACACAACTAGGGAACAAACTTAGATATACAATAATGGAATCTAAACTGTAAGTTCTGGGAAGATAGGACTGGTGTTGAAGGTAGAAAGATATTGGACTGAAATCAGAATAATTACATTGTGGCCCAAGCTTTACCACTAAGTAAGCATATGGACCAGGAAAAAGTAACCTCCTTGAGCCTCAGTTTCCTCATCAGTACAATGAGGATAATCATACATTGCATTCCTACCTCATGAGCCTGATGTGAGAATCAGATCAGCTAATATGTATTAAAGTACAAATGCACAACAAAACCAATGTACAGGTAAGATATAAATATCTTATTAATATTAGTTATGAGAGGTAATGTAGTATAATGGAAAGAAAATTGGCCTCAAAGTCTGAAAGACCTTGACTCAAGTGCAACTTCAGATGCATACTAGCTATGTGACCAAAGCCATCTTGAAGTTCTTAAATGGCCAACCAACTCTCTAAGACTCAAGCTACAGAGCATATTCTTTAATAAATTAATAAAGGAAGTTTCCTCATCGGGAATTTCCTATACCAATTAAATCACAAGTTCTGTCCAATATATACATACATATAATATATATATATGTGTGTGTGTGTGTGTGTGTGTTTTCCATTTTGTAATATATATATATATATATAATACATATATAATCCATTCTTATCATTCCACTATTTTGTATTATATGTCTGTACATATGTATATGTGTATATAAACAGACATACATGTCTATATATGTATACATCAAGACCCATCATAATACAAATTAGTGGGATAATAACAATGGATTTAGGGCATAGAAGAAGTTGAAAGGAGCCGATGGTGCCACAGAGCTAAACAACAGAAGAGGTAGAGTAGTGATATGTCTTTAGCTTCAGGGTGAGGTAGGTGCTTACTATTCCCTGGACCTACCAGAGACAGAATAGAAAAGGAGTCTCAGAGCTGGTATCAGTCACAGAGTAGTTGAAAATTAGAATGGATATAGTGAAGGAATGGGTGTTGACTTAGGACTAGAGCTTGTGATAAAGCAAACTTTAAAAATTGAGTGGGAAGTGTTTGGCATGAGAAGACCAGGGAGTATACACAATGTAGAGTGTCTCATTGACCAAGAGAACACAGGAGAGTGTGTTCTCTATGTCCAGAGTTTATCAAAAGAGCAATCTAGGAATGACTGAGTAGCTGAGCTAGCAAGCCCCAGGTGTGCCTGGGGCCCTGATCTGAGAAAGACCCTGTGGGAGGATGTTACTGGAGGTGGTAATATGGTGACCTAGTCATAGCATCCAATATTAGCCAGGAAAGATCAGTGATAAGGTCAGGGCAGATTTTGTCTCATGAAATACATCTGAAGGACAGACTCTTGAGCTCTTTCTAATTCCTTTTGGAATGAGATTCTTCTAAGGCAGCAAGGGAAAGAGGCCACAGTGACCCAGGGTGATATAGAGCAGGAGGCACTCATGACTGAGATTGACATTTTCTTGACAGAAAGTCTCCTGGAATGTTTGTGATTTAAGCCAGCTCTTAAGGGAGACAAGAGACACAGATCAGTGGAGAGGAAAGAGGAGAGACTTGAGGTTGGAGGACAGCATGAGTAATGGTTCAAAGGAGGAAATGAAGAAGATATTATCTGTGAGATTGTATAAAAGATGGAATGGCTGAGCCACAGGAGCTATGTTGGGAATAATGAGATGCAGGTGGATAGCAATGGGATAGCCACTTAATGAACAGCCTCTAATACAGGACAGGTATTTCATCTAGATATGAGAGGATATAAAGAGACACTATAGGTTCTCTAGTAGGGGCAATGATAAAGAGAAAATGGTTTGTGAAAAAGATGATCCTAGCAGCTGCATGGTTATAAGTCAGCATGTGGCTCTATAGGATAAGCCAACTTCAGACATCTTTCCAAATGAGACTAAGGGCAAACTAAAATCATTTCCTACTGAGACCCGAGGAGCTAAGTTATTTTTGGAAACAAACTTGCATTCTCTCTTACAATTGGTTTCTCATTGAAATATGATCATTCTTTGAAGTTGTACTGAGAGAGAAAATATAGCATGCTCTATGTTCAGCAAAGAAAATATACGATGTTGGCTGATACACTAATCTCATTTTCTATGCACGTGATATTTCATTGTTACCACTGAACTAGCAAAGCTATGCACAAAATCTCAAGTAATTCAGCTTAGGAAAGTAGATTAGATAGAGCCAAAGCAAAGATAAAAATTATAATTTCCTTGAGGAAGAAATTCTTTTCAGATATATTCAGAGACCTGTGGAGTAAGTGAAATGGCTTGGCTTTACTATTGTGAACAAAACAGTGAGAAAAAAAAGAATATGAAGCTGTTAAAGTATATTTGCTTTGTTAGTTAGATTTTCATCACAGAAACTGAGAATGATTTTATCCAGATGAGTAATTTGTAGGAAATACTAAAATGGAATTTTATTTGTTTTTTTTTCTTAAGCATCTATCATGTTCTCTTTTATATTAGAGTGTTTATATCTACATGTTAGTTTTATGATGGCAGAAATGATCACTTTTATTTTAGAGCAGAGGTTCTTAACTTTTCATATGTCATGGACACTTTGGGCTACCTGGCAAATCCTATCAACCTCTTCTCAGAAAAAAAAAAAAGCTTTACAGGCATGAAATAAATTACATTGAATAACACCATTTTGTTTATTGTCCAGGTTTATATATAAAAACATTTATCAAAATATTTTCATAACAAGTTCATGGACCCCAAGTCAAGTACCCCTGATCCTAAAGATTAGAACAGTGTATTTAGAAAAGATGCAAGTATTTCTAAGGACCTACAGACAACTTTATGGATGATTGCAAGATGAGGCAGGCTGTGTGTATGGGTGGGAGCTGGGGTGATGGGAGTGGTCCAAGAAGGGTGAAACTGAAATGTAGATATCAAGTTTTGGGAAGAAGTTTGGGGGAAATGATTTAGGGTATGGAGAAAGGCAGACATTATTAAGCTGTTTGCTAAAAGTTAACAAAAATAGATTAGTTAGGGTGGAATATAAAAGGCAAAAAAATGAAATTATAAAAATATAAATGAATGAACTGATGAAAGGCTTTGAATACAAATTTGAGTTGAGGAAGAAGAGATATAGCCAAGGATGTGATGGTTAAAAAAAATGTACACAAGACATAATTTTAAGTTTGATCTACATTATTGACATATTTCCCTTCCCCTTCTTAGACCTAGACAATAAACAAAATAATAAATAAAGCCCTTATTTTGTAGCCTTTGACAATTACTAAGATGTAGATGCTCACACTGAAAATCTAACAGTTGGCTATCATCAATTGCTTCCAGCACATCCCTGGGCATAGTCCTAGTATCAAAGAAACGTGAAAACATGGGCCCTATTCTCAAGGAGCTCACTAATGGGGAAGACAACATGCAAATAACTATATACATACATATGTATGTATGTATGTATGTGTTTTTGTGTGTATACACATATATTTGCATGTGTTATATATGCATATACACAAATGTATATACATATATGTATTTGCATATTCATATACATATACTGTAAATAAAAAATAACCTTAGAGGGAAAGAACTAGCAAGGGGAAATGGGGGGTGGTGTGGGAAAGGCCTACTGAAGAAAATGGGATTTGATCTGGGGCTTAAAGGAGCCAAGGAAGAAAGGAGATGACTATGAAGAAGGAGAGGATTCTAGGTATGGGGGACAAATGGTGAGAAGGCAATGAGTCAGGAAATAAAGTGTAGTGTATTAGACATAGCAAGAAGGCCTGTGTTACTGGATAGTACAGTATATGGAGGGAAGTAAAGTGTGAGAATAGAAAAGTAGGGAGGGTCCAGGTTGGCAAGACCTTAAAAATCAAAAAGAAGAATATACATTTAATCCTGAAGCTACTATGCAGCTTATTGATTAGGATTATGCATGGTTAAATGTGTGCTTTAATGAAGATTACTTCAGCAGCTGAGTGAAAGATTTACTAGAATAGAAAGAAACAATCCAAGGAGACAAACCAATAAGCTATTGATACAGTTAATATATGAAGTGATGAGGACCTATATCAGGGGAGCAGTTGGGAAGAGAAGACTACATACACAAAAGATGTTGCAAATGTAGAAACAACAAGATTTGGCAACAAATACATAGGGTAAACGTGAATGAAGAGCCAAGGATAACACCCAGGTTTGAGCCTGGAAGATGGGGAGGTTATGGTATACTCAATAGAAATAAGGAAATTTAGAAGAGGGGAATTTTTAGCAGGAAGATAATGAGTTTTGTTTTGTGCAAGTTGAGTTTAAGATTATTTATTTATTATTTGAGTTGTCCAATAGGCAGTTTGTGATGAGAGACTAGTCATCAGAACAGAAGTTAGGACTGGATATCTGACATGAGAACACTTTGCATAAAGATGATAATTAAATCTATGGAACTTAATGAGATTGACAGGAGATATAGTATAGGAGAAAAGAAGGGGGCAAAAGATAGACTCTTGAGGGATAATAATGGCTAGTGGACATGACCTGGGTAAAGATATAGCAAAGAGACTGAAAATGAGTAGTCAATGAGGAGAGAGAGAGAGAGAGAGAGAGAGAGAGAGAGAGAGGGAGAGAGAGAGAGAAAAGAAGAAGAAGAAGAAGAAGTATGAAATTGTAGAGAAAAGTGAGTACCAAGGAAAAGAGGGTGATAGTGCCAAAAGTTGCAGAGAGTCAAAGAAGGATGATGATTGATAACTTTGGAAAAAGATGTTTCAGCTGAATGATGAGGTTCTAAGTTAGACTGCAGAGGATATAAAAGAAAATTAAAGGAAAAAGAGAGGCACTGATTTTAGATAGCTTTCTCAGTTTAAGCCATGAAAGGAAGGTGAGATATAAAATGATAGTTAATGAGAATGGTCAGATGAAGTGAAGATTTCTTAAGAATGGAGAGAATATAGGGGGCAGAGTAAAGATAGTGGAGTAAAGGCAGGGATTCTCCTGAGCTCTCCAAAATTCCCCTCCACATAACTTTAAATAGTGCCTCAAAATGGATTCTGGAATGGCAGAACCCACAGAAGGATGGGGTAAAGAAAGATAATTTAGGTTGGCAGGAAAGGTCTCTTGCCCTGGAGGGAGAGTGCAGCACAATCCAATGCAGGCAATACCCCACCAAACTGCCAGCAGGCCTTGGAGGCAACTGAAATGGAAGCAGAGGTTTCAGAACTCTCAGGCCACAGGCAGTAAGGGAACTATAAGAAGGAGATCCTATGGATCCCTTTGCTGGCACTAGGTGCAGGACTCTGTTGCACTGCTCATATTCAAATCTGGGTCACTGTCCAAGGGTGAAGAAGAGTACTAGCACATCAGAGTTTGTAACCACAGGGTAGCAGAGACCCTGGTCATGGTTCCAGAGAGGAAAAGAGTGCTTGTGGTTGCTCATAGACCAGAGCATGGGCCAGGAGAGTAGTAAAAACATCTCTCCTTGGACCATACCACTTTGGTAGGACTGAAAAATTACAGACTCCCAGAACTAGTTCTGAAAATAGCTGCACAAAAAACCTGAAGGACAAAAAACCCCAGGAGCAGAGCCCAACTTTAACATAAAGTTAAAAGTCAAGCAATAGGCTGGAAAAATGACCAAACAACAACAACAAAAAAAAAAAGAACCTAACCATAGAAAGTTACTGTGGTGACAGAAATTCAAAACACACACTCATAAGAAGACAACAAAGTCAAAACTACTATATCCAAAGAAAAATGTGAATTGGCCTCACACCCAAATAGAATTCTGGGAGGAGATCAAAAGGAGTTTAAAAATCAAATGAGAGGCAGAGGGGAAAAAATTGGGAAAAGAAAGGAGAGTGATGCAAGAAGATCATGAAAAAAAGGGTCAACAGCTTGGTAAAAGGCATCAAAAATGCTAAAGAAAATAACACCTCAAAAAACAGAAGAGTCCAAATGAGGCACAAAAATCCACTGAAAAGAATTCCTTGAAAAGCAGAACTAGACAAGTGCAAAAAGATATCCAAAATTTCACTGAAGAGAAGAACTCTTTAAAAAGTAGAATTGGTAAAAAAAAAAAAATGGAATAAGAGGTTAAAAAAAGTTCACTGAAGAAAATGATTCCTTAAAAATTAGAATTAAGCAAGTGAAAGCTAATGACTCCTTGAGACATCAAGAAACAATTTAAAAAATCAAAAGAATGAAAAAATAGAAAATGTGAAATATCTTATTGGAAAAAAAAAAACAACTGACCTGGGAAATAGATACAGGAGAGATAATTTAAGAACTATTAGACAACTTGAGAGTCATGGTCAAAAAAGAAAAGTGTCTATGCATCATCTTTCAAGAAATTATCAAGGAAACTTCTCCTGATGCTCTTGAACCAGAGGGTAAAAAAGAAATTGAAAGAATTTACCAATCACCTCCTGAAAACAATCCCAAAATGAAAATTCCCAGGAATATTACAGCCAAGTTCCAGAGCTCCCCAGTCAAGGAGAAAATATTGCAAGCAGCCAGAAAGAAACAATTCAAATATCATAGAATTACAGTCAGGATAACACAAGATTTGGCAGCTTGTACATTAAAGGATCAGAGACCTTAGAATATGGTATTCTGGAAGGCAAAGGAGCTAGGATTTACAATCAATAATCATCTGCCCAGAAAAACTGAATATAATCCTCAGGTAAAAAAAAAATGGAATGAAATAGAGGACTTTCAAACATTCCTGGTGAGAAGGCCAAAGCTGAACAGAAAATATGGTCTTCAAATACAAGACTCAAGAGAAGCATACAAAGGTAAACAGAAAAGAGAAATCAAAAGTTTATCAATAAGAAAAAAACTGTTTATATTTCCACATAGGAAGATGATATTTGTAATGCCTAAGAACTTTCTCATTATTAGGGCAGTTAGAAGGAATCTGCATAGACAAAAAGTACAGGTGTGAGTTGAATATGATGTGATGATATCTAAAAAAATAAATTTAAGAGGTGAGAAAGAGCAATGTACTGGGAGAAAAGGACAGGGAGGGGCAGAATGGGGTATATTACCTCACATAAAAGAGATGCAATAGAGCTTTTACAATGGAGGGGAAGAAGAGGGATTTTTGGGGAGAGCATATGAACCTTACTCTCATTGAAACTGGTTCAAAGAGGGAATAACATACATACTCGTTTGGGTATAGAAATTGGTCTTATCCTACAGGAAAGTAGGAAGGGAAGGGGATAAGAGAAAGGGATGGGCAGATAGAAGGGAGGACAAATTGGGGGAGGCAGTAGTCAGAAGCAAAACACTTTTGAAGATAGGGTGAAAGGAGAGAGAGGGAGAGAGAAGGAGGGAGGGAGGGAAGGAGGGACAGAAAGAGAAACAGAGACAGACAGAGACAGAGACACAGAGACACAGAGACAAAGACACAGAGACAGAGAGAGAGACAGAAGAATAAATGGGGAGTGGGAATGAAATACATAATAATAACTGGAAAAATTACAGCAATTCTCTGATAAAGGCCTCATTTCTCAAATATATAGGAAACTGAGTCAAATTCATAAAAATAAGAGTTATTCACCAATTGATAAATGGTCAAAGGATATGAATTGGCAGTTTTCAGACAAAGAAATCAAACATCTGCAGTCATATTAAAAAATACTCTAAATCACTATTGATTGGAGCAATGAAAATTAAAACAACTCTGAGGTACCATCCTATACCTATCAGATTGGCTAATAGGACAGAAAAAGAAAATGACAAATATTGGAGGGGATATGGAAAAAAATGGAACACTTAAGCACTGTTGGTGGAGTTGTGAACTGATTCAACCATTCTGGAGAGCAATTTGGAACTATTCCCAAAGGACTATAAAATTGTGCCCTTTGACCCAGCAATAGCACAACAAAGTCTATATCCCAAAGAGAAAAAAAAGGACCTATATGTACACAAATATTTAGAGCAGCTATTTTAGTGGTAGCAAAGACATTGAGAGGATGTCCATCAATTAAGGAATGCCTGGACAAGTTGTGGTATATGATTTTGAAGGAATACTGTTGTACTATAAGAAATGCTCTCAGAAAAAATCTGGAAAGACTTATGTGAACTGATGCAAAGTGAAATAAGCAGAACCAGGAGAACATTGTACACAAAAACAGCAATATTACATAATAATCAACTATGAATGACTTTCTCAACAATACAATGACCCAAGACAATTCCAAAGGACTTATGGTAAAATATGCTGTCCATCTCCAGAGAATGAACTGATGAAACATATGTTTTTACTTTATTTTTCTTGGGGGGTTTTGGACTGTGTTTTCTTTCACAACATGACTAATATTGAAATATATTTTGTGTGACTACACATGTATAAACTATATCAAATGACTTGCCTTCTCAAAAGGGGGGTGGTAAGGAGGTTAGGAGAGAATTTGGAACTCAATTTTTTTTTAAAAAATGTTTAAAACATTACATGTAATTGGGAAAAATAAAATATTAAGCTGAAAAAAGAACAGGGAGAAAATATGAGTCTGAAAACAGACAAGGAGCAGTAAACATGGTGTTATTGAAGATTAATGAGGCAGTGGAGATGATGAAGAAGGCAATGTTGCTAGAAAAGACAGCATGGGCTGGGATCAACATACATGAAGAAGCATTTGCCTTAGGAAAGAATAGGTCTGCCTCTACATGACAGGCAGGTATGAAAGAGGAGATAGTAGGAAAAGACATGTATGGTATAAGATGAAGAAAAAGGGAGACGAGGGACCAAGAGGGGCTTCTCGGTAACTGGGTTCAATTTCTCAGCGTAGTATGTGATAAAGTTCTGAGCAGAGAAAATAAAGGGACTGAAGATCGCAGTGAGAATTTTAAGCACCATAAGACAGAAAGCTAAAATAATAAGTAATTATGAACAGATAGAGGAAATTCAGTGTTCATAAACATGGAAGTGGAATACATGGGGGTGATGGCAAGATCACGGGTATGTCCATCTCTGTGTGTAGCTAAGGCAAGATGGAGGAGTAGGTCAGTGGAAATGATTAAGTTGGGAAATTGGGTGGAAGATTGACTGCAAAGGGAAGAAATTTAATCCAGAGAAATAAATCAGCAGGCTATTGAAATAGTCTATATGTGAGCACATGAGGACCTATACCAGGTAATAGCTATATAAGAGAAGAGAAGAAGTTATATACAAAAGATGTTGCAAAGGTAGAAATGATAAGACTTCGCAACAAATACATGAGGTGAATTGATATAGATGTTGATATATAGATATGTTGACGTCTTCTAATATGAAGACAGGAATTAGAGAGAGGAGAATAATTGTGAGTCAGGCATTGAACTTTTTGAGTGTCCTAAAAGTGGTGATGTGGAGCAAGAAGTACTCTGACTTTCCCAGCACAATGAGTGAGTCAGGGAATATGAGGAAAGTACAGCTTGTATTAGAAAGAGTGCCCAGGGATGCCATGTCAAGCATGTAGGAAGCCGGGTTTTAATGAGTGCAAGAAGATAAAATGAAAAAGTTTATTTATTGTTCCATAGCTAACTATGGAACAAGCATTCCAGAGAGCACAATGGAAGGGATCAATATATCTAGAGGGGAAAATGGGAGTAGGGAAGAGATGATTGAGGGGAATGAAATTAAAGGAGTAAGCAGTAAGGAGAAGAGTAATGGAGTTTGTACAATGACTGCCAGGGGTTCAGAATCACTGGGTTGGGGCCTCTTCATCTCACATCCCTCAGATAAAGTGGGAATATGCTAATCACTAAAGAATGATTCCAGACAGATGGACTTTCAGTGACCAGAAAGAAGTTAGCTGAAAGACTTTCTCTGGGGCAATTGGGCTGAATGATTTAGATGATGGAAGTGAGAGCACTTCATGTAACATCTTGTCAGAGGAAGAGACCATCAATATCTCCTATTTTGTGTGTGTGTTTATCAGGAAGAATGGAATTTGTAGAGTCTGATATATGGGTAACAGGGAATAATATATTAGGAAGATATATCTAGCATCAAGCAATAGTATACATTGGAACAGCAAGGCATAGAGATTAGAAGCAGAGAGAGCAATTAGAAGTCTGCCAAAATAACCAAAGAATGAATACATAAGGGCCTGGATAAGAGACCCTGACATCACTTCAATTCAACAGACATTTATTCAGTTTCTACCATGTATAAAGGTAGAGGCAGCATGACATAGTAAGTATGAAGAGAACCTTCAAATAAAAATATTTGGTTTCAAGTTCCATCTCTTTATTTTCTCTTTTTTTCTTTTTTTTTCATATATCATAATTTATTCAGCTATTCCCCAGTTGATGGACATAGCCCCCTTCCCCTCCTTTGCTTCTAGTTCTTTGCCATTACAAAAAGAGCTACTGTAAATATTTTTGTACAACTGAGTCCTTTTCCTCCTTCTTTGTTCTCTTTGGGGCATAGGCCTACTAATAAAGAACAAGTAGGAACACTGGGACAAACTTAAGAAGCAACAAAGCGAGAATGGGGCACTCTACCTACTTCTGCAGGATATCCTCCTCTTGTCGGTAAATTGGGATAAGTGGTAACCTAAGATGTACCCTTCCTATTAGCTTCTATTTATTTTTTATGGTAATTTTTATTTATTTTTTTGTTTTCAACATTTACTTCCACAAGATTTTGAGTTCCAAATTTTCACCCCATTTCACCCTTCCCCAAGATGGCATGCATTCTAAATACCCCTTCCCCTAGTCTGCCTTCCCTTCTATCTCTCCCCTCTTCTCTTATCCCCTTCCACTTCAATTTTCCTGTAGGGCAGGATAGATTTCTGTACCCCATTTCCAGTATTTCTTATTTCCCAGTTGCACATGAAAACATTTTTTTTAACTTGCGTTTTTAAAACTTTGGGTTCCAAATTTTCTCCCTTCCTCCCTCCCCACCAACCCTCACTGATAAGGCAAGCAACTAAATATAGGTTATATATTTCATATAATTTATTCATCTATTCCCCAGTTGATGGACATAGCCCATCAGCTATGCAAAACACTTCCATAGTAGACATGCTGTGAAAAACCTACTCTATTTCCCTTAATCCTATCCCGCCCACCCATTTATTCTATTTTTTTCTTTTGACCCTGTCCCTCCTCAGAAGTATTTGCTTCTGATTACTCCCTTTCCCAATCTGCCCTCCTCTCTATCATTCCCCTACTCTCTTGACCCCTTCCCCCCCCATTTTCCTGTAGGGTAAGACAGATTTCCATACCCAATTGATTGTGTATGTTATTCCCTCCTTAAGTCAAATCCTATGAGAATAAGATTCACTCATTCCCTCTCTCCTTCCCCTGTTTCCCCTCCACTGTAAGAGCCTTTTCTTTTCTGTTGTTTTTTTTGTGGGATAATTTACCCCATTCTACCTCTCCCTTTCTCTTTCTCCTAGTATATTCCTCTCTCACCCTCTAATTTTATTCTCCAGATATGAACCCTTCATTTTCCACTCACCCTGTGCCCTCTATCTATCTATCTATCTATCTATCTATCTATCTATCTATCTATCTATCTATCTATCTATCTAT